>NC_141154.1:110419231-110751106 GCF_053477565.2 Lygodium microphyllum | reverse complement strand
AAAAACGAAAGAAGCCCAGGATAACGAAAGTCACTTGAGACAGAGGCTAGAGGACGAGGAGCAAAACCTGGTGGCCGAGCAGCAAAGCTTAAAGTTGCGAGTGCAGAAATATACTGACCTGGAACAGAGAACAGCTAGACTAGAAGGGTATGGACAGTTGGCCGCTCAAGGGGGCGAGCCGAGCGAGCGGCATGAGAATACCATAGCAAAGCTACAATATGAACTCAAGGAACAAGATAGATTGGAGAGAGATATAGAGTTCCTAGCATGGGAAAGGCCAGCAACCCTCGCAACAGAAGCACAAGGGTAGCAACAAGAGGCTCAATGACTACAAGGTACATTGGAAGTTTCCAAGGAAGACAGAGAGGCCCTCATGGCCATGGCCTTCACGCAATGAAGACTGCACCTTGCAGAGATCCAGAGCCATGAGCAGCTAGCACAAGAAAAGTCAGAACTAATCGTTGAGGCAGAACAGAGGTTCAATATTGCAAATCAAGCAAAAGAAATCACCGAAGAACAATTGGCTTGGAAATCTAGGGAGTGGCATCAAATCTAGATCTTAACAAATGAACAGCATCAAGTGGTAACCACATTAGCAAGTGAGCTGGAAGAGGGAAGGAGAAAGCTGGATGAAAGAGCCAATGCGTGGGAAGAGAACAACTTTGAAAAAATCAAGTAGTTAATAGAGCGCTTGGCAGTGGGTGAGTGTGAGAAAGTGCTTGCCGAATCCAGGGCTAAAGCAGCTAATGTATGCGCCAACGCACAAAGGCAAGCCTTTCTCAGCACCGTGCTACATTTCACTCAAGCAGAGGGCGATGATTCAATGGAGAGGGTGAGAAGGAAGCTGGAGTTGACTACCCGAGCACTAAGATAGCCTTCAAGAACGAGAGATTCCCACCGGCACGGGAATCACCAAGGAGCAGCAATTCCACTACCTGCGCTATGCTGGCCTCTCCACCGTTGAGCTCAAGGAACGAGGGTTTAAAAAACAGGAGCATCCTGCACCACCACCACAAGTGACCCTAGCAGTTTCCAAGCAGAATACCGAAGAGGGCCCCGACTTGGAGTAGGAGGCCGAAGAGAAACAACGAAGAACGCCCAGTCCACCTCTACCAGACCTCCTGCCAGAAGAGCTCGAAGATGCCCACATGCCTGAGCGCATTGTGGTAGCCAAAAGATGAAGGCAGGAACTGGCAGAGGATGCACAACGTAACGCACGGTCACTACCCAGACAATTCCCTGATGAGTTAGTGCCACTACGAGGGGACCTCAACCCTATCGATTGGCCTTAGGAATTGATCATCTGGCGTGACCGGGAGTTCTAGACGAGACCATTTGAGCTATCATTTGCCTATCCACACTCCTTAGACCATGCGTTGCCTCTAGGCATCCTATCCAAGATCAAGGACCTGGCCAATGACCTGGCAAACAGATGGATAAAAGAGAAGAGCCTTATTATAACCAGGTGGAGGCAAGAGCCTACAGATTACTGGCAGGACAAGGTGAAACAGGTTCCCAAATCCATCCAAGGCTACGAGTCACAGCCGAAGTGGCGGAGGAGGATTTGGGACGCCAATTTTGACACTTGGACTGCCTTCTGCAGTTCACTTCTCGAAGAACGTAACGACCCCACCTACATGCCCTACCCCCGTCGGCATGGAGTGGATTATGACCCCACTATTCATGGGGATTTTGATTTTCCTAGAATATATAATGTAAATGCCCGAACTCTCGAGAAATGCCTAGTTTTTAGAGTAGAGGATCTCCTTCCATCCATCAACTGCTTCCTCGTGGACTTTTCTTCTTGCCCGAATCCCGCCTTCCTAACCACCTGCAATTATCTTAGGCTAATCAAATTCCTATTAATGCAAAGGCCTACCGCCAAGGAAGCCCACCTTTTCCCTCTCTTTTTTGACATCAATCTAGGAATAGATAGTAGGGCTATGACTAGATTAATGATGAGGGCAACCCTACTTCCCTCCTTTTGCTTAGAACTCTTAGAGAATATAATTGACACTCGCTTCACGAGGTGTAACCATCCCTTTTTGTCATCCAAACCTCTAAAGGCCCGGGCTACTATTAAAGAATACCTACAAAGCGATGCCTTTCTATCCCAATTCCTGCGACCACCCCGCGCTTCGATTGAACGTGATAGGCACTAGCCAAAACGCCTTCTATTTATACAAAAAGGCACAAAGCCTCACTTTGCTCACCACACCTAGGGTTCACCCCTAGCCCCTCTCCCCACTTCATGCTTAGGGCACATCAAGGATAGGACTTCCAAACCTGTCACCCTAAGCTCTGTACTACACCTCCAACAACACACGAACTAGGTCCTCAAGTGTGGGATATTACCGAGGGCCTACCCAAGGTTAGACATATCTCTCGGTTCCACTGCACGTGCACTTACACCACACCGTGAGACAGACACACCCCTTAGGGAGTGCACAACTTTCTCTTGCAGGCTATTCGTAACTCAGATGGGACCCACCATTGGCATAAATCTTGGAACCACGTGTTCTTCAACTGATTACAGAGCCCTGGTTTTGACAGTTGTTGCAGAAGAAAAATTCCAACTATGTGACAAAGGCCGAGCATCTTCATGAAGATCGAAGCACACTGGAATCTCTCCAAATCATCAGGAATCAACACCCCATCATCTCTCATTCACAGCACCACCTTTTTTATTGTGGTCATCTACCCGCCAATTCCACTTAGCACCAACCCCAACTACCCTGCTACTCCCCACCCCAATGCCATGGGACTGGCACTCCGTGCTAGGAGGGGGGTAATGTTTACCACAGCAAAGAGGAATGAAAAATGGAGCAGAAGTGCGGGAAAAATGGAAGAAGAAGATAACCAAGAAAGCACAGGACAAAGGAAGGAAAAGGCATCCTGGATGGAGGTCAGACCCTAAAAATTTGAATGTCGGTGTCGCCTCGAGAAAAGAAAAGAGTAAATGTGCACCATTAAATATGAAGGCGCTCCCAAATCCTTGTAAAAAGAGCATCGGGCTCACTCCTGTGCAAATTGTATGCATTAGTAGGAACGGGATAAGTTAGAACAGTGGGAAATAGGAAAAAAGGGCCTAGGCTAATGGCCGGTCATGTAAAAAGTGGGGATGACAACCCAAAAAGTAGAGCATCTATATAAAGTTCAAAAGTGAATGAGAAGTTCATTCTTGGGTGTGGCCAAATCTTCTTCTTCTTTTTCTCTTGTTTCTTGCCTTCTTACTTGTGCTTGAGTGAGGGATTGAGGGAGTGCGAGGGAGTGAGAGAATGAGTGTGTGAGAGTGAGGGATCGTGGAGGAGAAGCTCCCCATCTTCTCTCTTCATCTTCTCTTCTTGTCTTCTCTTCTCTTCTCTTGCACGGCTATGGAGGATGGAGCTTGACAGAGGGGGCTTGAGGTTGCTTGAGCTTGCCACAAGGATCGTGGAGCTACCGAAGTGCAAGAGAGAGGAGGGAACTCGATCAAGCATCAAGGTAAGTTCATTACACTCGTAAGGTAGGCATTGCGTGTCAGCTATGTGAGAGGTAGCCATGGCCGCTCGGTTTGAAACACTTAATCAGTAAGTGGTTCGTAGGTCTCAAGGTAGAGCTCCATAGCTCCCCTACAGTTGCACCAAGAGGTAGCCAAATGTCAAATGAAACGGTTGCATGATTTGAAAGAGAAGAAATATACGTTTAAAAAGGGGCAGTTAGTTCTATATTACGATACGCATAGGGAGCTATTTCCAGGAAAGTTTGAACCTCGATGGGATGTCCCTTACAAGATAGTTCAGATAGGTAAAAATAAGTCCACAATTCTATTAGCTGATCTACAAGGAGTGGAATTTAAGAATAAGGTTAATCTTAATAAGATTAAACCTTATTATTTCTAAATATGCTAACACGCTAAACACATTGCAGGTCTAGGCTAGGGTTAATTTGAGACCTGCACGAGAGCTTAAATTGGTTGATGGTGCAATTAATTCCTTATTTGGAGCACCCATATCTCGAGCAAAGATATCATTAGGGGAGGCTTATCTGGTGGAGCAAGGGATATAAAGTGATTGAGCATGAAGACAGTACCTTTGTGCGGAAAATTAAAGTTTTCTGCCATCACTGCTTACAAATCTTGACAAGCATCCCTGTTGAGTTTAATGAAGAAGGTGTGATGGAGCTGTCAATTCATCCTTTAAATATGTTGAACTTTGACTATCATAATTACAAATAGGGGAGTTCTTGATGGCTGGCTGTGTAAACCCATTATGGACGTATACATTATACTTTGATGGAGCGTCCAGGGGCCCTAATAGAAAAGGAAGTGTTGGAGTAGTTATCCAAGACCCCCAACGTAGAGTTACAATGAAATTAGCTACTTACCTCGGGGTAGGATTCACTAACAACATGGCGCAGTATAAAGCCTTGATTATGGGACTGAATATTGCCAAGAAAGGTGGCATTAGGCAGTTGTTAATAAAAGGGGATTCCTAGCTGATCTTAAATCAACTCAATGGGACATATACAGTCCAGAATCCTCTCCTTCGTAAGTATCATCAAATTGCTATAACCCTACTTGATGAATTTGAGAGCATATCTCTTTAGCTGATTCTATGTTACTGGAATCAATTTGCGGATTCCTTAGCTAATTTTGCTTATGAAGAGGACCTCTTTTTCAACTGTGGTCCTAGTCCAGATGTTGCTATTGATAATGAGACAGGACCTGGTCTCTTGTGGGGAATATTATCAGACCACGCGTTATATGGCAGGCAGAGGTTGATATGGGTGATGCAAAGAGTAGCCGAGACCCATCTACCGTTGTTATCCTGGACCCATAAGTTGATCCGACGACATGTTATGCGTACGCCTCTTGCTATATATGCAGGAGGTATGGGCCATAACTTGATGCATTTAGTTTAGGGCTGAGAGCTCTATTTTTCCCTTGGAATGGAGTGTATTTGTGTATATCTGCCTTCTTCCAAGGAGGGATTTCTATGAGCTAGTTTGTTTGTTTCATTAGGCCAAGAGGGCCAGTTGTTTTCAGGTTTTAATAGTCTATCTCTTTAGGCCAAGAGGGCCAGTTAATTTGTAGTGAAATGTGCTATTTCTTTAGGCCAAGAGGGCCCTATCTCTATTTGGTGCAAGTACGTTTGATGCTTTGTTGTTTTAGTGATTGCACCATACAAGTTGACGAAGTCACTGAAGGGAGGCTTTGCTACAAAGGAGCTTCTTGTGGCCATTCCAGGTGGTTTCGTCCCCTTTTCTAGTTTTTTCCCTTAAGCAATTAATGGTATATATGTGAGTGAGGGTCACTTTCTTTTGTTTATTAGGGACAGGCACTTGAGGCATGAAGTCCCAGGTTTAGGCTTTGTATGTATGGGGGAGGTTTGAGTAGTCATTGCCTCCTGCAAGGCATTGTCAGGCATTGAAAGACCTGTTTTAGATGGGAGTTCTAGTGACCCTGTTATACAAACCTGCTAGGCGACCGTTCTAGGAGTTCTTGCTTGTTGTGAGGCAGTTAGAGAAGCCTACTAAAATAATGATGGAAAGAGACAAAACCCTAAAGATCTGAAAGATAATATATGAATTTATGGAGGTGTGTAAAAAGGGGTTTGACCCCTATAAAAATAGAAAAGGAAAGAAAGAAAAATCCTTGAGCTTTTGTTTATCGCCTTGCGAAGGCCTGGTAGGTTCCTGGGGACGAGTTAGACCCAGTGTCATGAAGGAAAATACAACATTAATATTTGCACCTTGGATTAATTCCAGCCTTTGTAAATTTAGCCCTAGCCTATGTGTACATGTGTGAACAGCCCTTAAGTTTGGAAAGAGGGTTAGAATAAAAGGGACTAGAGGCCAAAGGCAAGATGGCTTTTGATCATTCAATAATCTTGGCTTTACCATTTTCTTGGAGTTAGCTTCTTCTTAGCCTTTGAAGCACTCAGCCATGGCCGTCATGTATTCTTGAATTCCCAACCATTAATACATGATGAGGATGTCTTGGTGCAATAGATTTGTTAATTCTTTGTTGTAGTTTAGTTAATTTTCAATTTCAGTTAGATTTCATTCCATGGTTGACATGGTTGATTGCTTTCATTACATTGGTATCATAGCCTGGATTTCTGATCCATGGGAAATGTTATTTTCATGGAAGATCTGGTTACATTGATCTTGGTTGTTGTGTCAAGTCTAACTACAAGACTTCCACAGTTAACCATGGCTGTAGTTGAAGACCTACGCATTCTGATGCTCATATGACGCATCGGAAGGATTTGTCGGAGCGAGAGGACAGTCGCTTCAGCCATGGTGTCAACCTGACTTGTGTGGTTCACTGGTTTCTAGCATCAGATTCTAGACCCATTCACAATTGAAGCAATATTGGCAGTTTTTGTGTGATTCCTGTATAGAATTATCTCCTTTCGAGAAGATTCACGCTCTTCACTCTTTTGCTTCAACTTCAACATGTTAGCGACAGTAAAATCTCCAGGAAAGATGGATGTGCGGCCATCCTCAAGCTGTTTGACGGCAAAGATGAGTCGCTGCTAATCGAGGGGGAGGGGAGATGCCTTGATCCTAATCCTGGATTTTGGCCTTGACGTTGTCGATGGTGTGCGAGTTCTCAACCTCAAGGGTGATGGTCTTACCAGTGAGGGTCTTCACGAAGATCTGCATACTGATGACTAACTGATGGTTCGAAGAGTGAATAGGAAGGAGATGGAGCGAGACGAATAGACAGAGACCTCGATCAACACAAAACAAAAAACCTTAATAACAAAGAAGATATCGCAGAAGGATTTGACGTTATCGATGGTTTCAAAAGTGGAGTCTCAGGTTTAGGCTTTGTATGTATGGGGGAGGTCTGAGTAGTCATTGCCTCCTGCAAGGCATTGTCAGGCATTGAAAGACCTGTTTTAGATGGGAGTTCTAGTGACCCTGTTATACAAACCTACTAGGTGACCGTTCTAGGAGTTCTTGCTTGTTGTGAGGCAGTTAGAGAAGCCTACTAAAATAATGATGGAAAGAGACAAAACCCTAAAGATCTGAAAGATAATATATGAATATATGGAGGTGTGTAAAAAGGGGTTTGACCCCTATAAAAATAGAAAAGGAAAGAAAGAAAAATCCTTGAGCTGTTGTTATCGCCTTGCGAAGGCCTGGTAGGTTCCTGGGGACGAGTTAGACCCGGTGTCATGAAGGAAAATACAACATTAATATTTGCACCTTGGATTAATTCCAGCCTTTGTAAATTTAGCCCTAGCCTATGTGTACATGTGTGAACAGCCCTTAAGTTTGGAAAGAGGGTTAGAATAAAAGGGACTAGAGGCCAAAGGCAAGATGGCTTTTGATCATTCAATAATCTTGGCTTTACCATTTTCTTGGAGTTAGCTTCTTCTTAGCCTTTGAAGCACTCAGCCATGGCCGTCATGTATTCTTGAATTCCCAACCATTAATACATGATGAGGATGTCTTGGTGCAATAGATTTGTTAATTCTTTGTTGTAGTTTAGTTAATTTTCAATTTCAGTTAGATTTCATTCCATGGTTGACATGGTTGATTGCTTTCATTACATTGGTATCATAGCCTGGATTTCTGATCCATGGGAAATGTTATTTTCATGGAAGATCTGGTTACATTGATCTTGGTTGTTGTGTCAAGTCTAACTACAAGACTTCCACAGTTAACCATGGCTGTAGTTGAAGACCTACGCATTCTGATGCTCATATGACGCATCGGAAGGATTTGTCGGAGTGAGAGGACAGTCGCTTCAGCCATGGTGTCAACCTGACTTGTGTGGTTCACTGGTTTCTAGCATCAGATTCTAGACCCATTCACAGTTGAAGCAATATTGGCAGTTTTTGTGTGATTCCTGCATAGAATTCTCTCATTTCGAGAAGATTCACGCTCTTCACTCTTTTGCTTCAACTTCAACATGTTAGCGACAGTAAAATCTCCAGGAAAGATGGATGTGCGGCCATCCTCAAGCTGTTTGACGGCAAAGATGAGTCGCTGCTAATCGAGGGGGAGGGGAAATGCCTTGATCCTAATCCTGGATTTTGGCCTTGACGTTGTCGATGGTGTGCGAGTTCTCAACCTCAAGGGTGATGGTCTTACCAGTGAGGGTCTTCACGAAGATCTGCATACTGATGACTAACTGATGGTTCGAAGAGTGAATAGGAAGGAGATGGAGCGAGACGAACAGACAGAGACCTCGATCAACACAAAACAAAAAACCTTAATAACAAAGAAGATATCGCAGAAGGATTTGACGTTATCGATGGTTTCAAAAGTGGAGTCTCAGAAGCAAGTTCTATTTCTGTGATGTGAGGGATAGAAATTAGAACGTCTGCCTCATCGCGGTCCTCGGGAACAGAACATCTGGCAGGATCTAATCCGTGTTTGCGATAGGTTCAATTTCTGTATTGCTCTCCTGGAGCTCTCCTATCTCATTTATCACATATTCCGTACCTTGTCCAACAAGTGATTCTTGCATTTCTGTAGCATTATAGCGGCCTTGCCTCCTGTGGACTTGCGGGCCGTCAAAGCATCCAATGAACATAACAACGAAGGCAAGGGAGGGGCATCTAGACCACACATTGATGCTCCAAGAACTTTCTTAGATTTTGCATCAACAATGAGATTCATGAATGTTTTCTTTTGCCGCCCTGATATTGTCAACTTTCAGTGTCAGAATCTATTTGGAGAGAAATAGACGCTGCAGCTCCTAAACAATCAAATGAGGTACTCTAATCACTCTTAATTTCTCTTTACATCCAATTGCTGATCTCATTTCCAATTGTTGAAGAGAAATAAGAGGATTAATGAAGCTTTCATTCATAGCCTAATGCATTACATGAAGCCTATAGGTTATGTCAGTCATTGTCTTTACTAAACCTCTTCAATTTACTGAAATGGCCATCTCTAAATGTCTCAAACTCTTCCATAATGAATGAGCATTACCCATCTACTTTCATTCACTGAAATCAGTAATTTCTTGAGCTTCATTACTCAATCTTTATTGCCTAACCCTGACATGAAATTGATTGCCTATTTTGCCTCTTGATCATAAGAAAATCATTACCCAATTGGTAAGTGAGAAAAGCTTTGTAAGCAGTGAGTCACTGTTGAGGTAAATACCTCTCCATTTCTCATTTACATTTCAGCCTTTTCAATTCCAATCTTGCATATCATGAAAAGGGCAAATGAAAGGCAATTGTATTTCCTTCCTATTCCATGCATATCATACTGATTTTTAGAGCTAGAATTCACTTGCCATGTACTTGCCCACGAGGAAAAGTGGATGCCGGGCGAGTCGGTAGGACAAAAGAGAGGTGATCCTCCCCTACCGACGAGGACCCTGAAGGGGAGCGCAACCCTACCCGAGAGGGAACTTTGCAAACCCCTCGGGTCTCGGATCCCACATATTTTCAAGTTTAGGTGCAAGTACAAATCTCAAAGGCACTTGAAATCAGCCTACAGCATGAGTTATGGGCAGTGAGTTCTTGAGATATTGGCAAATGTATGGTACTCATGAATGTATGGCAAATATATGAAGACATATGGCTACAGTAAAATGTATGCATCCTATGGTAAAGACACTATGGTTCAGCATTAAAGTTTGGGACAGAGTATGTATGCATACCCTCATTAAAGATTGCAGTCTACATTGAGTTAGACAGCCATTTTACTGGTTACAGAGGTCATTTTTCAGTATGGGCAGATGTATGAGACTCTCCTACAGGGTTATGAAGTTGGTACATGCTTGGTATTGATGGTACAAGCCATTAATTGACTAGAACAGGGTATTCATTGCCTGCAGGAATTTTCAGACAGCAACAGAAAATCCCTTACAGAAATTTCTATACTCATCCATTTTCTGCACTTGATAGATCGTTGGATAGAGGGCTCTTCAAGCTTCAAATAGAGCCAGAGACCTCATAATTTGGAGCTCTAGAAGTGAAGATAATCAAGTTTTTCTACTGCAGGAAATTCAGGACAAAAATCAACCCATGGCTAAGAATAAGAGGAGAGACCCTGTTTTGGATACTATCAATGAAGAATTGAAGGAATATCAACAGGAAAGGGGTGAACATGACACTTCTCAAGATGCCATTTACCGAATGCATTATGAGAACGAAGAGGTCGATGCAAGTTCCACCCACTCCCCTACCAATCAACCCATAGAGATGTCTCATATCTTAATGAATTCAAACAGTTTTCAACAATTGTCAAATGACATAAAGGATATGAAATCAGGTTTCGAGGGTATGAGGTTGGGTATTGACAAGCTTGTAGCACTTCTTGGTGAGAAAATGTTGCCTACAGCTGGTCTTAATGTCCCACATCCTCATAGGGCTGAAGAACCACCTAAACCACCTACTCCTAAGGTGGTAGGTCAATTTGAAGTTGGAGAGTCATCTAAAGCTAAGGATTTTGTTCAGCCCACTTCACTTCAGCCACAATTCCATCAACAAAAGGGTCACTTTCAGCCACATGGGCAGGATCCTCAAGAGAGAGTGCAAACAAACTCAAAGCATGATGAAGACATCCATGGGTGCAACTCTTTCTACAAGCAATTGTACCCTCAAGCAAATGTTGGTGGCTATGAGCAAGGGCAGGCCAAGTCCCATGTCAAATCATGGTTGGAATCAGCAAAATAATGGGCAGCAACCACCTTTTAACTCACCTATGCATGGACAACCTCCCAATGTGAGCAACACATACTTTCAGCCTCAAGGACATTATTTCCAGCCACAAAGTCATGGTATGCATTATGGAAAGCAAACTCCTTATGCACAAGGGCATGGACATAATGAATATCCTAGGCAAGGACCTTTTGGAAATTCTTTTGGGCCACAACACCATAGTGGGCAGCAGCACCATAATGGACAACCTCCTCAATACGAGAGAGAGTACAAGGAGAAAATAATTATCTCAAACTTCAAGGGAGAGAACCCTTCACCCACGGAGTTGGAGGAGTGGTTTGACAAGTTAGAGATGTATTTTTCCCTTTACCCAAGACCTGAGAATGCCAAAGCAAAATTTGCAACCCTTCATCTAGAAGGCTATGCTCACACTTGGTGGAGATATATGGCGAGGATGGGACATGACTTCTTGTCTTGAGATGCATTGAAAAATGCTATGATTGAAGTCTTTGTTTCCCCTATTGAAAAAGAGCGGTTAGAGAAGAAGTGGTATGCACTTGAGCAACGTGGTCTCTCGGTTAGAGAGTACTCAAATCAGTTTTTGAACCTTTCGATGTATGTTTATGGGGTCTCCGATAGTGCCAAGTTGAATAAATACATATTTGGTTTGGAACCTACTCTTTCTTCCGAAGTTGGAGCCATGAACCCTACATCCCTACAAGCTGCCATTCAATTGGCTGAACGTTATGGGCAGAAATACAAGGGTTTTCAGCCAAAAACAGGGCATTCTTTTCAGCCTACGCAGTTCCCAAGGACATCAGGCCATTATGGGCATGCTAAAACTGATTTTCAGCATATTGGGAAGCCATCAAATACTTTCAGCAATACCTACAGCAAGATACCCACTTTTCCTACTATTTTTGGGTCAAAACAAAGCAGTAATTTCAGATCTAATGCTGAAAATAGATTTGATGGAAAGAGAACTGATATAAGTGCCAAAACTTCAGCCCCTACTCAAGGCAAACATGTATCGAATGACAAGCTCAAGGATATGTATGCTAAAGGACTATGCTTCAAATGTGGAGAGAAATGGTCACCCGATCATAAGTCCAAATGCAAGGCCAAAAATATGAAGATTAGCATGATCATTGAGGATGATTCCCATGTTGAATCTATTGAAGGAAGCTTGGCTCAGCTTGATGTCACAACAACTCAAGAAGAGGCGCATGAAAATGAAGAGAATGTCCATGATGAGTTTTATGATCCGATGGATGGGTTTCCTTTCGACCCAGGCGGTCATTATTTGGATGATTCATGGACTGATTTACATCCATCACTATGTGCCATATCAAGTGATGCATGGAGTGGTTCAAGGGGGGATAATACCCTATGCCTTAAAGGTCAAATCAAGGGAAGGACCGCTCATATACTCATTGATACGGGAAGTACACATAGCTTCATTAATGCTAAGTCACTCAATGGGCTAAAATTGAATACGCATGAAATGCCTACATCACTCAAAATCCAAGTGGCAAATGGAAATTTTGAGAAGAGCAATCAATGTTGTCCAAATGTACCTATCACCCTTTCCCCATTGTGCACTACATCAGTGAGCCTAATTGCATTAGAAATGGGTCCCATTGATATAATACTTGGCTGCAACTGGCTGAAATCTTTGGGCAGATTTACCATGGATCTCAACAACATGGAAATGGAGTTTAAATGCTGTGGACAACAAGTAACACTACATGGAGTTGAAAAGAGAAGAATGGAGAAGATCAGCCCCAAGAAGGTTAAGAAAGAGATAAATGCAAAGGCATGTATGTTCACCATTCTTCTTTCTAAGATTGAAGAGGATCAGCCCTCTTCTCCTACTAACAACATGGACCCATGTCTTTGTAAATTGTTGAAAGAATATGATGATATTTTTCAGGCACCTACCTCTCTTCCTCCCAAAAGAGAAGTGGATCATCCCATTGACTTGCTGCCCAATACAAAGCTCATCAACAAACCACCATATCGCCTCTCCAAAGTGGAAAGAGAAGAGGTAGAATGCCAAGTCAAAGAGCTTTTGGAAATGGGTCTCATTAAGGCAAGCCAATCACCTTTTGCTTCTCCAGTCCTTCTTGTGAAGAAGAAAGATGGCTCCTTTCGAATGTGCATTGATTACCGCGATCTCAACAAGGTCACTATCAAGAATAGGTATCCAATACCTAGAATAGATGATCTCTTAGATGAATTGAAGGATGCCAAGGTGTTCTCCAAAATTGACTTGAGATCGGGATATCATCAAATACGCATGAAGGAAGGGGATGAATTTAAAACAGCCTTCAAGACGGAGAGGGGTCTTTACCAGTTTATGGTTATGCCTTTTGGGTTATCAAATGCTCCAGCCACATTCCAGTTTCTCATGAATAAGATACTTCAGCCATTGCTCTTTAAAACAGTTTTGGTATTCTTTGATGACATTTTGATCTATAGCAAGAATAAAGAAGACCATTTGCAGCATGTAAAAGAGGTCTTTGACATATTGAGGATACACAAACTGTTTGCCAAGGCCACTAAATGCTCTTTTATGACAAAGGAAGTTGAGTACTTGGGTCATATAGTGGGAGAAGATGGAATCAAAGTGGATCCTAAGAAGGTTCAGTGCGTCAAAGAATGGCCTACACCAACCAATGCCACTTCATTAAGAGGTTTCCTTGGTTTGTCATCCTTTTACCGACGGTTTATGAAGAACTATGCTCATGTTGCAGCTCCTCTTACCGATCGGCTGAAAAAGGAGGCCTTCTTTTGGGATGAGATTGCTGACAAGAGCTTTAATGAGCTGAAGCAATTGCTTGTTTCTGCACCCATACTAGTTTGCCCTGACTTCTCCAAGACTTTTACCATTTATGCAGATGTCAGTGGTAGAGGTTTGGGAGCAGTTTTGGTACAGGAGCATGGTGTCATTGCATTTGAGAGCAGAAAATTTGATGACAAAGAGAGAGAGATGCATGTTTATGAGCAGGAGATGCTTGCTATTTTACATGCAATCAAGAAATGGCACCACTACCTCTATGGGACACACTTCAAAGTCAAAAGCGATCATAGGGTCTTGAGATATTTTCTCTCGTAGCCCAATCTTTCTCCCAAGCAGAAGAGATGGTTGGCCACTTTGCAATCATATGATTTTGAAATATCATACATGGCTGGTAAGGATAATGTGGTGGCTGATGCGTTATCAAGAATGTGGGCATGCAGTCTATCTACTGTGTCTACCATCTATAAGGATTGGATTGAAGACATTCAAGAGGAATATGTGCTTGATGAGCATGCTGCCCATATTTTACAGAAATTACAGCAAGGGTGTGATGCTGAATTTCCTAATTTTAAAGTGCATAATGGCCTCTTATGGTTTAAGGGTAAAGTGTACTTGATTCCCACAGTAAATTCAAGCTGAAGGTGCTTCAAGAGATGCATTCATCGCCAATGGCTGGTTACTTGGGCCTTTTCAAGACGTTTGATAGAGTTCATCAAAGCTTCTATTGAAAAGGTCTATGGAAAGATGTTAAAGAGTATGTATCTCAGTGCTTGGAGTGTCAGCAAAATAAGGATTCCACTCTATTACCAGCCGGCTTACTTCAGTCTTTACCCATACCTACGGGCAAATGGACAAATATTTCCATGGATTTCATAACGGGATTGCCTACTACCAATCATGGATGGAACAGTATCTATGTGGTAGTTGATAGATTGACCAAATCGGCCCACTTTATCCCAACTAAAGTCCAATATTCAGCAAGGCAAGTCGCCGAGCAATTTATGGAAGGTGTGTTCAAACTACATGGTATGCCTATGAGAATAGTATCAGACCGTGATTCGAAGTTTATGGGAAACTTCTAGAAAAGTCTATTCTCATCTATGGGTACTTTCCTCACTCCTAGCACGGCCTATCACCCTCAGACTGATGGGCAAATGGAGAGAGTCAATCATTCGGTGGAAGTGTACCTTGGGCATTATTGTCATGACACACAAGCTTCATGGGATCGTTGGATCCACCTTGCTGAATTTTTCTATAATAACACGCACCACATGAGCATTGGGATGTCTCCGTTTGAAGCTCTTTATGGGTATAAAGTCCAACTTCCATCAGTTTTATTCCATGAAGGCATCAATCCACAAGCAAAGGAAGAGTTGGAAAGAATGGAGTTGCTCATGAGGCAATGCAAGGACAGCATAAGGAAAGCACAAGACGTAATGAAGGTCTATGCAGATGAGAAAAGAAGACATTTAGACTTCAAGGTTGGAGATTGGGTATTTCTCAAAGTGCCCAAGATGCATTATGCTTCATTAAAGGGTGGGAACAATAAGCTTGCTTATAGATTTTATGGGCCATACTTGATCTTGGACAAAATTGGAGAGCTTGCTTATAAACTTCAGCTACCATCTTCCACTAGAATACATGATGTATTCCATGTTTCACAACTGAAGAAGTATGTTGGGCCCGATGTACAAGTATTGGAAGAGTTACCACCATTGGATGAGGCAGGACTGATCATATATGAACCTGAAAGCATTATTGGAAAGAGAGAGAAAGTTCTCAGAAATCGTACTCTCATTGAGTATCTCATTAAGTGGAAGAATTTGCCCATTGAAGAGTCTTCTTGGCAACCATCCACTTATGTCAGTAACTTTCCTTGGTTATTACAGGATGATATTTGATGCAGTATGCAGTGACTGTGCAGAGACAACTTGCTGTATGAAATTTCTGCAGACAATAAAATTGTCTCGACTTCATCAAAATTTGATTCTGATGTTATGCGGTGATGCTTGGGAGTGTATACTTCGTTTCTACACCTCATACGCCTCATTTGGACCAATATATCAAAAGTTATGGCAGTTTTAGTGAAACAGCCATGTTTGGACAGCAGCCAATTTTCTCACAGTTTGGCATGCAAAAATGTCTTCTTTTCATGGACAGTGCTTTCTTATCACGTGGAAGATGAATGGGCATGATTACTATCATCCTTGACTTGGATTTAGTCCATTACTTCTTGGTTTTGAGGACAAAACCATCTTCAGGACGGGATGGTTTGTCATGAAGGAAAATAGAACATTAATATTTGTACCTTGGATTAATTCCAGCCTTTGTAAATTTAGCCCTAGCCTATGTGTACATGTGTGAACAGCCCTTAAGTTTGGAAAGAGGGTTAGAATAAAAGGGACTAGAGGCCAAAGGCAAGATGGCTTTTGATCATTCAATAATCTTGGCTTTACCATTTTCTTGGGGTTAGCTTCTTCTTAGCCTTTGAAGCACTCAGCCATGGCCGTCATGTATTCTTGAATTCCCAACCATTAATACATGATGAGGATGTCTTGGTGCAATAGATTTGTTAATTCTTTGTTGTAGTTTAGTTAATTTTCAATTTCAATTAGATTTCATTCCATGGTTGACATGGTTGATTGCTTTCATTACACCCGGGGCCGATGCCTTGCCCTTCCTTGGGGTGACATCTTGCCATTTTTTTAAAAGAAAAGTTGGAGCGAAAATAAAAGTGAGCATTAGAAAAGGATTAAGTGTCATCTTGTGAGGGCTTAGTAGGTTCTTGGGTACCGATACAGGACCTGAGGTCGATGCCCTATTCTCCTTGGGTCACTACACTCAAGTCCCTCCTTTTTACACACCCGAGTATGGAAAAATGAAAGCCTAAAAGAAGAAATGTGCTAAAGGAAAATATTTCTTGATCAGGCTATAGGAGTCCTCACCTAATAGGAGCTCCTGGTTGAGTTGTCCTTAGTCAGAAAGGTAGGTCAGACCACCACTTAGGGCGACCTCTTTGCTTGTTCTTTTTAGCTTGGTTGTGTTGCAATAATTGGTTAGTGACTAGCTTTGGGCCTTCTGTCAAATTATGCTAGGCCTACTCCTTGTGGATTTCATGCCTTGGTTTTGTCAAGGGGTAGGGTATGAGATGTGATGTGTATTTTTTGTATCAGCTTGATGCTCCTTTTTGTTGTTTATGTGTAGATCTCTTTGTGGGATTCGACGGGTTGAGTCGCCCTATCCCGTGGTCGGCAATGACAGATGATTTTTAATGCCGATAAGTGCCTAAAAATAGCCAAAATTTACAAATTTCAAGGGAAAAATAGACTTCATCGAAGGCGACAATGGCAATCAATACGATTTTAAGCGGCAATGCTCGGAAAGTGCTTAAAAGAGCCACTGGACGACGATCGGAGAATTTTCATAATTTTTTGGCATGATAGATGAGACCCTATGAGATGTCCGGCAGTGGAAGACTTCAAGATGGATGCCCATGATTTTTTAGACCACGATTCGAGTACCAGACATGGAAAAGGGAGTGCCCGAAAGGCCAAAGGCCAAAATGCCAAGTGGGAAAAGACTTTAGGAGAGCCCAAAGGGCACCCTTTGGGGAGTCCCAAAAATAAAAAACCGTTGGGGGGGGGGGGGGGGGGGGGGCGGGGAGGGCTCATTTTTTTTTCATGCAGGCAAGAATGGAGGCGCCATGAAACGAAATGGAGGAGAGATGGGTTATGGGGCCAGAAAACAACCCCCCAACTAATCTTCAGCCTGTTCTTCTTCCTATCTTCGCTCTCCATCGCTCCAATTTGCTCCTCCAATTGCTGCCTAGTTGTGGAGATATAGATCTAGTCTTTCTCTCTCCTCCATCTCTCTCCTTAGAGGTGGTGGTTTGCATGCAAGAAATCAAGAAGAAGAGGGCCTGAAGGATGCTTGTCCGACTCTGATCGGATTGCTTCAAGATGAAGAGGATGCTAAGGAAAGAAGTTTAGCACCAAAGAAAGGTTGATGGTCGGTCCGTGGATTACCCAAAATAATTATTAAAAAACCCGCAACATGCAAGACATGCGGTATGCTCCAATTTTATGAAGAAATTTGCTTGTTTTTGTTGTTTCATGGTCCAAATGTTGTTCATATGCAATGAATTTGTTTGAATCTTCTTTGGATCATGTTTTAGGGTTGTAACTACAAAAATGCAAAACCTGTAATCATTTAGAGCAGTTACTAATTTTTTAAAACCCGCAAAAAATCATTTTTCAATGGAAATTAGTGGTTTTTCCGATTTTGAGTTGAAAAAAAGGGGTGAAAATAGGATAAAATCAAAGAAAATATTAATTTTCAGTCAAAATAATAAGCCAACACAAATAAATCAGAAAATACCTATTTTTATGAATAATAAATAGTTAAAAATAGCAAAAAATAGAGGAATTTTAGATTTTTGCGCTCAAAAAATATGGAAAAATAAGATTTATGTGCATGAATTTTTGGCAAGGTTAAGCCTCAGTTTGGCCTCGTCCTTTGTGTTATAGTATGTGTTACAATTGTCATACACCTTGCATCAAGCATGTCACGTGGTATCTCTTGGAATGCATTGCAATTGATTGATAAAGTTTGACCAACGTTGAGAGGACAGGAAACCTAAGTCATCGGTTAGACAGGCACTTCCGTTGGGGAAAGTTTTGTGAGGAAAATCAAAATCTCCTGAAACGCTGAATCATGAAAGAGTGGAGTTTGTGCGAATGTCATATGTATTAGTGACGCATCTTGGGGCCAATCCCCGAGGTGTAGGAGAGTCAGAGTGGAGCCGCGACAATCAGCCGAAAGGTGCTTCCCTATGTGTGTATTACGAGGCATTATGCCTATATGTTATGGGATCTCCCTCTGAGGAGAAGGGAAGGTGAACATTGGACTACATATTGGATACCAACATAAAATTGTCATAAGCATTTAGTACAAAGTGAGTTTTAGATGCTCCTGGCCCGCAAGGCCATGTGGTGGGGTTGTATGTCGTATGCATGAGGTCCGACTAGTGCTATAGCCAGTGCCGACCCATTTTAGGTCCCATCAATCTTGTTGTTGATTAATCATATGACTTGTATGTAAGTTAGGAAAGGAGTCACTTGAGTTTTGTGTGTGAGATAAACAGATTGGAACCTCACTCCAACCGTTGCTTGCTATAGCAAATCCTTTGTTGATTAATCATATGACCTATATGTAAGTTGGTAAGGGAGTCACTTGAGTTTTGTGTGTGAGATAAACAGATTGGAACCTCGCTTCAAATGTTGGTTGCTATAGCAAGTTGTGTTGTGATCAATCATATGCTCTAGAGCACATATGTTTCAAATTTAATGCATTTGAAGGCTAATCTAATGCCATCTAGGATATTTCCCTATTTCTAAACTCTAAAAATAGTTTATGCACCTCAATGTTAATGCATTTTTTTTGCGCAACATGGAGGCTTTTATAGCAAACCAAAATGTGCCTACAATAGGAAATGTTATGTGATGCACTCCCAGTGTGCAAATGAATATGCACAAGGTGAAAGAGGTTGTAAGGAAGAAGGCAGTTCCTTGTGCACTCAAGCTTATTCGAGGCTATGATGGTTCTATTGGGTTCTTGAGAGTCATTCATCACTTGGACAGGATTGAGAAGCAAGTGAAAACACTATTTCTAAGTCAAAGAGCTTCAATTTTTGTTGGTGAGGACATTGGTAGCCGTCTGCAGAGGATTGAAAGAATATTGGAGGAGAAATATGAAGGGAACCTTGGTCGGGAGTGAGGGTATAGGATGAGTTAGAAGAAATCAAGGGCTATATAGGGGAGATATATGACCATATCTGAAAATATTGGCCACAAGCTGGATCCTTGGAAGATCGTGACAAGAAGATGAAAGATTTTATTGACAGTGGAGGTTGCATAGAGGATGGAGTATGTGAGTTGATTGCTCATAAGAATGAGAGCTTGGTCACACTTAGGAATGTTTCCTTTGATGTGCAACTTACTTCTTTGAAAGTTTGTCTTAATAGGTTTTCTGCGATGTTGACCTAGAGGAATTGCTGCATAGGCTAATCCCCTTACACTTGATAACATTTCCTTGATGTGCAATTTGCTTCTTTTAAACTTTATCTTGATAGGTTTTTGGCAATGTTAACTTGAATGAATCGCCACATAAGCACATCCTTGGATCCATGGTTTGCTTGGTGTATATATAACCTCTTCTAGATTATAAAACTTTTTTAGAATGATTTTAATGGTTTCTTTTTCCATCTCTCACCTTGGTATTTTTTTATTTTGGAGCCTCAAACACCTTTAGAACTATAGCACCTTCAACCCTTTGGCAAGCCTTTGGCATACAGATGTAAACAAATGAACGTCCCCACTGGCAAGGCTTGAGAGAGAGAGAGAGAGAGAGAGAGAGAGAGAGAGAGAGAGAGAGAGAGAGAGAGAGAGAGGAGATTAGAAAATGCTTGGCTGGCCTTTGTGGATGAATGGCCATCCATTAGAGAGAGGGGTTATTAGTTGGCCTTTGGCAAGCACCATGTATGCATATGATCATGCATGGCCATATATGCATTAACTTATCCATGTTGGACCTAATGCATGTCTATTATTTTGCTTTCGGGTCTCAAATATATTTAAGACTAGCATATTTTCAAGTTTGAGTAGTGCTTGCTAGGCCTTCGATGACAAGAGTTGTGTGCAAATGTGGATGAATGGACATCCATTAGAGAGAGAGGGGTTATTAGTTGGCCTTTGGCTAGCACCATGTATGCATGTGCTCATGCATGGCCACTTACGCATATGCTCATGCTCATGAGTTTGGGTCACCTTCGATTTAGGGTTTTTGATTGCAAATATGTTTATCAATTGTATCTTGAGTAGCTTTGATATTTTTGTATTGAAACTCTTATGTTCTTTTGAAAGTTTTGTGTACTCATCATGGAACAAAGCAATGTCATGGACGATGTTGTAGACATAGTGCATTCGACACCATTGGATGCAGCTGATACCGTGGAATTAAAGAAAATGGCCATGACATCATCTCTTCCATGCTTTGCCTGCTTGGAGCCATTTGCATGGGTATGGGAATTAGTTCTACTTGTATTTACGTCAAGGTGTTGTCTACTTTTTTTGGAGATAATTATTTGTATGTGTTGATGTAGCCAAAATGTGGAGTCTAATAGAGTTAGTAAAGTTAGTGTGTGAAAAATGAAAGAGGTGGCAAGGCAATATGGAATGTGTGTTGCTAAATCTACAAGAACAACAAGGGTTCAAAGGAACACAAAGATTGCTTCAAGTTTTTTGGATTTTAAACGTCTCGAGACCAAGAGAATGAGTTGATGGAATCGTAGATGACTTTATGCACATGTGTCCATCATGCACTTGCCATTTACTCTACAAAGCTACATGAATAGGCTAAGGGTTTGTATAGTGTTGTGTGCAAGAAAAAGCACACCCAAAGTGTTCTTCAGTAAGTCTCGAGTGGTCTGGGTGGTGAAGTAAGAGAACTTTTGACAATTGTCTCTGAGACAAGGAGGTTGATGAATTTGTTGGTGAACGTTATGTGAGCATCGTTTTGGGGGCTTGGAGATAACCAGGAGCCTGTGATTTGCCAAAGAGGTTGTCAACTACATTCTTATAGTTTCAAATGAATGTCAATAGGTTTGATGCCTTACTATAACAATTGAGTCGTCAAATGAATAGTCACAACTAAGGAGGAGAGCTTGCTCGGGATCAAGCTTATAAGCTATTATTATCTCGTTTACTGTTTTAGAGTGCTTGGGCCACTGATTTTTGTGGTAATGTGTGCTTCCTTTTTGTGGGGCCTACATTGGTTTTGATGTGGCGAAGCTAGACTCCTCTCTCAACCTTACCTCTCTTATCCCTATGAGTACATCCATAATGATCTGAAACCCCTCTCTCAACCTTACCTTAATCTTAAGTCCTCTCTTAAGTCTAACAATTTATCTTTGTTCACAACCCATCGACAAATTAAAATTTTTCTAAAATTATACCCATCTCACAAATAAAATAAACATAGATTTAAATCCCCATATTCTTGGCATCTTAAGATGCCAAGAATATCTTAAAATGTTTATCTTAATCTAATGTAGATTCTTATATTTAAAGTGCATAGGTACGTGCACTCTATATAAATCCAATGTTAAAGTTAAAAACCCTGCTCTTTCAAAATGTGAGAGACACGCACACACACACACAAAGTTTTTGCCTATAACACCAAATCAAAACACTAAGGCTTCATACCCCACATGAGACTTAGAGAGAGAGAGAGAGAGAGAGAGAGAGAGAGAGAGAGAGAGAGAGAGAGAGAGAGAGAGAGAGAGAGAGAGAGAGAGAGAGAGAGAGAGAGTTTTCTACATCTTAAGATGTCAAGAATATCTTAAAATGTTTATCCTAATCTAATGTAGATCCTTATATTTGAAGTGTGTGGGTACGTGCTCTCTATACAAATCCAACGTTAAAATGAAAAACCCCACTATTTCAAAACATGAGAGACATAGGCACACACACACACACACACACACACAAAGTTTTTACCTATAACACTAAATCAAAACACTAAGACTTCATAGCAAGCAACGGTTGGAGTGAGGTTCCAATCTATTTATCTCATACACAAAAGTCAAGTGACTCCTTTCCTAACTTACATATAGGTCATATGATTAAACAACAATACGATTTTCTATAGCAAGTAGTAGTTGGAGTGAGGTTCCAATCTATTTATCTCACACACATAACTCAAGTGGCTCTTTCACTAACTTACATACAGGTCATGCATACATTTTGAAGGTGCAGTTGGAGTATTTCAAGAAAATTAGCATGGCTTTCTAGATGAGAGATTAGATTTTTCGTGACAATGGAAGTATTCATTTGAATATCCCTATGAGTACATCTATCATGATCTGAAACCCCTCTCTCTCAACCTTACCTTAATCTTAAGTCCTCTCTTAATTCTAAAAATTTATATTTGCTCACAACCCATGGACAAATTAAAATTTTTCTAAAATTATACCCACCTCACGAATAAAATAAACATAGATTCAAATCCCCATATGCTTGACATCCTAAGACACCAAGAATATCTTACAATGTTTATCTAATCTAATGTAGATCCTTAGATTTAAAGTGCATGGGTACATGGTCTCTACATAAATCCAACGTTAAAATTAAAAACCCCACTCTTTCAAAACACGAGAGATGGATCAAGCTTTCGCCCATTGTCCAAGATTCCCCACTACTGCCTCCCGGCAGAGTCTGGGCCGTATCTCAGTCCCAGTGTGGCTGGTCATCCGAAAAGATCAGCTAAGCATCGTAGGCTTGGTTGGCCTTTACCCAACCAACTACCTAATACTACGTAGGCTCATCAAACAACGCTTTATTATCTTCTCGCATAGCTTTATTGCTTGCGTTGCTTCGGGATCTAGCCCGAACTGTTTGGCAGATTCCTGCGCGTTACGCACCCGTTTGCTACTTTTTTTTCAATTATTCCATAAAACTGGAACAGAAATGACATCCAACTTACATGTGTTAAGCATATCGCTAGCGTTCATTCTAGGCCAGGATCAAGCCCAAATTTTTAGTGAATTTCTGCCATATGAGGCAGGTTGATGATGATTTCTTAGTAAGTTATTAGCTTTTACTAACAACCGTAAGCAGAACGGCCACTGGCAAGGCGAATCATCTTACATTCCAGATACCAAAGATTGTTATTATACAAGAATTCTTGTATCGCTCATGCAGATCTTCCATCTACCGGAAACCAAAGGATTCAGCATAAGACTTACTTGATTACTTGGAAACAAAGACGAGAAACCTAGCATGTCACAAAAGCGAGGCTCAAAGGATATTTGCTAGCCCTATTTAAGGATAAGAGGGTGCCCTGACAAGCCTTGCAAGCTTCTTAATGTGAAACAAGATGGGACAAAATATATCTATTTTCCATACCAAACTACCAACCCCCGCAATTAATTAAAGGAAAATACCAAGGAAGCGTGCAAACGTACATTTTCATATCCTTTGCCTTACTCTGCTGCCTAGAGGACAGGCCAAGCATAAAGTGACCCTGACTTCGCCTTAGCATAGGGACAGATTATCCGTCTAGCGAAGGGAGACCTCAAGGGTAGCTATTGTAAAACATTATGATCTATAGGTGACAACGGCGAGACTTAATAGGGGAGGGCAACCCAATGATTGGGAGTCGGAGGATCCATAGTACCTGTTACCTCGTATTCATCTTACAAAACGCTGACTAACGGGAAAGGGAGAGTTGGTAATCGTAAGTTATGTCCTCCGTCACGGCCTTAAATGAAGTAATTCATGGAATCTTTGATCCATCACCTTAAACTTTATACAGAAGGGTTTTCTGTACCAGCTTCTTTCACCCATACCGCAGTTGAAGCATTTAAAGGGGAATTTGGCATGTTTTCGGTCAGTAACGGAACCAATCGTTCCTATTGCCATAAAATAAGAGCGCCTGGCTTTGCTCATTTACAAGGACTTGATTTGGATGACACCTATCGTTCCTATTGCCATAAAAGAAGGGTTAATACAAGCATGCATCAAGGAGTTGGATGACACCTTCACTACATTCGCTAGGAGCTATGAGAGGCTTGACCTAGGACTTCTTGATGAACCCCTTGCTTCTGATGTTCGCGAGTTGCCGTGCACTTGGGAAGATTACGAGTTTATGACCATCAAATTTCCCAAAATTACGGCCGAGCTAATCACCAATGGAGAAATCTCAAAGGACCAAGCTGTTCTCAGATGACTAGTCACCTCTTACCGCAAGCCTGCTCACTCTACACCTGAACAAGAACTAGAGGAGCTCACGTAGCTTGCTAGCTCTACTTCTCCATTCTTACAACTGTGGTATGCCTTATGACTCCAATGGGAGAAAAAAGGCTGTCGTATCATGACCAATGCTGAGCAAAGGAGGGCAATCAAAACAATTGAACGCGACTCTACTTATGTGGCACCTCTTTCATTTAGACTTTTGGCCATTACACGCAACATACACTTAGATGATCAGGTATTGGCCCACCTGTACATTGACCAATTCCTCACGAAATAGGAGTTACACGTTGCTAGTCGCCTCAACTCCAGGGACATCTTTCACGATGTCTTGACCTACATCACTCAAGCTTCCATACAACCATGCAAACATGATCGTCATGCCCAATTTGAATATAACCCTAACCTTTATACTTGGCTGTTGGCCAAGTAGCTCGCCCCACACAGCCCATGCGAGCCCTCCTCCTCCCCTCACAAATCCTAAAAAGGATTCCCTTAACACTTAGGAAAAATGGGGGGAAGAGCAAGTGACAACCAAGTGATGTAGGAAGAGGTATAAAGGCTGAAAGTGATCAACTGAATTCAAATAGGAAAGAATCCAAGGAGGAAGTAGATGTTGGTTGTGAATTATTTCTAAGTTTCATTCCTCTGAATCTGCACGGCAAACTGTCACACACATTCTTTCTTGGGTTTTGCTAGGAATGAATCAAGTTATAACTCTAACGTTGACTTGGGTGATGACAGGCACCTACCATGGCAAGATAGGGTAGACTTCCATTTACGGAAGCGGAGCTGATGAAGTATGGAATCAGCATTGGGACGCGTGGATTTAGCCAATTCACATTCAAGCATACCATGAATCTAGATGAAGCCATCTTGGAAGAGCCGGCCATGAGGGAGCTGGTGGACAAATGTAACCTCCAAAAGTACATAGAGAAGGTCACGGACAGGGAATAGACTGCAGCATGTACACAGATTTCTTAAGGAGCTTCGATGAAGGATGGAGCTGTGGCACGGTCACAGTGAGGGCGGGTGATCAAAAAAGAAGGGTGCAAGTGCCCCTTAACATAGACATTGTTGAGAGAGCCATGGGGCTTGTGCCCAAAAAAGAAAGCCACCCAAAAAGAGACTTGTACGCCATGCTGGGAGTTAGAAAAGAGGATGCGCACACGGGTTGACGGAATCAGTCTGGCTGACATTCCAGACCCTGCAACAAGGATGCAAGCTAAGATGATCTATGCTCTTTTCTTGGGCCACAGATACAACGCACTCATGAATAGAATCAGCGTGCCACTCTTGGAAAGTATTGCGGAAGGAGTTTCGGAGGAGGTGGACTGGAACGGCTTTGTCCAGAAGACTATCAGGAGTTCAGCCGCCCTTCTAGCTCCAGTCGCAGCACCAGCTGGTGGGGAATCTCTAGCCTCTACCGCACGATCCACAAGAAAGAAACATGTCACAAAAGCCTCTACAATCAGATACGGAGGTGTCCTCACTGCAATCATTAACGAGGCTATCAAGGATGCCGGCGTGGAGGACGAGCAAGTTAAGCACCAAAGCTCACCACATCATGAGGAAGAAGGCTCGAGTGAAAAGATGGCAAGCAATGAAGGAGAGCCTGAAATACCACCCACTCAAATGGCTGAGCCACAGAAGCAAATGAAGACCGACAAGAGCCAAAAAAAGAAGGAGGAGAGACTGAGCAAAGAGGAGCGGGCTGAGGTGAAGAGGGCTCGAAGAGAGTCAAGGAGGGTGGAGGAGCAATGATAGAAGAGGGAGGAGGAAGAACTTGAAAGAGTCAGAGAAGAGTCAAAAAAGGCAGAAGAGGAAAGGCAAAGAAGGGCAGAGGAGGAAGCCCACGAGCTAAGGATGAAAGAACTGGCTGAGCTGGCTGAGGCTACTCACAAATCTGTTGAAGAAAATCATGGAAGAGGAGAGATCAACCCCTTGAGTCCTCACCATGAGGCCAAAGCAAGTGGCAGCGCGAGAGCAGCCCTAGTGATCGCAGGCAAGGGAAAGTCGCTACTACACCCCTTGCCTTCCTCCTTCGTGCTAGTGCCAACAGACACCACAACTGCCCCGCAACCCACGCCCTCTCTGGACATGAACCAATTGATGAGCATGATGGAGATGCTCGTCAGTAAAGTGGCTGAGATTGTCCCAAAGACTAGAGCAAAAATACCCGCCACTGCAGATGCTGAGTCCAGGAAAGACTTGAAACGGCAAAAGCTAGAAGCGTCAACCACCATAGCTCCTATTTCCATGCCACCTGGTGCGGACTATGACGCCTACGTGGCTGAGCTCTTGGCCTAGTTGAATAAAGCAAAAGAAGAAAAGAATGTGGCCCTGTTGAAGCTAGAAAAGGAAAGGTAAACTTCGGCCGCTTTGAGGCTCAAAGTTTCAAGGCAAGGAGCCAACCAAAACAAGGAGGTGAAAGCGCTGCAAGATCAACTGGAGGCAAAAACGAAAGAAGCCCAGGATAACGAAAGTCACTTGAGACAGAGGCTAGAGGACGAGGAGCAAAACCTGGTGGCCGAGCAGCAAAGCTTAAAGTTGCGAGTGCAGAAATATACTGACCTGGAATAGAGAACAGCTAGACTAGAAGGGTATGGACAGTTGGCCGCTCAAGGGGGCGAGCCGAGCGAGCGGCATGAGAATACCATAGCAAAGCTACAATATGAACTCAAGGAACAAGATAGATTGGAGAGAGATATAGAGTTCCTAGCATGGGAAAGGCCAGCAACCCTCGCAACAGAAGCACAAGGGTAGCAACAAGAGGCTCAATGACTACAAGGTACATTGGAAGTTTCCAAGGAAGACAGAGAGGCCCTCATGGCCAGCCTTCACGCAATGAAGACTGCACCTTGCAGAGATCCAGAGCCATGAGCAGCTAGCACAAGAAAAGTCAGAACTAATCGTTGAGGCAGAACAGAGGTTCAATATTGCAAATCAAGCAAAAGAAATCACCGAAGAACAATTGGCTTGGAAATCTAGGGAGTGGCACCAAATCTGGATCTTAACAAATGAACAGCATCAAGTGGTAACCACATTAGCAAGTGAGCTGGAAGAGGGAAGGAGAAAGCTGGATGAAAGAGCCAATGCGTGGGAAGAGAACAACTTTGAAAGAATCAAGTAGTTAATAGAGCGCTTGGCAGTGGGTGAGTGTGAGAAAGTGCTTGCCGAATCCAGGGCTAAAGCAGCTGATGTATGCACCAACGCACAGAGGCAAGCCTTTCTCAGCACCATGCTACATTTCACTCAAGCAGAGGGCGATGATTCAATGGAGAGGGTGAGAAGGAAGCTGGAGTTGACTACCCGAGCACTAAGATAGCCTTCAAGAATGAGAGCTTCCCACCGGCACGGGAATCACCAAGGAGCAGCAATTCCACTACCTGCGCTATGCTGGCCTCTCCACCGTTGAGCTCAAGGAACTAGGGTTTAAAAAACAGGAGCATCCTGCACCACCACCACAAGTGACCCTAACAGTTTCCAAGCAGAATATCGAAGAGGGCTCGGACTTGGAGTAGGAGGCCAAAGAGAAACAACGAAGAACGCCCAGTCCACCTCTACCAGACCTCCCGCCAGAAGAGCTCGAAGATGCCCACATGCCTGAGCGCATTGTGGTAGCCAAAAGATGAAGGCAGGAACTGGCAGAGGATGCACAACGTAACGCACGGTCACTACCCAGACAATTCCCTGATGAGTTAGTGCCACTACGAGGGGACCTCAACCCTATCGATTGGCCTTAGGAATTGATCATCTGGCGTGATCGGGAGTTCTAGACGAGACCATTTGAGCTATCATTTGCCTATCCACACTCCTTAGACCATGCATTGCCTCTAGGCATCCTATCCAAGATCAAGGACTTGGCCAATGACCTGGCAAACAGATGGATAAAAGAGAAGAGCCTTATTATAACCAGGTGGAGGCAAGAGCCTGCAGATTACTGGCAGGACAAGGTGAAACAGGTTCCCAAATCCATCCAAGGCTACGAGTCACAGCCGAAGTGGCGGAGGAGGATTTGGGACGCCAATTTTGACACTTGGACTGCCTTCTGCAGCTCACTTCTCGAAGAACGTAACGACCCCACCTACATGCCCTACCCCCGTCGGCATGGAGTGGATTATGACCCCACTATTCATGGGGATTTTGATTTTCTTAGAATATATAATGTAAATGCCCGAACTCTCGAGAAATGCCTAGTTTTTAGAGTAGAGGATCTCCTTCCATCCATCAACCGCTTCCTCGCGGACTTTTCTTCTTGCCCGAATCCCGCCTTCCTAACCACTTGCAATTATCTTAGGCTAATCAAATTCCTATTAATGCAAAGGCCTACAGCCAAGGAAGCCCACCTTTTCCCTCTCTTTTTTGACATCAATCTAGGAATAGATAGTAGGGCTATGACTAGATTAATGATGAGGGCAATCCTACTTCCCTCCTTTTGCTTAGAACTCTTAGAGAATATAATTGACACCCGCTTCACGAGGTGTAACCATCCCTTTTTGTCATCCAAACCTCTAAAGGCCCAGGCTACTATTAAAGAATACCTACAAAGCGATGCCTTTCTATCCCAATTCCTGCGACCACCCCGCGCTTCGATTGAACGTGGTAGGCACTAGCCAAAACGCCTTCTATTTATACAAAAAGGCACAAAGCCTCACTTTGCTCACCACACCTAGGGTTCACCCCTAGCCCCTCTCCCCACTTCATGCTTAGGGCACATCAAGGATAGGACTTCCAAACCTGTCACCCTAAGCTCTGTACTACACCTCTAACAACACACGAACTAGGTCCTCAAGTGTGGGATATTACCGAGGGCCTACCCAAGGTTAGACATATCTCTCGGTTCCACTGCACGTGCACTTACACCACACCGTGAGACAGACACACCCCTTAGGGAGTGCACAACTTTCTCTTGCAGGCTATTCGTAACTCAGATGGGACCCACCATTGGCATAAATCTTGGAACCACGTGTTCTTCAACTGATTACAGAGCCCTGGTTTTGACAGTTGTTGCAGAAGAAAAATTCCAACTATGTGACAAAGGCCGAGCATCTTCATGATGATCAAAGCACACTGGAATCTCTCCAAATCATCAGGAATCAACACCCCATCATCTCTCATTCACAGCACCACCTTTTTTATTGTGGTCATCTACCCGCCAATTCCACTTAGCACCAACCCCAACTACCCTGCTACTCCCCACCCCAATGCCATGGGACTGGCACTCCGTGCTAGGAGGGGGGTAATGTTTACCACAGCAAAGAGGAATGAAAAATGGAGCAGAAGTGTGGGAAAAATGGAAGAAGAAGATAACCAAGAAAGCACAGGACAAAGGAAGGAAAAGGCATCCTGGATGGAGGTCAGACCCTAAAAATTTGAATGTCGGTGTCGCCTCGAGAAAAGAAAAGAGTAAAAGTGCACCATTAAATATGAAGGCGCTCCCAAATCCTTGTAAAAAGAGCATCGGACTCACTCCTGTGCAAATTGTATGCATTAGTAGGAACGGGATAAGTTAGAACAGTGGGAAATAGGAAAAGAGGGCCTAGGCTAATGGCCGGTCATGTAAAAAGTGGGGATGACAGCCCAAAAAGTAGAGCATCTATATAAAGTTCAAAAGTGAATGAGAAGTTCATTCTTGGGTGTGGCCAAATCTTCTTCTTCTTTTTCTCTTGTTTCTTGCCTTCTTGCTTGTGCTTGAGTGAGGGATTGAGGGAGTGCGAGGGAGTGAGAGAATGAGTGTGTGAGAGTGAGGGATCGTGGAGGAGAAGCTCCCCATCTTCTCTCTTCATCTTCTCTTCTTGTCTTCTCTTCTCTTCTCTTGCACGGCTATGGAGGATGGAGCTTGACAGAGGGGGCTTGAGGTTGCTTGAGCTTGCCACAAGGATCGTGGAGCTACCGAAGTGCAAGAGAGAGGAGGGAACTCGATCAAGCATCAAGGTAAGCTCATTACACTCGTAAGGTAGGCATTGCGTGTCAGCTATGTGAGAGGTAGCCATGGCCGCTCGGTTTGAAACACTTAATCAGTAAGTGGTCCGTAGGTCTCAAGGTAGAGCTCCATAGCTCCCCTACAGTTGCACCAAGAGGTAGCCAAATGTCAAATGAAACGGTTGCATGATTTGAAAGAGAAGAAATATACGTTTAAAAAGGGGCAGTTAGTTCTATATTACGATACGCATAGGGAGCTATTTCCAGGAAAGTTTGAACCTCGATGGGATGTTCCTTACAAGATAGTTCAGATAGGTAAAAATAAGTCCACAATTCTATTAGCGGATCTACAAGGAGTGGAATTTAAGAATAAGGTTAATCTTAATAAGATTAAACCTTATTATTTCTAAATATGCTAACACGCTAAACACATTGCAGGTCTAGGCTAGGGTTAATTTGAGACCTGCACGAGAGCTTAAATTGGTTGATGGTGCAATTAATTCCTTATTTGGAGCACCCATATCTCGAGCAAAGATATCATTAGGGGAGGCTTATCTGGTGGAGCAAGGGATATAAAGTGATTGAGCATGAAGACAGTACCTTTGTGTGGAAAATTAAAGTTTTCTGCCATCACTGCTTACAAATCTTGACAAGCATCCCTGTTGAGTTTAATGAAGAAGGTGCGATGGAGCTGTCAATTCATCCTTTAAATATGTTGAACTTTGACTATCATAATTACAAATAGGGGAGTTCTTGATGGCTGGCTGTGTAAACCCATTATGGACGTATACATTATACTTTGATGGAGTGTCCAGGGGCCCTAATAGAAAAGGAAGTGTTGGAGTAGTTATCCAAGACCCCCAACGTAGAGTTACAATGAAATTAGCTACTTACCTCGGGGTAGGATTCACTAACAACATGGCGCAGTATAAAGCCTTGATTATGGGACTGAATATTGCCAAGAAAGGTGGCATTAGGCAGTTGTTAATAAAAGGGGATTCCTAGCTGATCTTAAATCAACTCAATGGGACATATACAGTCTAGAATCCTCTCCTTCGTAAGTATCATCAAACTGCTATAACCCTACTTGATGAATTTGAGAGCATATCTCTTTAGCTGATTCTATGTTACTGGAATCAATTTGCGGATTCCTTAGCTAATTTTGCTTATGAAGAGGACCTCTTTTTCAACTGTGGTCCTAGTCCAGATGTTGCTATTGATAATGAGACAGGACCTGGTCTCTTGTGGGGAATGTTATCAGACCACGCGTTATATGGCAGGCAGAGGTTGATATGGGTGATGCAAAGAGTAGCCGAGACCCATCTACCGTTGTTATCCTGGACCCATAAGTTGATCCGACGACATGTTATGCGTACGCCTCTTGCTATATATGCAGGAGGTATGGGCCATAACTTGATGCATTTAGTTTAGGGCTGAGAGCCCTATTTTTCCCTTGGAATGGAGTGTATTTGCGTATATCTGCCTTCTTCCAAGGAGGGATTTCTATGAGCTAGTTTGTTTGTTTCATTAGGCCAAGAGGGCCAGTTGTTTTCAGGTTTTAATAGTCTATCTCTTTAGGCCAAGAGGGCCAGTTAATTTGTAGTGAAATGTGCTATTTCTTTAGGCCAAGAGGGCCCTATCTCTATTTGGTGCAAGTACGTTTGATGCTTTGTTGTTTTAGTGATTGCACCATACAGGTTGACGAAGTCACTGAAGGGAGGCTTTGCTACAAAGGAGCTTCTTGTGGCCATTCCAGGTGGTTTCGTCCCCTTTTCTAGTTTTTTCCCTTAAGCAATTAATGGTATATATGTGGGTGAGGGTCACTTTCTTTTGTTTATTAGGGACAGGCACTTGAGGCATGAAGTCCCAGGTTTAGGCTTTGTATGTATGGGGGAGGTCTGAGTAGTCATTGCCTCCTGCAAGGCATTGTCAGGCATTGAAAGACCTGTTTTAGATGGGAGTTCTAGTGACCCTGTTATACAAACCTACTAGGTGACCGTTCTAGGAGTTCTTGCTTGTTGTGAGGCAGTTAGAGAAGCCTACTAAAATAATGATGGAAAGAGACAAAACCCTAAAGATCTGAAAGATAATATATGAATATATGGAGGTGTGTAAAAAGGGGTTTGACCCCTATAAAAATAGAAAAGGAAAGAAAGAAAAATCCTTGAGCTGTTGTTATCGCCTTGCGAAGGCCTGGTAGGTTCCTGGGGACGAGTTAGACCCGGTGTCATGAAGGAAAATACAACATTAATATTTGCACCTTGGATTAATTCCAGCCTTTGTAAATTTAGCCCTAGCCTATGTGTACATGTGTGAACAGCCCTTAAGTTTGGAAAGAGGGTTAGAATAAAAGGGACTAGAGGCCAAAGGCAAGATGGCTTTTGATCATTCAATAATCTTGGCTTTACCATTTTCTTGGAGTTAGCTTCTTCTTAGCCTTTGAAGCACTCAGCCATGGCCGTCATGTATTCTTGAATTCCCAACCATTAATACATGATGAGGATGTCTTGGTGCAATAGATTTGTTAATTCTTTGTTGTAGTTTAGTTAATTTTCAATTTCAGTTAGATTTCATTCCATGGTTGACATGGTTGATTGCTTTCATTACATTGGTATCATAGCCTGGATTTCTGATCCATGGGAAATGTTATTTTCATGGAAGATCTGGTTACATTGATCTTGGTTGTTGTGTCAAGTCTAACTACAAGACTTCCACAGTTAACCATGGCTGTAGTTGAAGACCTACGCATTCTGATGCTCATATGACGCATCGGAAGGATTTGTCGGAGTGAGAGGACAGTCGCTTCAGCCATGGTGTCAACCTGACTTGTGTGGTTCACTGGTTTCTAGCATCAGATTCTAGACCCATTCACAGTTGAAGCAATATTGGCAGTTTTTGTGTGATTCCTGCATAGAATTCTCTCCTTTCGAGAAGATTCACGCTCTTCACTCTTTTGCTTCAACTTCAACATGTTAGCGACAGTAAAATCTCCAGGAAAGATGGATGTGCGGCCATCCTCAAGCTGTTTGACGGCAAAGATGAGTCGCTGCTAATCGAGGGGGAGGGGAAATGCCTTGATCCTAATCCTGGATTTTGGCCTTGACGTTGTCGATGGTGTGCGAGTTCTCAACCTCAAGGGTGATGGTCTTACCAGTGAGGGTCTTCACGAAGATCTGCATACTGATGACTAACTGATGGTTCGAAGAGTGAATAGGAAGGAGATGGAGCGAGACGAACAGACAGAGACCTCGATCAACACAAAACAAAAAACCTTAATAACAAAGAAGATATCGCAGAAGGATTTGACGTTATCGATGGTTTCAAAAGTGGAGTCTCAGAAGCAAGTTCTATTTCTGTGATGTGAGGGATAGAAATTAGAACGTCTGCCTCATCGCGGTCCTCGGGAACAGAACATCTGGCAGGATCTAATCCGTGTTTGCGATAGGTTCAATTTCTGTATTGCTCTCCTGGAGCTCTCCTATCTCATTTATCACATATTCCGTACCTTGTCCAACAAGTGATTCTTGCATTTCTGTAGCATTATAGCGGCCTTGCCTCCTGTGGACTTGCGGGCCGTCAAAGCATCCAATGAACATAACAACGAAGGCAAGGGAGGGGCATCTAGACCACACATTGATGCTCCAAGAACTTTCTTAGATTTTGCATCAACAATGAGATTCATGAATGTTTTCTTTTGCCGCCCTGATATTGTCAACTTTCAGTGTCAGAATCTATTTGGAGAGAAATAGACGCTGCAGCTCCTAAACAATCAAATGAGGTACTCTAATCACTCTTAATTTCTCTTTACATCCAATTGCTGATCTCATTTCCAATTGTTGAAGAGAAATAAGAGGATTAATGAAGCTTTCATTCATAGCCTAATGCATTACATGAAGCCTATAGGTTATGTCAGTCATTGTCTTTACTAAACCTCTTCAATTTACTGAAATGGCCATCTCTAAATGTCTCAAACTCTTCCATAATGAATGAGCATTACCCATCTACTTTCATTCACTGAAATCAGTAATTTCTTGAGCTTCATTACTCAATCTTTATTGCCTAACCCTGACATGAAATTGATTGCCTATTTTGCCTCTTGATCATAAGAAAATCATTACCCAATTGGTAAGTGAGAAAAGCTTTGTAAGCAGTGAGTCACTGTTGAGGTAAATACCTCTCCATTTCTCATTTACATTTCAGCCTTTTCAATTCCAATCTTGCATATCATGAAAAGGGCAAATGAAAGGCAATTGTATTTCCTTCCTATTCCATGCATATCATACTGATTTTTAGAGCTAGAATTCACTTGCCATGTACTTGCCCACGAGGAAAAGTGGATGCCGGGCGAGTCGGTAGGACAAAAGAGAGGTGATCCTCCCCTACCGACGAGGACCCTGAAGGGGAGCGCAACCCTGCCCGAGAGGGAACTTTGCAAACCCCTCGGGTCTCGGATCCCACGTATTTTCAAGTTTAGGTGCAAGTACAAATCTCAAAGGCGCTTGAAATCAGCCTACAGCATGAGTTATGGGCAGTGAGTTCTTGAGATATTGGCAAATGTATGGTACTCATGAATGTATGGCAAATATATGAAGACATATGGCTACAGTAAAATGTATGCATCCTATGGTAAAGACACTATGGTTCAGCATTAAAGTTTGGGACAGAGTATGTATGCATACCCTCATTAAAGATTGCAGTCTACATTGAGTTAGACAGCCATTTTACTGGTTACAGAGGTCATTTTTCAGTATGGGCAGATGTATGAGACTCTCCTACAGGGTTATGAAGTTGGTACATGCTTGGTATTGATGGTACAAGCCATTAATTGACTAGAACAGGGTATTCATTGCCTGCAGGAATTTTCAGACAGCAACAGAAAATCCCTTACAGAAATTTCTATACTCATCCATTTTCTGCACTTGATAGATCGTTGGATAGAGGGCTCTTCAAGCTTCAAATAGAGCCAGAGACCTCATAATTTGGAGCTCTAGAAGTGAAGATAATCAAGTTTTTCTACTGCAGGAAATTCAGGACAAAAATCAACCCATGGCTAAGAATAAGAGGAGAGACCCTGTTTTGGATACTATCAATGAAGAATTGAAGGAATATCAACAGGAAAGGGGTGAACATGACACTTCTCAAGATGCCATTTACCGAATGCATTATGAGAACGAAGAGGTCGATGCAAGTTCCACCCACTCCCCTACCAATCAACCCATAGAGATGTCTCATATCTTAATGAATTCAAACAGTTTTCAACAATTGTCAAATGACATAAAGGATATGAAATCAGGTTTCGAGGGTATGAGGTTGGGTATTGACAAGCTTGTAGCACTTCTTGGTGAGAAAATGTTGCCTACAGCTGGTCTTAATGTCCCACATCCTCATAGGGCTGAAGAACCACCTAAACCACCTACTCCTAAGGTGGTAGGTCAATTTGAAGTTGGAGAGTCATCTAAAGCTAAGGATTTTGTTCAGCCCACTTCACTTCAGCCACAATTCCATCAACAAAAGGGTCACTTTCAGCCACATGGGCAGGATCCTCAAGAGAGAGTGCAAACAAACTCAAAGCATGATGAAGACATCCATGGGTGCAACTCTTTCTACAAGCAATTGTACCCTCAAGCAAATGTTGGTGGCTATGAGCAAGGGCAGGCCAAGTCCCATGTCAAATCATGGTTGGAATCAGCAAAATAATGGGCAGCAACCACCTTTTAACTCACCTATGCATGGACAACCTCCCAATGTGAGCAACACATACTTTCAGCCTCAAGGACATTATTTCCAGCCACAAAGTCATGGTATGCATTATGGAAAGCAAACTCCTTATGCACAAGGGCATGGACATAATGAATATCCTAGGCAAGGACCTTTTGGAAATTCTTTTGGGCCACAACACCATAGTGGGCAGCAGCACCATAATGGACAACCTCCTCAATACGAGAGAGAGTACAAGGAGAAAATAATTATCTCAAACTTCAAGGGAGAGAACCCTTCACCCACGGAGTTGGAGGAGTGGTTTGACAAGTTAGAGATGTATTTTTCCCTTTACCCAAGACCCGAGAATGCCAAAGCAAAATTTGCAACCCTTCATCTAGAAGGCTATGCTCACACTTGGTGGAGATATATGGCGAGGATGGGACATGACTTCTTGTCTTGAGATGCATTGAAAAATGCTATGATTGAAGTCTTTGTTTCCCCTATTGAAAAAGAGCGGTTAGAGAAGAAGTGGTATGCACTTGAGCAACGTGGTCTCTCGGTTAGAGAGTACTCAAATCAGTTTTTGAACCTTTCGATGTATGTTCATGGGGTCTCCGATAGTGCCAAGTTGAATAAATACATATTTGGTTTGGAACCTACTCTTTCTTCCGAAGTTGGAGCCATGAACCCTACATCCCTACAAGCTGCCATTCAATTGGCTGAACGTTATGGGCAGAAATACAAGGGTTTTCAGCCAAAAACAGGGCATTCTTTTCAGCCTACGCAGTTCCCAAGGACATCAGGCCATTATGGGCATGCTAAAACTGATTTTCAGCATATTGGGAAGCCATCAAATACTTTCAGCAATACCTACAGCAAGATACCCACTTTTCCTACTATTTTTGGGTCAAAACAAAGCAGTAATTTCAGATCTAATGCTGAAAATAGATTTGATGGAAAGAGAACTGATATAAGTGCCAAAACTTCAGCCCCTACTCAAGGCAAACATGTATCGAATGACAAGCTCAAGGATATGTATGCTAAAGGACTATGCTTCAAATGTGGAGAGAAATGGTCACCCGATCATAAGTCCAAATGCAAGGCCAAAAATATGAAGATTAGCATGATCATTGAGGATGATTCCCATGTTGAATCTATTGAAGGAAGCTTGGCTCAGCTTGATGTCACAACAACTCAAGAAGAGGCGCATGAAAATGAAGAGAATGTCCATGATGAGTTTTATGATCCGATGGATGGGTTTCCTTTCGACCCAGGCGGTCATTATTTGGATGATTCATGGACTGATTTACATCCATCACTATGTGCCATATCAAGTGATGCATGGAGTGGTTCAAGGGGGGATAATACCCTATGCCTTAAAGGTCAAATCAAGGGAAGGACCGCTCATATACTCATTGATACGGGAAGTACACATAGCTTCATTAATGCTAAGTCACTCAATGGGCTAAAATTGAATACGCATGAAATGCCTACATCACTCAAAATCCAAGTGGCAAATGGAAATTTTGAGAAGAGCAATCAATGTTGTCCAAATGTACCTATCACCCTTTCCCCATTGTGCACTACATCAGTGAGCCTAATTGCATTAGAAATGGGTCCCATTGATATAATACTTGGCTGCAACTGGCTGAAATCTTTGGGCAGATTTACCATGGATCTCAACAACATGGAAATGGAGTTTAAATGCTGTGGACAACAAGTAACACTACATGGAGTTGAAAAGAGAAGAATGGAGAAGATCAGCCCCAAGAAGGTTAAGAAAGAGATAAATGCAAAGGCATGTATGTTCACCATTCTTCTTTCTAAGATTGAAGAGGATCAGCCCTCTTCTCCTACTAACAACATGGACCCATGTCTTTGTAAATTGTTGAAAGAATATGATGATATTTTTCAGGCACCTACCTCTCTTCCTCCCAAAAGAGAAGTGGATCATCCCATTGACTTGCTGCCCAATACAAAGCTCATCAACAAACCACCATATCGCCTCTCCAAAGTGGAAAGAGAAGAGGTAGAATGCCAAGTCAAAGAGCTTTTGGAAATGGGTCTCATTAAGGCAAGCCAATCACCTTTTGCTTCTCCAGTCCTTCTTGTGAAGAAGAAAGATGGCTCCTTTCGAATGTGCATTGATTACCGCGATCTCAACAAGGTCACTATCAAGAATAGGTATCCAATACCTAGAATAGATGATCTCTTAGATGAATTGAAGGATGCCAAGGTGTTCTCCAAAATTGACTTGAGATCGGGATATCATCAAATACGCATGAAGGAAGGGGATGAATTTAAAACAGCCTTCAAGACGGAGAGGGGTCTTTACCAGTTTATGGTTATGCCTTTTGGGTTATCAAATGCTCCAGCCACATTCCAGTTTCTCATGAATAAGATACTTCAGCCATTGCTCTTTAAAACAGTTTTGGTATTCTTTGATGACATTTTGATCTATAGCAAGAATAAAGAAGACCATTTGCAGCATGTAAAAGAGGTATTTGACATATTGAGGATACACAAACTGTTTGCCAAGGCCACTAAATGCTCTTTTATGACAAAGGAAGTTGAGTACTTGGGTCATATAGTGGGAGAAGATGGAATCAAAGTGGATCCTAAGAAGGTTCAGTGCGTCAAAGAATGGCCTACACCAACCAATGCCACTTCATTAAGAGGTTTCCTTGGTTTGTCATCCTTTTACCGACGGTTTATGAAGAACTATGCTCATGTTGCAGCTCCTCTTACCGATCGGGACAAGAGCTTTAATGAGCTGAAGCAATTGCTTGTTTCTGCACCCATACTAGTTTGCCCTGACTTCTCCAAGACTTTTACCATTTATGCAGATGCCAGTGGTAGAGGTTTGGGAGCAGTTTTGGTACAGGAGCATGGTGTCATTGCATTTGAGAGCAGAAAATTTGATGACAAAGAGAGAGAGATGCATGTTTATGAGCAGGAGATGCTTGCTATTTTACATGCAATCAAGAAATGGCACCACTACCTCTATGGGACACACTTCAAAGTCAAAAGCGATCATAGGGTCTTGAGATATTTTCTCTCGTAGCCCAATCTTTCTCCCAAGCAGAAGAGATGGTTGGCCACTTTGCAATCATATGATTTTGAAATATCATACATGGCTGGTAAGGATAATGTGGTGGCTGATGCGTTATCAAGAATGTGGGCATGCAGTCTATCTACTGTGTCTACCATCTATAAGGATTGGATTGAAGACATTCAAGAGGAATATGTGCTTGATGAGCATGCTGCCCATATTTTACAGAAATTACAGCAAGGGTGTGATGCTAAATTTCCTAATTTTAAAGTGCATAATGGCCTCTTATGGTTTAAGGGTAAAGTGTACTTGATTCCCAACAGTAAATTCAAGCTGAAGGTGCTTCAAGAGATGCATTCATCGCCAATGGCTGGTTACTTGGGCCTTTTCAAGACGTTTGATAGAGTTCATCAAAGCTTCTATTGAAAAGGTCTATGGAAAGATGTTAAAGAGTATGTATCTCAGTGCTTGGAGTGTCAGCAAAATAAGGATTCCACTCTATTACCAGCCGGCTTACTTCAGTCTTTACCCATACCTACGGGCAAATGGACAAATATTTCCATGGATTTCATAACGGGATTGCCTACTACCAATCATGGATGGAACAGTATCTATGTGGTAGTTGATAGATTGACCAAATCGGCCCACTTTATCCCAACTAAAGTCCAATATTCAGCAAGGCAAGTCGCCGAGCAATTTATGGAAGGTGTGTTCAAACTACATGGTATGCCTATGAGAATAGTATCAGACCGTGATTCGAAGTTTATGGGAAACTTCTAGAAAAGTCTATTCTCATCTATGGGTACTTTCCTCACTCCTAGCACGGCCTATCACCCTCAGACTGATGGGCAAATGGAGAGAGTCAATCATTCGGTGGAAGTGTACCTTGGGCATTATTGTCATGACACACAAGCTTCATGGGATCGTTGGATCCACCTTGCTGAATTTTTCTATAATAACACGCACCACATGAGCATTGGGATGTCTCCGTTTGAAGCTCTTTATGGGTATAAAGTCCAACTTCCATCAGTTTTATTCCATGAAGACATCAATCCACAAGCAAAGGAAGAGTTGGAAAGAATGGAGTTGCTCATGAGGCAATGCAAGGACAGCATAAGGAAAGCACAAGACGTAATGAAGGTCTATGCAGATGAGAAAAGAAGACATTTAGACTTCAAGGTTGGAGATTGGGTATTTCTCAAAGTGCCCAAGATGCATTATGCTTCATTAAAGGGTGGGAACAATAAGCTTGCTTATAGATTTTATGGGCCATACTTGATCTTGGACAAAATTGGAGAGCTTGCTTATAAACTTCAGCTACCATCTTCCACTAGAATACATGATGTATTCCATGTTTCACAACTGAAGAAGTATGTTGGGCCCGATGTACAAGTATTGGAAGAGTTACCACCATTGGATGAGGCAGGACTGATCATATATGAACCTGAAAGCATTATTGGAAAGAGAGAGAAAGTTCTCAGAAATCGTACTCTCATTGAGTATCTCATTAAGTGGAAGAATTTGCCCATTGAAGAGTCTTCTTGGCAACCATCCACTTATGTCAGTAACTTTCCTTGGTTATTACAGGATGATATTTGATGCAGTATGCAGTGACTGTGCAGAGACAACTTGCTGTATGAAATTTCTGCAGACAATAAAATTGTCTCGACTTCATCAAAATTTGATTCTGATGTTATGCGGTGATGCTTGGGAGTGTATACTTCGTTTCTACACCTCATACGCCTCATTTGGACCAATATATCAAAAGTTATGGCAGTTTTAGTGAAACAGCCATGTTTGGACAGCAGCCAGTTTTCTCACAGTTTGGCATGCAAAAATGTCTTCTTTTCATGGACAGTGCTTTCTTATCACGTGGAAGATGAATGGGCATGATTACTATCATCCTTGACTTGGATTTAGTCCATTACTTCTTGGTTTTGAGGACAAAACCATCTTCAGGACGGGATGGTTTGTCATGAAGGAAAATAGAACATTAATATTTGTACCTTGGATTAATTCCAGCCTTTGTAAATTTAGCCCTAGCCTATGTGTACATGTGTGAACAGCCCTTAAGTTTGGAAAGAGGGTTAGAATAAAAGGGACTAGAGGCCAAAGGCAAGATGGCTTTTGATCATTCAATAATCTTGGCTTTACCATTTTCTTGGGGTTAGCTTCTTCTTAGCCTTTGAAGCACTCAGCCATGGCCGTCATGTATTCTTGAATTCCCAACCATTAATACATGATGAGGATGTCTTGGTGCAATAGATTTGTTAATTCTTTGTTGTAGTTTAGTTAATTTTCAATTTCAATTAGATTTCATTCCATGGTTGACATGGTTGATTGCTTTCATTACACCCGGGGCCGATGCCTTGCCCTTCCTTGGGGTGACATCTTGCCATTTTTTTAAAAGAAAAGTTGGAGCGAAAATAAAAGTGAGCATTAGAAAAGGATTAAGTGTCATCTTGTGAGGGCTTAGTAGGTTCTTGGGTACCGATACAGGACCTGAGGTCGATGCCCTATTCTCCTTGGGTCACTACACTCAAGTCTCTCCTTTTTACACACCCGAGTATGGAAAAATGAAAGCCTAAAAGAAGAAATGTGCTAAAGGAAAATATTTCTTGATCAGGCTATAGGAGTCCTCACCTAATAGGAGCTCCTGGTTGAGTTGTCCTTAGTCAGAAAGGTAGGTCAGACCACCACTTAGGGCGACCTCTTTGCTTGTTCTTTTTAGCTTGGTTGTGTTGCAATAATTGGTTAGTGACTAGCTTTGGGCCTTCTGTCAAATTATGCTAGGCCTACTCCTTGTGGATTTCATGCCTTGGTTTTGTCAAGGGGTAGGGTATGAGATGTGATGTGTATTTTTTGTATCAGCTTGATGCTCCTTTTTGTTGTTTATGTGTAGATCTCTTTGTGGGATTCGACGGGTTGAGTCGCCCTATCCCGTGGTCGGCAATGACAGATGATTTTTAATGCCGATAAGTGCCTAAAAATAGCCAAAATTTACAAATTTCAAGGGAAAAATAGACTTCATCGAAGGCGACAATGGCAATCAATACGATTTTAAGCGGCAATGCTCGGAAAGTGCTTAAAAGAGCCACTGGACGACGATCGGAGAATTTTCATAATTTTTTGGCATGATAGATGAGACCCTATGAGATGTCCGGCAGTGGAAGACTTCAAGATGGATGCCCATGATTTTTTAGACCACGATTCGAGTACCAGACATGGAAAAGGGAGTGCCCGAAAGGCCAAAGGCCAAAATGCCAAGTGGGAAAAGACTTTAGGAGAGCCCAAAGGGCACCCTTTGGGGAGTCCCAAAAATAAAAAACCGTTGGGGGGGGGGGGGGGGGGGGGCGGGGAGGGCTCATTTTTTTTTCATGCAGGCAAGAATGGAGGCGCCATGAAACGAAATGGAGGAGAGATGGGTTATGGGGCCAGAAAACAACCCCCCAACTAATCTTCAGCCTGTTCTTCTTCCTATCTTCGCTCTCCATCGCTCCAATTTGCTCCTCCAATTGCTGCCTAGTTGTGGAGATATAGATCTAGTCTTTCTCTCTCCTCCATCTCTCTCCTTAGAGGTGGTGGTTTGCATGCAAGAAATCAAGAAGAAGAGGGCCTGAAGGATGCTTGTCCGACTCTGATCGGATTGCTTCAAGATGAAGAGGATGCTAAGGAAAGAAGTTTAGCACCAAAGAAAGGTTGATGGTCGGTCCGTGGATTACCCAAAATAATTATTAAAAAACCCGCAACATGCAAGACATGCGGTATGCTCCAATTTTATGAAGAAATTTGCTTGTTTTTGTTGTTTCATGGTCCAAATGTTGTTCATATGCAATGAATTTGTTTGAATCTTCTTTGGATCATGTTTTAGGGTTGTAACTACAAAAATGCAAAACCTGTAATCATTTAGAGCAGTTACTAATTTTTTAAAACCCGCAAAAAATCATTTTTCAATGGAAATTAGTGGTTTTTCCGATTTTGAGTTGAAAAAAAGGGGTGAAAATAGGATAAAATCAAAGAAAATATTAATTTTCAGTCAAAATAATAAGCCAACACAACTAAATCAGAAAATACCTATTTTTATGAATAATAAATAGTTAAAAATAGCAAAAAATAGAGGAATTTTAGATTTTTGCGCTCAAAAAATATGGAAAAATAAGATTTATGTGCATGAATTTTTGGCAAGGTTAAGCCTCAGTTTGGCCTCGTCCTTTGTGTTATAGTATGTGTTACAATTGTCATACACCTTGCATCAAGCATGTCACGTGGTATCTCTTGGAATGCATTGCAATTGATTGATAAAGTTTGACCAACGTTGAGAGGACAGGAAACCTAAGTCATCGGTTAGACAGGCACTTCCGTTGGGGAAAGTTTTGTGAGGAAAATCAAAATCTCCTGAAACGCTGAATCATGAAAGAGTGGAGTTTGTGCGAATGTCATATGTATTAGCGACGCATCTTGGGGCCAATCCCCGAGGTGTAGGAGAGTCAGAGTGGAGCCGCGACAATCAGCCGAAAGGTGCTTCCCTATGTGTGTATTACGAGGCATTATGCCTATATGTTATGGGATCTCCCTCTGAGGAGAAGGGAAGGTGAACATTGGACTACATATTGGATACCAACATAAAATTGTCATAAGCATTTAGTACAAAGTGAGTTTTAGATGCTCCTGGCCCGCAAGGCCATGTGGTGGGGTTGTATGTCGTATGCATGAGGTCCGACTAGTGCTATAGCCAGTGCCGACCCATTTTAGGTCCCATCAATCTTGTTGTTGATTAATCATATGACTTGTATGTAAGTTAGGAAAGGAGTCACTTGAGTTTTGTGTGTGAGATAAACAGATTGGAACCTCACTCCAACCGTTGCTTGCTATAGCAAATCCTTTGTTGATTAATCATATGACCTATATGTAAGTTGGTAAGGGAGTCACTTGAGTTTTGTGTGTGAGATAAACAGATTGGAACCTCGCTTCAAATGTTGGTTGCTATAGCAAGTTGTGTTGTGATCAATCATATGCTCTAGAGCACATATGTTTCAAATTTAATGCATTTGAAGGCTAATCTAATGCCATCTAGGATATTTCCCTATTTCTAAACTCTAAAAATAGTTTATGCACCTCAATGTTAATGCATTTTTTTTGCGCAACATGGAGGCTTTTATAGCAAACCAAAATGTGCCTACAATAGGAAATGTTATGTGATGCACTCCCAGTGTGCAAATGAATATGCACAAGGTGAAAGAGGTTGTAAGGAAGAAGGCAGTTCCTTGTGCACTCAAGCTTATTCGAGGCTATGATGGTTCTATTGGGTTCTTGAGAGTCATTCATCACTTGGACAGGATTGAGAAGCAAGTGAAAACACTATTTCTAAGTCAAAGAGCTTCAATTTTTGTTGGTGAGGACATTGGTAGCCGTCTGCAGAGGATTGAAAGAATATTGGAGGAGAAATATGAAGGGAACCTTGGTCGGGAGTGAGGGTATAGGATGAGTTAGAAGAAATCAAGGGCTATATAGGGGAGATATATGACCATATCTGAAAATATTGGCCACAAGCTGGATCCTTGGAAGATCGTGACAAGAAGATGAAAGATTTTATTGACAGTGGAGGTTGCATAGAGGATGGAGTATGTGAGTTGATTGCTCATAAGAATGAGAGCTTGGTCACACTTAGGAATGTTTCCTTTGATGTGCAACTTACTTCTTTGAAAGTTTGTCTTAATAGGTTTTCTGCGATGTTGACCTAGAGGAATTGCTGCATAGGCTAATCCCCTTACACTTGATAACATTTCCTTGATGTGCAATTTGCTTCTTTTAAACTTTATCTTGATAGGTTTTTGGCAATGTTAACTTGAATGAATCGCCACATAAGCACATCCTTGGATCCATGGTTTGCTTGGTGTATATATAACCTCTTCTAGATTATAAAACTTTTTTAGAATGATTTTAATGGTTTCTTTTTCCATCTCTCACCTTGGTATTTTTTTATTTTGGAGCCTCAAACACCTTTAGAACTATAGCACCTTCAACCCTTTGGCAAGCCTTTGGCATACAGATGTAAACAAATGAACGTCCCCACTGGCAAGGCTTGAGAGAGAGAGAGAGAGAGAGAGAGAGAGAGAGAGAGAGAGAGAGAGAGAGAGAGAGAGAGAGAGAGAGAGAGAGAGAGAGAGAGAGAGAGAGAGAGAGAGAGAGAGGAGATTAGAAAATGCTTGGCTGGCCTTTGTGGATGAATGGCCATCCATTAGAGAGAGGGGTTATTAGTTGGCCTTTGGCAAGCACCATGTATGCATATGATCATGCATGGCCATATATGCATTAACTTATCCATGTTGGACCTAATGCATGTCTATTATTTTGCTTTCGGGTCTCAAATATATTTAAGACTAGCATATTTTCAAGTTTGAGTAGTGCTTGCTAGGCCTTCGATGACAAGAGTTGTGTGCAAATGTGGATGAATGGACATCCATTAGAGAGAGAGGGGTTATTAGTTGGCCTTTGGCTAGCACCATGTATGCATGTGCTCATGCATGGCCACTTACGCATATGCTCATGCTCATGAGTTTGGGTCACCTTCGATTTAGGGTTTTTGATTGCAAATATGTTTATCAATTGTATCTTGAGTAGCTTTGATATTTTTGTATTGAAACTCTTATGTTCTTTTGAAAGTTTTGTGTACTCATCATGGAACAAAGCAATGTCATGGACGATGTTGTAGACATAGTGCATTCGACACCATTGGATGCAGCTGATACCGTGGAATTAAAGAAAATGGCCATGACATCATCTCTTCCATGCTTTGCTTGCTTGGAGCCATTTGCATGGGTATGGGAATTAGTTCTACTTGTATTTACGTCAAGGTGTTGTCTACTTTTTTTGGAGATAATTATTTGTATGTGTTGATGTAGCCAAAATGTGGAGTCTAATAGAGTTAGTAAAGTTAGTGTGTGAAAAATGAAAGAGGTGGCAAGGCAATATGGAACGTGTGTTGCTAAATCTACAAGAACAACAAGGGTTCAAAGGAACACAAAGATTGCTTCAAGTTTTTTGGATTTTAAACGTCTCGAGACCAAGAGAATGAGTTGATGGAATCGTAGATGACTTTATGCACATGTGTCCATCATGCACTTGCCATTTACTCTACAAAGCTACATGAATAGGCTAAGGGTTTGTATAGTGTTGTGTGCAAGAAAAAGCACACCCAAAGTGTTCTTCAGTAAGTCTCGAGTGGTCTGGGTGGTGAAGTAAGAGAACTTTTGACAATTGTCTCTGAGACAAGGAGGTTGATGAATTTGTTGGTGAACGTTATGTGAGCATCGTTTTGGGGGCTTGGAGATAACCAGGAGCCTGTGATTTGCCAAAGAGGTTGTCAACTACATTCTTATAGTTTCAAATGAATGTCAATAGGTTTGATGCCTTACTATAACAATTGAGTCGTCAAATGAATAGTCACAACTAAGGAGGAGAGCTTGCTCGGGATCAAGCTTATAAGCTATTATTATCTCGTTTACTGTTTTAGAGTGCTTGGGCCACTGATTTTTGTGGTAATGTGTGCTTCCTTTTTGTGGGGCCTACATTGGTTTTGATGTGGCGAAGCTAGACTCCTCTCTCAACCTTACCTCTCTTATCCCTATGAGTACATCCATAATGATCTGAAACCCCTCTCTCAACCTTACCTTAATCTTAAGTCCTCTCTTAAGTCTAACAATTTATCTTTGTTCACAACCCATCGACAAATTAAAATTTTTCTAAAATTATACCCATCTCACAAATAAAATAAACATAGATTTAAATCCCCATATTCTTGGCATCTTAAGATGCCAAGAATAACTTAAAATGTTTATCTTAATCTAATGTAGATTCTTATATTTAAAGTGCATAGGTACGTGCACTCTATATAAATCCAATGTTAAAGTTAAAAACCCTGCTCTTTCAAAATGTGAGAGACACTCACACACACACACAAAGTTTTTGCCTATAACACCAAATCAAAACACTAAGGCTTCATACCCCACATGAGACTTAGAGAGAGAGAGAGAGAGAGAGAGAGAGAGAGAGAGAGAGAGAGAGAGAGAGAGAGAGAGAGAGAGAGAGAGAGAGAGAGAGAGAGAGAGAGAGAGAGAGAGTTTTCTACATCTTAAGATGTCAAGAATATCTTAAAATGTTTATCCTAATCTAATGTAGATCCTTATATTTGAAGTGCGTGGGTACGTGCTCTCTATACAAATCCAACGTTAAAATGAAAAACCCCACTATTTCAAAACATGAGAGACATAGGCACACACACACACACACACACACACACACACAAAGTTTTTGCCTATAACACTAAATCAAAACACTAAGACTTCATAGCAAGCAACGGTTGGAGTGAGGTTCCAATCTATTTATCTCATACACAAAAGTCAAGTGACTCCTTTCCTAACTTACATATAGGTCATATGATTAAACAACAATACGATTTTCTATAGCAAGTAGTAGTTGGAGTGAGGTTCCAATCTATTTATCTCACACACATAACTCAAGTGGCTCTTTCACTAACTTACATACAGGTCATGCATACATTTTGAAGGTGCAGTTGGAGTATTTCAAGCAAATTAGCATGGCTTTCTAGATGAGAGATTAGATTTTTCGTGACAATGGAAGTATTCATTTGAATATCCCTATGAGTACATCTATCATGATCCGAAACCCCTCTCTCTCAACCTTACCTTAATCTTAAGTCCTCTCTTAATTCTAAAAATTTATATTTGCTCACAACCCATGGACAAATTAAAAGTTTTCTAAAATTATACCCACCTCACGAATAAAATAAACATAGATTCAAATCCCCATATGCTTGACATCCTAAGACACCAAGCATATCTTACAATGTTTATCTAATCTAATGTAGATCCTTAGATTTAAAGTGCATGGGTACATGGTCTCTACATAAATCCAACGTTAAAATTAAAAACCCCACTCTTTCAAAACACGAGAGATGGATCAAGCTTTCGCCCATTGTCCAAGATTCCCCACTGCTGCCTCCTGGCGGAGTCTGGGCCGTATCTCAGTCCCAGTGTGGCTGGTCATCCGAAAAGATCAGCTAAGCATCGTAGGCTTGGTTGGCCTTTACCCAACCAACTACCTAATACTACGTAGGCTCATCAAATAGCGCTTTATTATCTTCTCGCATAGCTTTATTGCTTGTGTTGCTTCGGGATCTAGCCCGAACTGTTTGGCAGATTCCTGCGCGTTACGCACCCGTTTGCTACTTTTTTTTCAATTATTCCATAAAACTGGAACAGAAATGACATCCAACTTACATGTGTTAAGCATATCGCTAGCGTTCATTCTAGGCCAGGATCAAGCCCAAATTTTTAGTGAATTTCTGCCATATGAGGCAGGTTGATCATGATTTCTTAGTAAGTTATTAGCTTTTACTAACAACCGTAAGCAGAACGGCCACTGGCAAGGCGAATCATCTTACATTCCGGATACCAAAGATTGTTATTATACAAGAATTCTTGTATCGCTCATGCAGATCTTCCATCTACCGGAAACCAAAGGATTCAGCATAAGACTTACTTGATTACTTGGAAACAAAGACGAGAAACCTAGCATGTCACAAAAGCGAGGCTCAAAGGATATTTGCTAGCCCTATTTAAGGATAAGAGGGTGCCCTGACAAGCCTTGCAAGCTTCTTAATGTGAAACAAGATGGGACAAAATATATCTATTTTCCATACCAAACTACCAACCCCCGCAATTAATTAAAGGAAAATACCAAGGAAGCGTGCAAACGTACATTTTCATATCCTTTGCCTTACTCTGCTGCCTAGAGGACAGGCCAAGCATAAAGTGACCCTGACTTCGCCTTAGCATAGGGACAGATTATCCGTCTAGCGAAGGGAGACCTCAAGGGTAGCTATTGTAAAACATTATGATCTATAGGTGACAACGGCGAGACTTAATAGGGGAGGGCAACCCAATGATTGGGAGTCGGAGGATCCATAGTACCTGTTACCTCGTATTCATCTTACAAAACGCTGACTAACGGGAAAGGGAGAGTTGGTAATCGTAAGTTATGTCCTCCGTCACGGCCTTAAATGAAGTAATTCATGGAATCTTTGATCCATCACCTTAAACTTTATACAGAAGGGTTTTCTGTACCAGCTTCTTTCACCCATACCGCAGTTGAAGCATTTAAAGGGGAATTTGGCATGTTTTCGGTCAGTAACGGAACCAATCGTTCCTATTGCCATAAAATAAGAGCGCCTGGCTTTGCTCATTTACAAGGACTTGATTTTATGTCCAAATATTACATGCTAGCTGATGTAGTCACCATTATAGGTACTTAAGATATTGTATTTGGAGAAGTAGATAGATAGAGGTACAAACTTTGAAACTAAGAATATATCTAGCATTTAGCGGCTTAGCCTTTGAGGCCTTTGCCATGGTTTAAGTTTTTTTTTATCCAGCACCATGTTATAATATAATATGATAAGTGCCAACAACGTGTCAGCACCTTTACCGAGGGGCCTACTCGATTAAAAAAAACACTAGAATCTAGTTGCCACAACAGATAAGCAAATAATTCTATACTTTCTTCATCTATCAGCCTCCCTTCACAGTCCTTTAGACCACTTAGCTAATATATGGCATAAGAAAGACAACGCAAACTTTGAAGTTTGCTGACAACCAATTGAGCTTCTTTCATACAAAGCTTGCTTTAAAAAAACAAAACTAAAAGGGTCTGAAAGAGTCATCGGCATAAAGATTTATGGTTTTGGTTTTTGCTTCTGGAACATCCCTCTCTTCCCTTTTCTCGGAGAGGGACGTTTCAGCCTTAGTAAGAATTATTTGTCTTTAGTTTCTATTGGGAATACGGCTTTCAATAAGACAAAACCTTCACTCACGTGTGATTCTTTTACGTTGACGCGCGTATCATCTCACATGTTGGGAGATTAACGGGTGGATTGAAAAAAAAAAGTCCCTTCACTTATCCTCTGCAACTATCTTATTGAATGGCTCTATTCCATATAGCTAAAAAGGATTTTTCTTTAGTTTTTCTTTCAATTTCTAACTAAACACAGAATAAGTTAATGAAAAGAACGCTTTTTCAATAACTGGCTCATAACGGTGAAACCAACTGTTTCTAAGAATAATGGCCATACCGTGGGAAGTCGTGAAAGCTTCTCTCCCTTTGTTGCAGTTGAGTGTTTCAGCCTTCAACGAGAAATAAAGCGGGTCGAGTCTTGAGGATCTCTTTGCTTGCACAACTCGCAATTATGTTTAATTAACAAATAGCCATCCCTGGGGGATGGGGCTAATAAAAAAATGCCTCTCATAGATAACATGGTCCAAGCAAAGCCACTTAGGATCTTGACCAAACTGTAACCCGCCATCATATTGACAAATAAACATATTCCTAAGCTTAATGCACAGGGACAATGCGCGCGCGCACACACACACACACACATAGAGTTTTTGCCTAAAACACAAAATCAAAATACTAAGGTTCATACCCCACATGAGGCAAAGAGAGAGAGAGAGAGAGAGAGAGAGAGAGAGAGAGAGAGAGAGAGAGAGAGAGAGAGAGAGAGAGAGAGAGAGAGAGAGAGAGAGAGAGAGTTTTCTTTAACATCTTAAGATGTCAAGAATATCTTAAAATATCTATCCTAATCTAATGTAGATCCTTATATTTAAAGTGTGTGGGTACGTGCTCTCTATACAAATCCAACATTAAAATTAAAAACCCCACTATTTCAAAATGCGAGAGACACATGCACACACAACACAACACACACACACATAGTTTTTGCCTACAACACTAAATCAAAACACTAAGACTTCATACCCCACATAATATTTAGAGAGAGAGAGAAAGACAGAGAGATGTGCGTTCCCCCCTCTCTCTCTCTCTCCCTCTATCTAACCAACCAACCAACCAACAAAACTAACCTACTTGGACAACAATTGCAAAGCTTTGATCAAAACCTACTAACAAACCAACCTACCAACAAATCCAACTAATTAATCAATAATCGATCAATAAAACTAATCATTAACCCAAAATTAATAGTTTCTTTCTCTCGCTCTCTCTAATAACAAACATAACAAACATAAACTCACTAACATACGTACGCATGCTTACTAACACAAACTACAATGATAAACTACTAACAAACTAATCAAAAGCTACTAATAGACCAACCCACCAACAAATTCAATTAATTAATCAAAACCAATCAATAAAACTAATAATTAACTAAAAATTATAGTTTCTTTCTCTCACACTCTCTAATAACAAACATAAACTCACTAACATACATACGCATGATTACCAACATAAACTACAATGATAAACCAACCAAAAGCTACTAACAAACCAACCTACCAACGAATTCAATTAATTAATCAAAACCAATCAATAAAACTAATAATTGACCAATAATTAATAACAATTAATAATTTTCCTCTCCACCAACCTGGACAACAATCGCAAAAAACGACCCGAAAGACCAAAACATGCACAAAGAGCCACTACAAGATATAGGCCTTATACTGACGTTAAAAGCGACGAAAATGTTCATAAAGAAATTTTCCCCCGTCATCGCAAAAAGCATCATTATTGGCGATGCCATAGAACAGTCAGTATTAGTGTCATTATCAATGTCGCTATTTGCGTCGATATACCAACGCAAATAACGACGCTGATAATGACACTTTGCGACGCATTTTGTGACGCTAATAGCAACACATGCAGTAAATTTACGACGCTAATAGCAGCGGTAACAGGGAAAAGAAATTTGTGGCAGATATAACACTATGTGCTTTATTTGGGCCATACAAAATAGCTTCAAAAATGTGTATAATGATCGTGTAAATAAAGACAAAGTGTATTTAAATCATAACAGTGATACATGAAATAAATACATGATTGCATAATGAAAGCAACCAGTACAATCATGGCAAGATACTACTACTACATAGAAAATGTCTACATAGATCACGTGACCAAAAAAGAAGGGTGTGTGAGCTCCAGGGATCCAAGGGCGAGCTATAGATCATCGCCATCTGAAAGCTCATCCCGCCGCAAAGGAGCATCAAACGGACTCTGCAAAAAAAGAAACAACTACACATTAGTTCACCATACAATAATGCATTCTAATTAAATATGGTAACTACGAACAAGAAAGATGAGTGACTTACAAGGCCACCGCATCCATACAATCGATCGATCAATGCAGTGAGATCGTGTCTCTCTACATATCGAGTCTCAAGGCCGGTCGGATCACGATTTGTAATGGAGTGCTGCAAAGGAAACAAAATACTAACTATTAGAAACTCGACTGTCAGTACAAAGGATATTGCAAAAAAATAAGCAAGCAAAACAAAAGAAAAACTTACAAAGTCCTCCAGATATGTCATGTGGCCGCCATTCCCAAGATGATGGACCACTCTGGCCTCTAGTCATGCCCTCACCGCCTTGTGCTGATGTCTCTAACGTCCTAGAGAATCTGTAGCCTCCTCTCTCAGTCGGCGCCAATCGTCCGCGTCTAGCCACTCGGGCTTTGCAGCCCCACTCTTGAGTGCCTTGCATACGTTCGATCATCTATGTAACATATATACACACATGCACTCCATCATCCAACTTGTAGAAAACCTATCTGCTACGGCTAGTACTGGAAACTCCTCATGCAAGGATGCTACTATGTAGTCCTTGCTCCCCTCCGGTATGTTCTTCCAATGATCTAAGACATTGTATCGAAAAACTTGTTGGCACAACTTTCTCATGCGAGCCATCACCCTTCTCCCCTCATCATTCATGGTGATGGCTCCTGACCTATCATCTACAAGGTAGGCATACCCCTCTGGGGTATGCCTAAGATGGATCCTCTCCCACCTGCGACCACACTCCTGGGCATATCCAGGAGACCCTTGTACATTTGGTGTACCTACCAGGGTAGTATCTATCGGAGTAGCACTCATAGGGGTGCCACCTACAGACGGTTGAGCAAAAGCCAGGGTGAGTGGAGTAGACGTTTCCATAGGTGTGACAAATCCAGAAGGTGACGCAACTCCAGCAGAACGACGAGACAGAGACACCGCGTCCATGCCTCCATAGTAACCATCTGAGCCACGCTCTCTCGAACCACCATAAGAGCGAGGAGTAGCACTTGTATCCCGAGCCAACCGCGAGCTCCCTACATCTGGATCTCTACAGCATTCCCCTGAACCACTCCCTCCGTCTGGCCTAAGTCTGGAGCGTCGACCTCATTTGCTAGAAACTGAAGCATCAGATCACGTCGAAGTAGATCTAATAGAGTGGTCTAACGGTGTCCAACAGAACTCCTGGTCCACCACGTCTTTGAATCTCGCCATCTGATCTGGATACATACACGTGAAGATCTCCTGCAACTCCTCGTCGCTCATCCCTCGACTCATCCTGATAATCTAAATATCCACACAGGTCACCTGCACAGATAAAAAATGATGTTAGTATAATCAATAGAAATCATACAAAGCATGGTAATATAAATATTTTAAAAATGATCTTACTTAAAATGCATATCTTATGTACCCTTATAAGCGATTCGTCAACAAATTGAGTAGGTGGATACTCCAAGTATGAAGTATCCTATGATCCCATGTCAATCTCCTGACACAACTCTACATACATTGGAAGGTCGATAGACATGTCACCACAAAAGGATGAGCCCACCTCATTCTCAAAGAATTATTGGACTCCTATATTTCTATCATTGGTACTCGATGTTGGCTCCTCTACATGCTCCAAGATTTCGGTGGCCTCCTCCACCCCTTGCAATATCGACCCCTCTATATGAGGTGCCTGCCCATCGACTTTCCAAGCACTCTTTTAGTAGTCTATCAAGAAACGAATCTAAGCATCGCTACCCAACACTCCTAGGGAATGTTTCGAGTTTTGTCACCTAAGGTTTCCCGAATCCGCCTCGCAACAAAACGTTCACGACCGAACCCACTAGGATCGACCTGAAATTCGAGTTCCTAGTTGTCAAGGTTTCCTGTTAGCATTCTAGCCTCAAGTTTTGGACATCCTACTTTACACAGAGATACCCAATCCGAAGCAGACCCATGCCGCACTTGGTTCAAAGAGAATGGGAAATGAGAGGGATGTGTTTCTCAACCTCTCTGCCCATAGGGCATAGTCCCATTCCGGTCCCCTAAAAAGGCATAAATCGGGTTTTAACCTAACAATACCTAAAGGTCGAATGACGATAAAAAGTTGTGAGAAGCCTCCCAGTTCTCTGGGACCACTCTGCTGCAGGATAGACCCGTCGAGGGTTCCGCCCACCCGCTTCCCTTAATAGCTTTAGTTTTCTAGTTAGGTCCTACCACATTTATACGTGACACTTAAAGTAATCTTCATTAATTAAGACTTTTGGGGAACAGGGTTCGTTCGCATAACTTATAGCACAGACATGAAAATAGAGCAAAGCAATCTATTGACAAACAAGTTCAAACAAGTTCCTTAACTTATCTTCAAGTTAATCTTTGTCTCCTGCCCATACAGGAGAAATTATGTATCGCTTCTATCCAACAGAAGTATCCCTTCTGCCCTGCAGAAGTAACTGGTCCAATTCACATGGCACCACAAACTCAATCCTTTATCTAGAACAGGATCTCCCAACATGCCCAGATGTTGGGGGCCACGGAGGTCTTCAACTCCATTCTAGACCTAGCAAGGGGTATCCAGAGCTCCAACTGACCCGCAATACATGGTGCAATCATGAGGTGATCCACCCATGCAATATATCCTTCCTTAATTAAATTCTTTAAGAATCAAGCACAAACAAGGCATTCAGCCCTAATATCGTTCTCCAAGAAAACATTCCTTTATTCCCATGGCAACTTGTCATCACCACAGACCCTTGCCATGTATTTACCATAAATCACAAGCACTTGGAATAATCATCCAAACAATAACTAACAACCAGTTGAATGTAAAATCATTTAGAATGTTATTTGATCAATCAACAAAACCAATTGCATTCTTTCTAACAAATGCAAGAATAGGTGATATAACATTTCCATCGTATATTTGCTCTCCCCCTTGGGATCTAAGAGCAATACTATGCAAAAATGTTTCTTAACACTTCCTTCCTTCGGCTAGGGCATATGTTAAGGGTTCAAACACTTTTCATGATGTAATCTCTATAGGTCACTTACCTTGATTAATAACCCAACCCTAGATTTGGATTGGCACAAGTCATTGTTATCCAACGGATCTCAATACATCTTAGTTTTAACCCTTATGATTAATTTCTTGTACTAGCACTTAATCAAGTCATGAGGCAACTAGAAAATTATCCTCATATATCAAACATGTTATAGGCATAACGTGTGAATACTTAATAAGATAAGTACGAGATGATCTCAAGTAATTAGACTCCAATAGGCCTTGCATTGAGCTAGAATCTAGTTTTTCTTAATATTTGGGCTCTTAAGCTAAATACTTTTGAAGTATCTAAACTTTAAACTAGTACTTTCTATTCATGATTCTCAATGTCAACTTCTTTTAGTAATTATGCTATATGTAACCCTTGACTATACTTTAATCTAGCACTTGTTTGCACAATCTTTTAATGTCGTTCTTTTGACGACGCCATTCATAACCCTTGACTAATTCTTCCTTGTAATTGCTCTATCAACAAATAAGTCATATGTAACTAGGTGCAATTATCTTCCCTTGATATATACACTTTACAAACTCCATCTTCTGAGTAGGTGAGATGAAATTTATCCTTTCCCATGACCTATACTCGTGCAATAGTATGGGGCCTAACATATCTCATACGAGAATCAAAACAAGCATCTATCAATTTGAAAATACATTACTTACGACCGGAATCGCAGTTGGATTGACAATGATGCCTTTGCTCGAAGCCTTGTTGATGGTTATAGGATTGTCATCCACACGCGACATTCTTCGCTTGGAGGCCATCGTCCACAAGTAGACTCAAGAGATGAAGAAGGTAGAATAGATTCAAGATGGGAGAGCGTAAGAGAAGATGGTTAATTCGAGGATCGAGATAGAGGTAATTGAGCTAATTCTCTTCCTTGCAGCCTCTTGAGGTGACTCTTCCCTCTCTCTCTCTCTCTCTCTCTCAAGCTCTCTTTCAAGCTCTTCCTCACAATCTCTTGGAGGGGTATCATTATCTCTACCTCTCTCTCGCAGCCTTTCGGGGTCTCCTTATCCTTCCTTATGCCTCTCCCATGCCTTATATTTATAGTGAATTAGAGAATAGGGCTTGTGGTAGAGAAGTGGAGCTCTTTGTGGAGAGGGATCTTGGAAAGATCAATGATCTGATGCTCAGATTATGAATCTAATGGTTCCATTGGCTCCGAAAGGGGGGTAAAACCCTAAGACACTTGGTTAGAAAGCTCTTAGTTCACTCCTCCTTCTTTTCTCTGTTCAAAGTGCTATCCACTGCTTGTGTACTGCGATCGCGGCGCGTGCGATTTCGCAAATCCTCTCTTTAATTTTTTTCTTTTTATAAAATCTTCAAAAAATATCACTTGTCTTTTCTTTTAAATGACATCCAGTTCTAAAAATCTCCATATCCTTTTTTAGGATAATATCTAAAATATACTAGTTTTGTCCAAAATCTAATATTCTTGGACCATTCAAACTATACACATTAACCTAGTGATTAATATAACTCATAAGTCTCGTTCACGTTGTAATTTACGTGAAAGGTGGCTACAATTCTTTTCAATCCGAGAAAAATATCGGATTTATGACTCAATTTTTCTAAATAAAATATTTTGAATTAAATAAAAATTATTAATAATTAATGTTAGTTAGTTTTTACCTTAGTTAGTCTTTAGTTAGTAATCTTACTAACTTATTAATTGACTAATTAACTTTCAAACTAACCAACTAACTTTTATTGTGTGGAAATATTACACTCTATTTACATATTGACCTCATCTATGTTCGAAATATCACTTTGATCATATACTCTTGCACTTCGAGGAGCTGAAGATATAACATACCACCATCGAGGTTGTCGAGGGTTTGGATAGAAAATTACCTATTCACAATCACGTACAAGAGAGATTTAACTATTGTGATATGTACCATGTCATAATACAATTAAAAAACACATGAGTTCATGCACATGTTCACAATGGACCGGCAATACAAACGTGTCGCGCAAATTCGTCCAGAAATCTATTTTGAGAAATCCAGATGAACCTCGTCGAAATGTTGCTCCAGCTCCTTCAAGTAGCACTTTGAACCACTGCATATCGAATAGGATCATGGAGAAGCTACAGTAACCCACCGTGACAATACTTTGCAAGTTTCCAAAATACTCCATCTCATCTATAACCGTGTTTGGATTCGTTGCTCGTCGTCAGCTCTCTTGCTCGAACCTTGCCATGATACCACAATCTGTTGTGGAGCGCATTTTGTCAATACGCTCCACGCAAAATTGCCGTCCATGCGACCATATTGCACTATATATTTTGTACTGTACATTGAAACACTCAATTAATTATCACATATAAAATATAGATACGACAAATCCTAAACATGTCATCACCTTTGAATTACATCCCCTCAAGAATTCCCACTCCTCGGTTGAGACCTCCGCCCCTTCGCGAGACGTTGCGGTCAAAGCTCCATGCAACCATCGCGTTGACATAAACCACGGCATCTCCTCCATGTCCTCGAGATATCGAATCGATTGATGGCATGTACTATGTCAAAATTTAGATCACGCTTTCTCTCGATCTTTCCTAGCTTGTTGGTACCTACTAGCGAGCCACGTCTCCATAGAGGCATGATGCAACATACAAAATTGATTCACTTTCTCCTCCATTGCAACATCCATTATTTTTTCTATCCCATTTCCAACCACCACATCTCTGGTCAGTCTATTATCGTCCTTCAGCGACCATAGCATACTATTGTTTGAATCCACCGTTAGTAGCCATTGTGAAATATGCACTAGCACCTCAGACACCAACCAACCTTCATCCATTCTACCTTTTGGCCGAGCTTGTTGTCGCACAAAGCCTTTCAAGATTTTCATGAAGCACTCCAAGAAGAACATTCATCGCGTATGGATAGGTCCAGCAATCTCCACTTCATCTACAAGATGCATAAGAAGGTGGATTTGTATCATAAGCATGCTGGTAGGCAGGTATTTCTCAAAGAGACAGACCATCTCGACTACTCCCTACTTCACGAATTCAATAGAGGACGTCTTAATCTCCTTCTGTGAGATCCATTGCACTAAAGTCGATAACCTATAAATTGCTCCATCTTAATCCACTGTCACAAATGAGAAAGCATTATGAACAATGACTACACTCCAAATAGAAAAGTACACAGGTCACTTACAATCCATTTATAGTACAAACCTGACATATCTTATGCCAATCATGGGATTTTAGCCTTAATAATTAATCGTCTTTGGAAAACGTAGAACTGAGAGAACGCATCATACCCGTTAGTGGACAAAGCCCAAGGAGCACGAGGTAGCTGCAAGCAACTATCAGCACTCGACTGCGGCCAAAGTGCCTCCATCTTGCCTACCTCCTTCAAATCCATTCGTGCCCCCTATAGTGCCTCTCTTTCATGTGATGTGATCACATAGCAAGCTGCCCATCCCTATAGTGTCTCTCTTTCATGTGATGTGATCCCATAGCAATCTATAAGGTCGTCCAATATGGAAACTCGTAGAAAATTAAAAACCGTCGCATTTCATTTGGATGTGACTCCGTGTGGACCATTTTCAGCTCGTACCAGCTTTGGGCATTCATACGTGTTGGAGGTCATCCAAGAAAACCTTCCCTGAGTTCATGACCCTCTACAAGAAAGCGGCATGTTCTTGATATACCATCTTCTTCATGGTTCGTGATCTTTGGGAGTCTAACTATACAATGGACATGCATGATAACCTGAGGTAACCAGACCTATCCCAACACCTCTATCCAGTGAATACAAACTTAAACGAGCTATGATAGATATTACCAATGAGAGCAGAAGCCTACTTACCTAAGCACTCTCCAAATCCTGGAAAGTCATGCATCGTCCACATGAGAATGGCTCAAATATTGGCACACCGTCGACCATCACGCTTGCTCATATCTTGCATGGTGACCCCCTCCTCCCACAAAATCTTAAGCTCAATCGACTAATGGACGAAGATACACGACCATATTTTTTATTTTGTAGTGGTCGAAAACGAGTAAGCTAAGGATGAGATGTCATTTCTTCGTAGAAAGCCATGGAGGGATATTGTAGTTGACAAGGACTATAGGCCACGCACTGTAAAAAGTTGAGTGTAGACCGAATGGGTTCACCCCATCCATTGCAAGACCAAGCCAAAGATTTCTTGGCTCTCAGCCAAAGCTTGGGAAGGTAGAGTCAATGTGGCTCCATGCGCGTGAATCCGCTGATATTCATTGAACTCCATCTGTGGACCTATTCTCGCATGCCACGTTATCAAGCTCACCATGCTGGACGTATGAAACATGTGGTTTATGCGGGGGATAAGCGGAAAGCGTCTAAGAAATTTTTGAGGAATGGTTTGCCCTTGCAAGTCCTGTCGATACATGTGAGCACCACACTTTGGACATATCTCCATAGTCTCATATTCTCCTCAAAACAGTATGCAATTGTTGATACATGCATGGATGCTGTTGTAGACCATGCCAAGATTTCGTAAAACATGTCATGCATCATCACGAGACTCAAGCATGGTATTTGCAAGTGGTAATATATGATACTTTAGTAGCCTAAAAAAAATCATAAAACACCTTGAAAAAGCATAAATGTTTTTAATGATAGTGTCGAAAAGAAATCAACGAAGCGTACGTACAAGATACGTGATCAACTTGATCACACTCCCATCGCTCCACCCGTATTTTGCTTGCACACTTAGGAGTATAAGCAGTGTCTTGAGGCGAGATACTCGACACCTATCATATAATGATATAGATGCTTCCTCTCTAAGCAGATCAAAAGTCTTGACATCCATGGGCATCAATGCATTGATCATTGCCTCCATCTTAGGTTCCAAGATTGTAGGTAAGTCTCGAAGAGGTTGTATGTCTCCTCTGGTATTAATGGTATAGATTAGGTAGTACCTTCCAAGTGGTGGATTGGCTCAGGCACTCCATCCATCGCACGCCCACGAACTCTTCTAACTAGCCGCAAAGGATACACTCCTCCTTGGGACGAGACGTCACCTCCCTGGATAGAAAATTTGCCAACCACACCCAATCTTTTTGTATATGGTATTCAATTAGCTTGTAAATACAATGCATGATTGATATAAACTTTTCTTACCTTTTGCTCAAAATCTAAGATCGCCTAATCAATGATCTCAAATTGAAACTCGCTGAAGCATTGTACGTGTTCTATACACAACAATCGATGCTTTCATCTAATTGCCAACTCACATTGAGAGCAAGGACATGGGACACACTAATTAAGATACGCCTCACGATCTTGAACATCACGACCTTCATCATTTTCCATTTTGTCTACATTATGACAAACAATTTATTTTTTTATCGTTCTTTTTTTCTTTCTTAAATTGTTTGAGAATGGATTTCTTCTCTCGTAACTCAAAAAAATTAACGTATGTAAAGTCTCCACCCACCCACAAATTAACGTATGTTGGAGTGTTTTCCGTCTCATGGTATTGCACCGGACCTCACCACCACTCTCTCTTTGTTTTTTATCCATTCATTCTCTCCTCTCCTTCCATCCCTATCTCTTTTTCTCTTTCTTTATTATGTTGTATGTTTATTCCCTCTCTCTCGTTCCTTCTTCCTTTTTTTATTCCTCCCCCTCTCTCATTTTCCTTTAACAAAACATATATCTCTCTCTACTACCAATTTCTTTTAATAAAACATCTCTCTCTCTCTACCACTACCACTACCACTACCACTACAATAAACAAGAAAAGAAGAAAAAACAACAACTACCACTACCACTACCACCACAATAAACAAGAAAATAAGAAAAAACAACAACTACCACTACCACTACCACTACAATAAACAAGAAAAGAAGAAAAAACAACAACTACTACTTGTACTAAGAAAAGAAGAAAAAACAACAACTACTACTTCTACTAAGAAAAGAAGAAAATTACTACTACCACAACAACAACAACAGCAACAAACAAGAAAACTAAACAACAATAAACAAGAAAACAAAAAAAACTATTTCTACTACTACAACAACAAATAAGAAAACCACTACTACTACTACTACAACCACGACTACGATGACTACGATTACGTCTACCACCACGACTACGTCTACAATCATGACTCCAACTACAACTACAACTACAACTACAACTATGACTACGATTACGATTACGATTACGACTACGACAAACCACTACCACTACCACTATAATAAATAAGAAAAGAAGAAAAAAAACAACTACTACTACAATAACAACAAACAAGAAAAGAAGAAACTACTACTACTACTACTACTACTACAATAACAACAAACAAGAAAAGAAGAAACTACAAGAAAAAAAACAACTACTACTACAATAACAACAAACAAGAAAAGAAAAAACTACTACTACTACTACTACTACTACTACTACTACTACTACTACTACAAACAAGAAAACTACTATTACTACTACTAGTACTACTACTACAATCACGGCTATGACGACTACGACCACGCTTATGACAACCAAAACAACTCTACCACTACCACTACCACTACCACTACAATAAACAAGAAAAGAAAAAAAAAAACTACTACTACTACTACTATAAACAAGAAAAGAAAAAAAAGAAAAAACTACTACTACTACTACTATTACTACAACAACAAACAAGAAAACTAAACAACAATAAACAAGAAAAGAAAAAAAAAACTACTACTACTACAGCAACAAACAAGAAAACTACTATTACCACTACTAGTACTACTACTACAATCACGACTAAGATGACTATGACATGAGACTACCACAACAACAACAAACTAGAAGAGAAGAAATTAAACAACAACTACTACTGTCACTACCACTACCACTACAACTACTACGACTACCACAACAACAACAACAACAAATAAGAAAATAAGAAATTAAATAACAAGTACCACTACCACTACCACTACTACAACAACCACAAAAATAAAAAACAAGAAAATAAGAAATTAAACTACCACTACCACTACCACTACCCCTACCACTACCACTACCGCTACCGCTACCGCTACTACTACCGCTACCGCTACCGCTACTACGACTACCACAATAACAACAAACAATAAAAAAAAGAAAAGAAGAAATAAAACAATAACAATAACAACAACCTCTCCCTCCTCTCTCTCCCTCCCTCTCCCTCTCCCTCTCTTTCTCTCTTTCCCTATTATATTTAATGTTTTCTCCCTCTCTCTCTCATTCATTCTTTCCTTTTCTCATTTCCTCTCCCTCTCTTAATACATATGATTTTTAACAAAAACAAGTAAAAGAAAAAGAGAAAAAACAAAAACAAAGCAAGAAGGAACAATGCACTCACCGTAAAGGCTCAAGGATGAATTCCACGGCTCCTCTTTGCAACGGCGGCTTCTCTTTGCCCTCTGTACACTTCCTCCTCTTCTTTGCAAATGGTGGCAACGGCAGTGAGAAGCCTTCCTTCTCCCTCTTTCTCTCTTTCTCTCCCTCTCCCTCTCAAATGCAAGATGGAGTTCGCTCTCCCTTTTGCTCTCTCTTTTGTTTGTTCACGCAAAATAACATGCTCGGGTTTTGGCCTGCATTTTTTCATCTGAGCACCGTCGCTATTTGCATCGCTATTAGCGTTGCAAATCACGGTCGCTATTTGCGTCGCTATTAGCAACGCCACTATTTTGCATTGGAAAGTGTTGTCACTATGCCTCCGTATCCTTGTAGTGAGCAACATCAACCAAAGTTTTAATGAAAACCTACTAACAAACCAACCTACCAACAAATCCAATTAATTAATCAATAACCTATCAATAAAACTAATAATCAACCAAAATTTATTTCTCTCTCTCTCTCTCTCTCTCTCTCTCTCTCTCTCTCTCTCTCTCTCACATAACAAACATAAACTCACTAACACAAATACGCAAGCTCTTCAACATAAACTTGATAATAATAATAATAATAATAATGATGATTGCAATGATAAACTAATAATAAACCACCCCACACACACACACAATGTATGAATGTATATATGTATGTACAACCACTAAACCAAAAAAGTAATAAAATAATAATAATAGTAAATTATTAAACTAATAAAGTATGAAAAAAACATCAACAAAAAATTATTACAAACATAAACTAACTAACAACTAATAATAATAACTAATAACTAATAAACATAACCCACTAAAATAAATAAATATAATAATAATAAAATAATTTGTCTCTCCAATCATAATTATATATAAAATAAAATAAACACTAAACCAATAATTTAGTAAAATAATATATATACATATATACATACACACACACATGCACATATAACTAATAAATTGATAAAAAAACATAAACTAACTAATAACTAATAAACATAAACCACTAAAATAAATAAATATAACAACAACAACAACAATAATAATAATAATATCTCTCTCTAATAATAATAATTTATTAAAAAATATCAACAATAAATTATTATTATTATTATTATTATTATAAACAAACATCAATTAACTAACAACTAATAATAATAATAATCAATAGGCGGGCGGGTCAGGGGGACCAAACGAATGGCTGGGACAGGGAGCAGGAGGCCAATGGGGAGAGACGACCGGGAGGCGAGAGGCCAGCGAGGGGGCGACAACGATTGGGAGGCTACGAGGGGCGACGACCAAGAGGCCAACGTAGGGAGACGACCCGGGAGACGGGAGTCCAGCGGGGGGCGATGACCAGGAGGCATGCAACAACTTGCAGAAAGGGGATTGACGAGTGGGACGCCACCAGGCATGCGACCACCTACAGACGCGGGGGGTGCAAATCTAGACTAACCTGTGGTAGCGGTGGCTCGACGACTCGACCCGCCTGTTGTGCCCGACACCTGGCAACTTTGACGTACACTCCCCTGATGACCCAACACACAGAGAGAGAGAGAGAGAGAGAGAGAGAGAGAGAGAGTTACGAAGCGAATGTAGGATGGCAAATGCACGATCTCTCCCTTAGCAGACATAGGATGGATGGCAAACGCAGGACCAGCTCTTCCTTAACACCACGCACCAAATTGGCGAACGTAGGATGGATGGCAAATGCAAAATCAGCTCTCCCTTAACGTGACGTTGTCAAAGAATTTTCTGTTCATGGTATAAATCATGGAGTTCTTATGTTTGCAGAAGAACTTCATTAGGATTCACATGAGAAACTTTCATACATAATTCAGTCATTATTTCCTAACATTTGACTTAGATATCATTTAATCTCATAAGTTCCTTTGTAACTTGACATGCAATTTTCAGTTTGTATCATGTAAATTGACAAAAATCAAGTCTATGGGGACCCTCAACTTGATCAACAGGAGGTAATTGACAGTCTACAGGTTATGTCATATTGGTTTATGAGGAGTATTTGCTTGGAAATCAAGAAGAGTGCCCAAAAGTTCACTTGGTTTGTATGGGACCTGAAATAATGGACTTGTGTGACTTGTAAGTGACCTATATGGTCAACTTTTGTGTGGAAGCTGAAGAGAAGAGCAGCCCGCATTTTTCGGCGCAATTTTTGGGTCTGCATACTTATGGCAGATGGAGGGAGAGTTGAAGGCTATGGTGCATGCTCCAAAGCATGCAAACATTGAGCAAACTAAAGCTAAAGAGGAGATACAAACAAAGAAGGTGAGAGTCCTTTTTGCCCATCCATTTGGTATGACAAAAATGGGTGGTATGACAATCCATAAAAGGGGAAAACCAGAGATAAAGTATTCAGCCTGCTCTTATGTACATCTTCTTCCATTCTCTTACCGTATTCATGGTCCATTGAATCCCCTCTTGTGCCCAGGTACTTGAGTGACTTTGGGGCAAGTAAAGGGGAGATTTTGGAGGTGTACGGGGCTGTTTTGGGCCGCTAAAACCTGTCATAAATAGGGCAGCCCATTGTTCTTTCCTTTTTGAAGGGAAATCAAGTGATCTATTGATGGAACCTAGAACGGGCCGACACTGGCTCGTGCACTAGCCGGACCTCTATCTCACGCGCTCAACAACCTCACGGCCTCGCGGCCAGGAGCGTTGATGACGCATACATTGCCTCCCTAGACATCTTGTGTTTGTATTACGTCGCTTGTATTCCACTCTTCTCTCACCCACTACTCCTCAAAGGGAGTCCCTTACACTTTGCCTAATGGCACGAAGCACAGACATAGGGGGTCCTCCAACGGCTAAATGCTGCCACCCCTCTACGACTCTCCTACACCTTGGGGATTGGCCCCTCGGTGCGTCGCTTAACATATAAATACATTTCGCACAAAATCCACTCAAGGTACCAATTGATCATATACAAGAATGTACCATTGTCCTTACTTCTCTTTCCCCTAGACCCCATGCCTAGCTTATGGCTTAGGGTGTCCTATCTATCACTCAACGTGGGTCAAGGTCCTAATGAAAGCAATTACTGTGCATCCAGGATTTCTGATACCTTTAAATATTTCCATGGTTTATGCATATTGTGGATGCTAAGTGCTCAAACAATTATAAAATCAATATTGTGCACATGTGAAAAACATCCTTTTAATGGTTTTCAGCTACCGTTCTTATGCGGCGTTGCACGAACCTAGCACCGAGGAAACCCTCGTGCTACTAGGCTCTCATTCTATAATTATTCACCGACCTATATGGCATGCAAACAAAAACCAGCAAGCTTTTCATCATTTTACTCCACATTTAGACACATTTTAACCACTCTACCCTCCCATCGATCAAATGTTGCATTGTTGTATAGATTTATAAGGCATTTTGCCATCATTTTATGTGTAAAAGCGGAAAAAACCATAGTAGAACAAGAAGGTGGGGCTGAACTGAGGCAAATCCTCATGCTTCAGTCCCCAGAAACATTCACGAACATTGTTCTTAATTTTCATTAATTTTCCGCACCCAAGATGCATTTTTCTCCTATTTTGAGTAGTTTTTCTCTATTTTCCTTATATTTTCCTTTATTTTTAGTATTATTTAATTACTGAAAATTCAAAATTGGTTATGGGTTGTGGCCCTTAGTTCCTTCTTGCAACAAAAATAAAATTTTAGTTGGTGTTCCTATTTATTCTTCCATTTTTATGCTCAAAAACATCATTTTCCCTTGATTTTCCATATTTTACGTGTTTTAGTGTATTATTTTGGGCCACAAGATGCATGTTTTTCTAATTTTCTGGTTATGATCAACAAATACTCATGGAAAACAGCAACATGAATGATTTTTAGCCCACATGAACAACAGTTTATCAATCAAAAGCCATGAAATCTCAAATTTCCTTTGAAAAATTTGAATTACCGCTTATTTGCGTGTTTCGGGTTTCATGTCCATGGCTGCAAATCTGAAAATTAGCAGCACTTCATGCTCATGACGATCACACGTCACCATTTCCAGCCCGTGGAGCAATCCGATCGATGCCGGACAAGCCTCCACCATTCTTTCTTATTCCTTTCTCTTCCCGCATGAATCCCCCCTTAGAGGAGAGAGAGGGAGGAGAGAGAAAAACTGATTTTCTCTCTCTCTCTACAGGCTGCCATTTCTCGCACGGAACGGAGCGATGCGGGGTGTTAAAGCAATGCAGTTGCCTCGTGTAATCTGTTCCATGGCTTCTTCTTCAACAAAAATCTGCATGGGGGGGGGGGGGGGGGGGGGTTCGCGACGGCTCTGCAACATGCCGCCCCCCCTAATCGTCTTTTTTTTAAATTTAGGGAGGGGGTGTCCCTCCCCAAAGGCACCCCTTCACTTCTCCTTTTGGGCACCTCTCCAATTTTGACCGGCCTTTTGGCCCTTTTCCCGGCCTCTCACGCATACGGTGTCCGAATCCAGTTCTGAAAATTTCTGTGAGCTCGTCTCGGCATCTTGCACTGACTGACAGCTCCATTGACCGGCAAAGGCGCATGGAAAAATTACTAAAAATCTACAAGTGTTGCCCGGGCATCTTGAGAGCGCTTTGACGCTTAAAATCGTCCTAGGTCGAGCCGCCGCCTTTGACATTGGATATTTTTCCCTTGATATTTATAAGTTTTAGTTATTTTTAAGCAATTTCCGGCACCAAAATTCCACTCTCATTGGCGACCACGGGATAAGGCGACTCAGCCCGTCGAATCCCACAATAGATCTGCACAAAACAACCTGAGAAGCATCAAGCTGATACAAAACAAATATGTGATAAAACTCAACACAACACTCACCTTACCCCCTGACAGAACCAAGGCATGACATCCACAAGGAGTAGGCCTAGCATCATCTAATAGAAGATCCGAAGCGAGTCACTAACCAACTGCTCCAACACAACCAAACTAAAAAGAATTGTCAAAGAGGTTGCCCGAAGTGGTGGTCTGAACTACCCACCAACGAAAGACAACACTACTAGGAGCTCCTACAAGGCGAGGACTCCTATAGCCTGATCAAGGAGTATTTTCTTTCAGTACATTTCTTCTTTTAGGGTTTTTATTTTATTAGCATACTTGGGCATGTAAAAAGGAGGGAGCTGAGCGTAGTGACCTAAGGAGAACAGGGCATCGGCCTTAGGACCTGTCTCGGCACCCAAGAACCTACCAAGCCCTCGCAAGGCGACACTTAATCCTTTTCTAACGCTCACTTTTATTTTCACTCCAACCTTCCTTGTTTTGTTTTGTTTTTTTTTTTGGTTCCCCAGCAAGAAGCCACCCCTAGGAAGACAAGATATCGGCCCCGGGTCTGACTCGTCCCCAGGAACCTACTAGGCCTTCGCAAGGCGATGATCAACTGCCTATACATTTTCATTCCTTTTCTTTTCTCTGATAGGGGTTAGAACCCCTTTTTACACACCTTCGTATTTATATTCATCTTGTAGGATGTTCAGGGTTTCTTGGCATCATCATTATTATCTTCTGGCAGGCTTTTCTAACTGCCTCATTACTAACAAGAACTCCTAGAACGGCTGCCTAGCAGGCTAGCAGAGAACCGGCTTTATTGCCTCTTTTTTAACTTTCACATTCTTCTTTGGTGATTTCTTATCGGCTTTACTTTCCACGGGCTTCAAAGGTCTCCCTTCTATGGCAGGATCCAAAACTTGCGTTCCTTTGTCGCCTTGTTTAGGGTTTCCGTCGACAGGCTTATCCTTGTCGGCTTCTCTACCCTTTTGACCTCTTGTAAGAATAGCTCGTAGATTAGAGGTTTCAGCATCATTAACGCGTACAGCCTCAATCAAGCTAACCCCACTACCACTGGATAGCTCCTCCACTATAGTCTTTGGTCGTTGAAGTATTTGTTTAGGCCCCCGTCTTCTCGCTGGGAATCATTTCCTTGCACACGATGATTAACAGGCCCTGGTTGCTGACTACCTCGCTGGAGGGAACTGATCTTACTCCAGCAAGTAGCTACTAAATGGCCGGATTTTCCACAAATGTCGCACTTAACATTTGGCCAATGTCTTGGATAGTGTTGCCCACCACACCATTTGCAGCTAAACCTCGAAGGTGCACCCTCATCTGGGTATCTACTTCCTATCAAATTTTGTTGTTTTTTAAGAAAGTTGACATCAACGGCTATTTGCCGATACTGCTCCGTAATCATGTCAGTATAGTGCTTCATCATGTCCTTAACCTCGCCAAGAACATTGGAAGCGCTCGACTCATAGCCTTGGTCATTACCATGTCGTTCCATCAGCCTAACAATTCAATTAGGCACTGGTTGTTGAGCCACAGGCATGGTATTAGAATTGACCGCCTGGCCTCCACCATTTGGAGCCATTTAACTGCCCATAGGCATCGACATGCTAGGGGGAGCTGGTAATAAAGGGACATTATGCATCATATTCCCTCTCCCATTAGGGTTAGCCATCGCTATCCCTTGGCCACTACTACCATTGGCCATCGCCACATTGTTTCCCAATACTAAACCCATATTCGAATTGCCTCGAGAAGCATAGGCTGCTTGTAGTCGGGATTCCACCTCTTGTGCTCGTGTAATGGCAGTATCTATATCCCCCAAGGGGACACTACTCAACTGCAATTGGATGTTAAAGTCCAAACCATGTAGGAAATATTGCAATTGGGCCGCTCCGGGGATAGGAATAGAGGTGTCCAACTTACGGAAAACATCTTTTATTTTCTTCGCATAAGCACGAATATCCTCGTGTGGTTCTTGGCGGGTCACGTTGAGTACACGCAACCAATATTGCCCACCCCTTTCAGGGGCAAATTCCCTTCGAAAAGCTCCATAAAATGATTCAATATTCAATATGGTTCCGGCTTTTAAACCATAATACCATATAGCGGCTCTTCCTTTGAGAGTCATATTGAAGAACATCATTAAATGTCCTTCTTCTTGGATGCGACAGTTAAACATCAGCTTTTGAAACTCCCTAATGTGGAGTTCCGCATCTTCCTCAACTAGCCCATTAAAAATGGGTAACATGTAACCTAGAGCCGGCAAATCCATCGTTCCTGCTGGAATTGCAATAGGCTGCGCCATGACGAGGATTGGATTTGCACTAGGAATAAGGGACGGTGGGGTTACACCTCCCGCACTTGATGTAGACTGGCTTATGGAAGAAAGGGGAGCACTAGAGCTTCCATCTTCTCCTAACTTACTGCTTGTGGCCCCAAGACCACTAGATCCACTCCCTCGTAAGGGTTCAGCACCGCTACGCTTAGGGGAATATCTCCTAAAAATTTCAGCACGTCGCCTAGCTCTTTCGTCTCTCTCTTGCTTTTGGATTTCTGCTAGACGATGCTTATCGATAAATAACGGATTAATCACAGTATCCTTTGGCATAAACTGCTAGTTGGTCCCTAGACAACCAGGATTCGAGGACCGCCACTTTTAAGCGGCTTCCGACAGACGCACCACTTATGGAACCTAGAACGGGCCGGCACTTGCTCGTGCACTAGCCAAACCTCTATCTCACGTGCTCAACAACCCCACGGCCTTGCGGCCAGGAGCGTTGATGACACATACATTGCCTCCCTATACATCTTGCGTTTGTATTACATCGCTTGTAGTCCACTCTTCTCTCACCCACTACTCCTCAAAGGGAGTCCCTTACACTTTGCCTAATGGCACGAAGCACAGACATAGGGGGTCCTCCAACGGCTGAATGCCGCCACCCCTCTGCAACTCTCCTACACCTTGGGGATTGGCCCCTCGGTGCGTCGCTCAACATATAAATGCATTTCGCACAAAATCCACTCAAGGTACCAATTGATCGTATACAGGAATGTACCATTGTCCTTACTTCTCTTTCCCCTAGACCCATCTATCACTCAACGTGGGTCAAGGTCCTAATGAAAGCAATTGCTGTGCATCCAGGATTTCTAATACCTTTAAATATTTCCATGGTTTATGCATATTGTGGATGCTAAGTGCTCAAACAATTATAAAATCAATATTGTGCACATGTGGAAAACATCCTTTTAATGGTTTTCAACTACCGTTCTTATGCAGCGTTGCACGAACCTAGCACCGAGAAAACCCTCGTGCTACTAGGCTCTCATTCTATAATTATTCACCGACCTATATGGCATGCAAACAAAAACCAGCAAGCTTTTCATCATTTTACTCCGCATTTAGACACATTTTAACCACTCTACCCTCCCATCGATCAAATGTTGCATTGTTGTATAGATTTATAAGGCATTTTGCCATCATTTTATGTATAAAAGCGGAAAAAACCACACTAGAATAAGAAGGTGGGGTTGAACTGAGGCAAATCCTCATGCTTCAGTCCCCACAAACATTCACAAACATTGTTCTTAATTTTCCGCACCCAAAATGCATTTTTCTTCTATTTTGAGTAGTTTTTCTCTATTTTCTTTATTTTTAGCATTATTTAATTACTAAAAATTCAAAATAGGTTGTGGACTGTGGCCCTTAGTTCCTTCTTGCAACAAAAATGAAATTTTAGTTGGTGTTCCTATTCATTCTTCCATTTTTATGCTCAAAAACATCATTTTCCCTTGATTTTCCATATTTTACGTGTTTTAGTGTATTATTTTGGGCCACAAGATGCATGTTTTTCTGATTTTCTCGTTATGATCAACAAATACTCATGAAAAACAGCAACATGAACAATTTTTAGCCCACATGAACAACAGTTTATCAATCAAAAGCCATGAAATCTCAAATTTCCTTTGAAAAAATTGAATTACCGCTTATTTGCGTGTTTCGGGTTTCATGTCCATGGCTGCAAATCTGAAAATCAACAGCACTTCATGCTCATGATGATCACATGTTACCATTTCGAGCCCATGGAGCAATCCGATCGATGCCGGACAAGCCTCCACCATTCTTTCTTCTTCCTTTCTCTTCCTGCATGAATCCCCCCTTAGAGGAGAGAGAGGGAGGAGAGAGAAATATTGATTTTCTCTCTCTCTCTACAGGCTGCCATTTCTCGCACAGAACGGAGTGATGTGGAGTGTGAAAGCAATGCAGTTGCCTCACGTAATCTGTTCCATGGCTTCTTCTTCAACAAAAATCTGCAGAGAGGGGGGAGGGGGGGGGGGGTTTCGCGACGGCTCTACAGCACGCCGCCCCCCCTAATCGTCGTTTTTTTTTTTTGGGGGGGCGGGGGGGGGGGGGGGGGGGGGGGGTGCCCCTCCCCAAAGGCACCCCTTCACTTCTCCTTTTGGGCACCTCTCCAATTTTGACCGACCTTTTAGCCCTTTTCCCGGCCTCTCACGCATACGGTGTCCGAATCCAGTTCTGAAAATTTTTGTGAGCTCGTCTCGGCATCCCGCACTGACTGACAGCTCCATTAACTGGCACAGGCACATGGAAAATTTACTAAAAATCCGCAAGTGTTGCCCGGGCGTCCTTAGAGCACTTTGACGCTTAAAATCGTCCTAGGTCGAGCCACCGCCTTTGACATTGGATATTTTTCCCTTGATATTCATAAATTTTAGCTATTTTTAAGCAATTCTTGGCACCAAAATTCCGCTCTCATCTATGTGGTTGCAAGTGATGGTATTGATCTCTAAACATCAGGGCTTCATTTGAGAGTTATTAGAGTGGCTTATTCTTGAGATTATGTGTATTTTTTGGAGCTTGTTTATGGGCTGGAAATTACTGTTATAAAACAGGACTGAAGTGAATTTAAAGCTTTGTAATTGCATTTCAAGAGTTTTTTGTCTATGTCTTGGAAGTAGTGGAGTCTACCACTCAATTACTTGTATCTTGGAGTTGTTGTTCATTGGCATTCATGAAATTGAAACCGTTTGGTCTTGCATTTGAAATATGTATTTGTATTAAATCTGAGATAAAATCTCAATATCATGTATCGGTCTATTAACCTCATATGCATTTGATGTAATCGAGTCAAGGTCTTTAATTCCATTCATGTATGCTAAGTATATGAAAAAGCTTGAGGACTTCTTTTCCAACTGAATCATCTCTAAAACCCAAGACTTATCAAACCCCATTCTTTTCTCCCTCTCCTAACCTTGAATCCCTCACTCCTCTTCTGCTCTAAACCTCGGTGGTAGACCTTCGACCCCCAACACGACGACGGTTGTGAACTCGACATGAAGGTCGACTGCAGAAGACAAAGTACAATGGGAGAATCATCAAGTTCGGGAGGAGATGCCTTGCAGCAATTGGTTCATCTGATGCAAGAGAGCCAACAACAACAATTGCAATTTCAACAACAGATGCAACTGTAGCAACAGCGGAAACAAGATGAAGAGCAGAATGATGCCACTGCCATTAAAGCTTTGGAAGCAGTTGGGCAAGAGCTCAAGCAATTTAATGGGAAAAATGTGTCCTCTTTTATCCACCTCTATACTGACAAGATGGTCTTCTTTGGGGTCCCTCACCATGCTTGGAGCCGATACTTTGCCCATTTGGCCGTGCATGGCCTCCAGGACCGGATTCATGGTCTTTTTCAAAAAGATGCGGGATGGTCTACATTCAAGAAGGCTCTTCAAGAAGAATTCTTTCTTCAAGATTCTGGCCTCATGACGAAGAAAATCTTCATTGAATGGGTTGAAAGGCCCAGTAAGGGACTAACTGCCACTGCTCTTCACCACGAATTTGAAAGCAAATTTTCTCGGCTAGATCCTGATGATCAGCAAAGTATGGAGAGCTAGAAGATTGAATTGTTTCTAAAGGCTGCGGATCCTTTTCTTCAAGAGAAGCTAACAGATCGGCTTGAAGATCCTGACTCTGAGACAGGATTGAAGACTGCTTGGGGTGATGTCACTAAAGTAGTTAATATGATTGCTCGAAGAGAGCGGATGCACCTAAGGTGGGGGTCTACCTCTGCACCATCTGAATCCATAAAAGAGCATGTTTATGTATCTCGATCTCCTGTCTCTATGGCCGAGCAACCAAGAAATCCTGTTGTTCCACCTCCAAAGAAGGATGTTATGGACGAGCTGATCAAGAGCATGCGGAATCTCCATCTTAATTTAACGGAAATTAACTCCAAGGTGGAAAGGCTTGATGTGAAAGTGGAAGAAAGAGGATAGACAACTGCCTAAAGACCCATACCAGAAGGCTTCAAAAGACGTTGTATCTGGTGTGATAGCCTACAGCATGATAAGAGGGAGTGCAGTGCATTCGGTGAAGCTAAGGCGCAAAAATTAGTCTTTTGGAAGGATGGTAAAATTCATGCGACCGAAACTGGGCTTCCTCTTGAGCCAAATTTTGGTAACAATGGCATGAAGAAAAAACTGGAGGATTTGGCAACAAGAACAGCCTATGCAGCTGTTGATGCAGCTACCTATGGGTTGCAAATTGAGCCAACTAATGAAATTGTTAAAGCATGTAAAGCTGATGTAAAATCTAAAGTGTGGATGCAGGCCTTAGATCTCATGGAGCAAGGCAAGGCATCCAAAGATGATTTAACTACTGCCAGTCAATGCATCCGAGGAAGAACCGGATGGACCGAGCTGGTTGATTCATTTTCAGCTTTTGCTTGGTTGGCTGAAATCAATAATCAAGAAGCTATGGTAGAAGAAAAGAGAATAAGAGGAAGATGTTGCCGGTCCCTCCTCTTCGAGGCCAACCAAACGTGTGACAAGAAGTAAACCGGATCAGCAGAAGACTGCTGAAAATCCACCACCACTGCCAGAGCATGATATGGAAAATGCCCCACAAGCAAAGAAGGCGGAAGGAAAGCAAAAAGGTAAACATCACGGTTACAAGCTGCAGTCTGACATAGAGACTACGACGAATCTCAAGCGGATCCTAGAAGAAAGGATTCTTGAAAGCAAAATTGAATTTACATTGGGTGAAATTCTCAAAATTGCAAAACGAGGATTTCATGATGTAATTAAACGGAAAAGACAATATGTTGGTGAAGAAACTCAAGAATCTGTGCATGCTTTTTTGCAAGCTCTTCATGTGTATTTGCAGGATGAAGAGAAGCTGAATACTTAAGGGATTCAATTGGAGGTAATCAAAGAATTGATTGCAGCCTTAGAAGCCAAAGATGAAGGCATCTAATGGGGTCTTCTCAATCCAAAGAGCAGCCCATGCATAAGAAAGAAGTTCGTCTTCACAACATGCAAGAAGAGATTGATGCTCATTTTATTCCAAGTAGTCACTACTCTTGTACCCATTGGGCAAGGGCGACCACCGAAACCGTTGTCAAGATTGGAGAAAGAGAGACTCCATGCATTGCCCTTATAGACCATGGCTCGGAGATCAACATCATGTCAAGAAGTCTCTATGAGAATGGCGGATGGCCCATAGAAGTGGACATGGGATGGCACATGAAAGCAGCCAATAATTCTTCTGGCGATCTCTATGCGGCATGTCCTTATGTACGGGTTACTATTGGTAATGTAAAAGATAAATTTCATTTCTTTGTTCAAGATTTCTGTAGCTATCCTATCATTCTTGGTCAAACTTTTATTTTTGAGTCTCGTTTGGAGACAAAGGCCCTTGATGATGATTCATCATATGCTCGAATAAGAAGTAAGGATAATGACAAAGCTGTCCAATTTCTGATTGTATGTGTAAATCATCACTGAAATAGAGATTGATTGAGAGATCATCATGTGCCTCCTAATGCCCGAGAATTTAAGGGTTTTCGAGTTCCACGGCTGTAACTGGAGGCTATGGTAGTGCTTCATGTCATAAAAATTTACCTCCACATGTAAAGGGGGCTACGCCAAAAGCTAACTTGCAGGTATTTACGGCCAACACTGTGGGCTATTCTAAATAGTTTTCAGCCATGAATAGGGCTGAAAGAAAGCATTTATGTCATGTGGAATGGGAGCTTAAACAAATTGATGTTTTGGTTGAAAATGAAGAAATTTCAGGACTATTTTATGGGCTGATTTATAATGATACATTGGCTGAAATACATGCAACTGTTCATGTTGAAAATCAGTTCATATAGGGATGCACATTGGATATTTATGACATAATTCAATAATTTGCTAATCATGAAGCTTTTGGACAGCCAAACAAGGATGAGGCAAGAGTAGAAATGAAGTACAAGATAGTTGACAAGAAGGTCAAGCCGGTGGCAACTCCACTACCTCTCGAAAGTGAGGGACTAGCTAAAAGGGCATCCAAACAGCCAAGTCTTCGTGACCCCAAAGATATTGGTCACCAATTTATAACTGAAAGCTTACAGGAGCTAAACATTGGTGAAGACTCCTTTCTCTTGCCAGCTGAAAAGCAAGCCTTTATGCAGATATTAAAGAAACATGGAAAAGTTTTTTCATTTCAACCTCATGAAATTAGTTGTGTGGATCCAAGTGTTGTGGCACCAATGGTGATTTTCACAGTCCCACACATCCCTTGGAATCTTAAACCAATTTCGGTACCAAGGGGTCATTTGCCTAAGTTACTAGAGCTTTTAAATGAAAAGATAAAGATGCGAATATTGGAGCCATCTTCAACTCTGTATTCTAACCGATGGTTTATCGTGCCTAAGAAGAATGGATCTTTGCGATTCATTCAAGATTTACAGCCTATCAATAAAGTCACTATTAGAAATGTTGGTTCGGGGCTAATTGTTGATGAATTTGCTGAGGCTTTTGCAGGTAGAGCAATTTATTCCATGGGTGATTTATATTTGGGCTATGACCAATTCCAACTTGCTTTGGAGAGCTGAGACATTACCACAATGAATACGCCTCTTGGTTTAGTCCGCATGTGTACGCTACCTCAAGGAGCTACAAATTCAGTGGCTCACATGATGAATGCCATGCATAAAGTATTGAGAGATTATATTCCCCAACTAACTCTTCCTTTCCTTGATGATGTACCAATCAAAGGATGTGAAATTCATGAGAAGAATGAAGAATTCAATGAGCTTGGATGCCGCAAGTTTGTTTATTATCATATTAATGATTGTGCTCAAATCTTGTCTAAATTGGAAAAAGTTTATCTTACTCTTTCAAGAGCTAAATCTATTTTTGGAGTTGAAGAAGTTCTTGTGGTTGGGCATATGTGTGGCCCATATAGCCGAAAGCCTTCTCCAATCAAGATTGATGCTATCAACAAAATGCGTGAAATATGCACAAATGTTTCGGAGGTGAGAAGATTTCTTGGAGCGTGTGTTTTCTATCTTATTTGGATCCCACACTTCGCTCATGTTGCTGAAAATCTTTATCAACTGTTAAGAAAAGACCAAAGGTTTATGTGGGAAAAAGAGCATACTCAAGCTATTCGAAAATTGAAGAAATTGCTTATTTCAGCCCCCACCTTGAAGAGGGATGATTACTCTAATGGACAGCCTATCATACTCACAGTAAACACAAGTCCTATTGGGATAGGATGGGCAGTCGGTCAAGATAATCTTGAGGGCAACAGATATGCAATCTGCTTTGGAGTGAAGGTTCTTAATGAGCATCAAAGAAGGTATGCTCAAATTAAAAGAGAACTTTGGGGAGTTATAACTGCATCAAAGTGTGACCGAGAGTACTTCATGGGCGCACATGTAGTAGTTGAAACAGATTGTCTTCCACTCTTGGGCATGATTGCCAACTGTTCCACTCCTGACATAGCTATGCTAAGATGGATAGCCTATATTAAATCCTTAAATCCTGATTTGAAACATATTACAGGAAGAGATAATCCAGTTGCTGACATGCTTTCGCATGCCAAATATAAAGATCAAGAAGAGATGATAGATGTGGAAGAAACAGAGTCTATATTTGCTGAAACTAATGTTGTAATTGTAGGTTCAAATATGAAAACAGCAAGTACATTTGTTCTTAATGATGGTACAATTGTCATAAATGCAGGTACATCATTAGTTACGGCAAGTATAGCAGGTATAGCTGCTATAACAGAATTTATAGCAGCAAAGAAAGAAGAAACTACCATGGAAGGACGGTGGGCAGCTGAAAGACAGCATACTCAATGTTTTGTTTTAATTTGTTCTCATTTTAAGAATATTATGTAGATGATTGGCTAAAAATTGGCCAATTCTTGAGCACTATGACAAAGAAGGAAGATTGGAATAATGAAGAATCAAGAGAATCAAGAGAAAGGCTTATGGCTTCTTTCTCAAAGATGGCTACCTTTGGAGACATGCGAAGAAGAAAGGAGGAGCACCTGTTCATGTCCTCAGAGATAAGAAGACTCAAAGACAGGTCACGCAAGAATTCCATGAAAGCTTATTGGCTAGCCATAGAGGCATATGGGGCACTTTTGCCAAAATAAAAGAGAAATTTTGGTGGCAAAACATGTATAGAGACATTGAGCATTTTGTTGAGACTTGTCATGTTTGTCAAATATACTCTATGGTTAAGCATAGAGATGGGCTTCAGCCTACCTTTCCTTTATCTATTCATTACAGATGGGTTGTTGATTTAGTAACTATGCCTACAGGAATTTGGAACATGAGATATCGAGTACTTGCTATAGAAGATCTCACAAATCAGGTGGAAGAAAAAGCCTTGACAACAAAGTCCACTCAAGTTGTTTGTAGATTTTTACTTGAAGAAGTGTTTTGCAGGTATGGCTATGTTGCCAAAGTAACTACTAATAGAGGAGAATTGGATGCCGATGAGGCTCGCCATTTCTTTGCTCAATTAGGAATCAAGCTATATCTTACATCAGCCTACAATCCTGAAGGCAATGGTAAGAGTGAAAGAGGTCATCAACCGATTCTCAAAGCTTTGGCAAAGTCTTGCAGAGGGAAGATGAAAGAATGGCCTAAAATGCTTCCATTCACGTTATGGGCTGATAGAACTACCCCTAATGCAGTAACAGGTTATATGCTAGTTGACCTAATATATGGGCAACCACCTATTGTGCCTATTGAGGAGTCTATTATTACATGGAGTATCTTGCCTTGGGATGAAGGAATAAATAGAGAAGAGCTGGTGATTTTGCGCATAAGGCAGCTTGAAAGAATGCTAGAGGATGTCAAGTCAGCCATTGAAAGGCTGAAGGCAGCAAGGTTGAAGAATAAGAAGAGGTTTGACAAGTATCATCGACTTCGTCCAAGAGCTATCAAAGAGAATGATTGGGTACTTGTCTATGACAGCAGCCTGGACAATCAGTATAGTCCTCATAGGAAGCTAGCCAAATGATGGTTTGGACCATATGTGGTGAAGGTGGTACATGATAATGCTACTTACACTTTGGCTGAAATGGATGGGACCATGGTCAAGATACCAATAGCCGGCAAACGTATCAACTCTTCAAATGAAGAGAGTCTTCTACTTATGAGCTTGATGACTTGGATGTGAGCCATCTACTTGAAGACAAGGAAGAAGAAGAAAACTTAGAGGATGAAGATGGAAGAAGAGCCTCCTTAACCTACAATTTTATGAAGTGGCACATGCCGGAGGATGTGCAGGTTAGGAGGGGGTGAATGTCAAAGAATTTTATGTTCATGGTATAAATCATGGAGTTCTTATGTTTGCAGAAGAACTTCATTAGGATTCACATGAGAAACTTTCATACATAATTCAGTCATTATTTCCCAACATTTGACTTAGATATTATTTAATCTCATAAGTTCCTTTGTAACTTGACATAAAATTTTCAGTTTGTATCATGTAAATTGACAAAAATTAAGTCTATGGGGACCCTCAACTTGATCAACAAGAGGTAATTGACAGTCTACAAGTTATGTCACATTGGTTTATGAGAAGTATTTGCATGGAAATCAAGAAGAGTACCCAAAAGTCCCCTTGGTTTGTATGGGACCTGAAATAATGGACTTGTGTGACTTGTAAGTGACCTATATGGTCAACTTTTGTGTGGAAGCTGAAGAGAAGAGCAGCCCGCATTTTTCGGTGCAATTTTCGGGCCTACATACCTGTGGCAGATGGAGGGAGAGCTAAAGGCTATGGTGCATGCTCCAAAGCATGCAAACACTGAGCAAACTGAAGCTAAAGAGGAGATACAAACAAAGAAGGTGAGAGTCCTTTTTGCCCATCCATTTGGTATGACAACAATGAGTGGTATGACAGTCCATAAAAGGGGAAAACCAGAGATAAAGTATTCAGCCTACTCTTATGTACGTCTTCTTCCATTCTCTTACCGTATTCATGGTCCATTCAAGCCCCTCTTGTGTCCAAGTACTTGAGTGACTTTGGGGCAAGTAAAGGGGAGATTTTGGAGGTGTATGGGGCTGTTTTGGATTGCTAAAACCTGTCATAAATAGGGCAGCCCACTGTTCTTGTCTTCTTGAAGGGAAATCAAGTGATCTATGTGGTTGCAATTGATGGTATTGACCTCTAAAACATCAGGGCTTCATTTGAGAGTGATTAGAGTGGCTTATTCTTGAGATTATGTGCATTTTTGGAGCTTGTCTATGGGCTGGAAACTACTGTTATAAAATAGGGCTGAAGTGAATTAAAAGCTTTGTCATTGCATTTCAAGAGTTTTTGGTCTATGTCTTGGAAGTAGTGGAGTCTACCACTCAAATACTTGTATATTGGAGTCGTTGTTCATTGGCATTCATGAAATTGAAACCGTTTGGGCTTGCATTTGAAATATGTATTTGGATTAAATCTGAGATAAAATCTCAATATCATGTATTGGTCTATTAACCTCATACGCATTTGATGTAATTGAGTCAGGGTCTTTAATTCCATTCATGTATGCTAAGTATATGAAAAAGCTTGAGGTCTTCTTCTCCAACTGAATCATCTCTAAAACCCAAGACTTACCCCATTATTTTCTCCCTCTCCTAGCCTTGAATCCTCTCACTCCTCTTCTGCTCTAAACCCCGGTGGTAGACCTTCGACCCCCAACACGACGACAGCATAGCATGATTTGCAGGCAGGAGCAGGAGTAATGTGGAGGGAGTGAAGACCACACCTAGTCATTATGGCACGTCCTTTTCCATGCAAGACATGCAAGTTTGAAAATAGGCTCGATTTGAAAAGTAAGCTCGACAACATTTTGGTGGTTTGGGCATCACCTAAGGTACAGTCACAATAATAATGCAGTATAGATTTGACGCTGCAAGAGGTCTAGTTTTTTGTGTTTGAACTATCCGCAACACCTCCCTTGAAGTTTGACCGGTCTCTCAAATTCTTTTATGAGAGGCACTTTTTGAAAATGCCTTTCAATTGACAAATGATTAGAAAATCCATAAGTCTAGTAAAATGACTAGAAAAATATGTCAATGAAACGTACCATTAAAAGTTTCAATTAAGATAATAGAATGCAACTTTGAAACCTCAAGGTCATAACATCAAATGGGAAATCTAATTTAAACATCATAACCATACAACTTACTATCAATACTTCGAAAACAACATGGACATTAGATGCTTGGACACTTAAATGAATCCCATTGCATACTGTAGTAGCAATAGCATGAATCCATTCTAGTAGGAATAACATGAATCCATCTACAATGAAATCCATAGGTGAACTAACAATAATATGAATCCAATCAATCATTCTAGTGGCATTTCTCTCCTATTTTTTGCTTCCATCCAAATGTCCCAAGAATCCTTCTAATCAATTTGAGAGCTCTCTTGCATCAATGAACAGCAACATTAAGGTATCCAAAGTGTTAAGGCCTAAGCTGCACCTTGAGTTACTTTTTATAAGATATTTTTCCTTGAAAATCCTCGCTCACATGAAGCTATGCTTGTTGGAATGACCATACTAGTTTGCCATAATTGCATCATACCTGGATATAAATCCCACAAGTTTTTTGTAGTACTACAAACCTCCCAAGTATCATGCATACATCTATTTCAAGCAACTCAATATAACATCCCAACCAAATCCTCTCTTTCATCCATACACCTTCTACTATCAACAGTCTTAGTATCAACATTGAGTTTGTTGATTAGTCTTTTCAACCATTGTTGAGTCATTTTATCCATGTCAATTGAATCCATAGGATATGAAGAAGGATTGAATATCTTGAATGCATTGAATATTGGTAAATCCTCAAATCTACAAGTCAATGCATCCAAAATATTTTGCATATATGCTCCTGCAATAGAGTGCATTCAGCTAGAGAACATGTTTCATTTGCATCAACTAATTTAAAAGATATATTCAAGTTCAATCCCTCACGCTCACTTTCTAAATCACTTGTAGCCTTAGATTTTTCCTTCTTTTTTGATGCATTGGGAATTGGAATGTACTTCAATTCAGGTGCAACTAGGACACCATCAACATCCATATACTCCAACTTTCCATTGCTTGCCATATTCAAAAATTTAGTAAGATGCCTTGACCCAACACCAAACTTATCATCATCACATATAAGGTACCTTTTTTAAAGCTTTTCAAAAGTCAAGTCAATAAGTGCACCAATCATAGTGACATCCATCTCTTGCCTTTGAAATTCAAAGTTTAATTTATTTAACTCTGCAAGCACATCTGCTAAAAGATATATGATAAATTGCACCACAAAATTTGTAGCATATCCATACCACTTTTTCTTGTGTCTTTTCCATTGCTCAAGAACAGTGAGCATAGTTTTCACAAACCTTTCCATGACTTGACCTCTAAAAAGCCATCGAACAACATGAATTTGCAACATCTTTGCAGATTCCATAATATCATACTCATGCATGGCATTCCACAGCTCCAAGTGGCGGTTTGTTGATCTACCTACACAAGGAGCTTTTGAAGAGTTCCTACATAGGAAAACTGCTAGAATATAGGAAATTCCCCCATTTTTCCTATGTATGTATATGTGCATTCTCCATGTATAACTAGGGAATTACATTACATTCCCTACATCTCCAAGTATGGAATCCTAGCATGCATGTATGAATTCCTTACATATAATTAGGAAATTTAATTCCCCACATTTTGAACTAGAAATTGATTAGATGATATAACTTGGGAATCCTATTCCCCACATAGCATGCTAGGGAATTATAGCTGGCCATGCAACTAGGGAATTCGCTTCCACACATTTCATACTAGGGAATTACAAATAGCTATATCAAGAAGTATATGTACTTTGAAAAAATTACAAACAACCATATCACAATATACTTTGTGGGAGATGGTCAATTAACAAATGAGTCTTAAGTTAATTAGTCACTTAATAATACCATTTTTTGCAAAATTTTGCTCCTAAATACTCCGCTAAACGTTACTTGGTGGTGCACCAAGCCCTATAATTAAGGAGACCCTATTGATTTTAAATTGCTAAGAATTGGCTTGATAGCAATCATCACTTGGTTGCCAAGAAGTCTTCTCAAGCCCCTCTTTCCAATAAAGGCTTGAGTCAATAACACGGAACATTAAGGTTGACAAGCTAATCAACAATAACAACATGCCTCCACAAGGCTCGAACTGGTGTATTGCCATTTAAGCACTCCCATCTTCCAAAAATAATCTCACTTTAGAAAACTTGGCCTCAAATAAAGGCCATCAAAATTCTATCATGTGAGTCTCTACATCTAAAATTGCTTCGCTCCCCCATTTTTTTGGGTATATAGATATTATTTCAAGAAATCTCAAAGATGCTAGAATGCGTAGAGTCCATTTTCCAAAGCATGAAACCAATAGATCGTGTGATTCCTTGCTAACTAGTCTTTGACTGAGGAAGCTTTAATAAGTAATTTGAAACCATGGGAAACATGATTGTCTATCCAACCTTTACACACACATGAAAAGGCCGTGCTTGTCATTTCCAACACACAAATTTGGTTGTAATGGGAGCAGATATCATATCAATAAATTTCCTAGGCAAGACATTCACCCCCAAGAGATATCTCAAGTGTCTCCTATATTGCCCTAAGTCTATACCGCCTTCCCTTGCCAATCCAAAGATAGCATGTCTCATTATGTACAATTGAAAAGAGCAAATTATAGCATGTCTCATTATGTACAATTAATAAGAGAAAATTTGGAGGTATTAATATGCAAACTTGAAGCTAATGCAAACAAGTTAAATATGTCCATGGCTTTGTGAAGATTTTCCTTATCAACTTTCAAGATGGTAAATCATACCCATAAGAGCATTTCCAAACACAATGCTGCTCACCAACAACCTTAGTTTAAGAATCTCATTACAAATTTCGTCACCCTTATCAAGATCTCCTATCTCAAAACATGCTCTCAAGGCACATATAAAGGTGAACACATAGGGGGAACCCAGAATATTCCTCACGTAGCATCTTATCAAAACATATTAGAGCTTTCTTACCTTGCCCATGATGTACATATATCAAAATTAATGCATTCAAAGAGACTACATCATGAATAGGAAGCTCATCCAAAACTCCATGAGCTTTTGCAAACACACCATACTTAGCATACATATCTCTAAGAGCCTTACCAAGTATAATGCTTGTCTCTAACAAAGTGAGTCTAACAATTTAGCTATAAATTTCTCCACCCTTTTGAACTGCTCCTACATCTACAAATGTTTTTAAGGCCGAAGATAAAGGTGATGCCAATAGAAGTTTCAAATGGAAAACTCACATGCAAATCCCTCACTACTTTCTTGATCTTGCAAGGACAAGACTTGCCTTCATCATCCCTTTCCTACATTCCAATTACTCCTTAAAATACAAGAAGATGCAACTCTTTTGGGGAATGTCTTTGTTTAGAAGGTCACGCTTGTGGACTCCAACAATCGCTAATGGCCAACAAGGCCCAATAGCTCATCATCCACTCCATTGAAGCCCACATTGCCTCTCCAAATCATGTATTGCTTGAGTCCATTGCTCTCCAACATAGACACAAGCCCTTGCATGGATCTCTTATCACTCCCACAAATCATGTAGCTTTGCCCTACTAGGGGCTTCGGGCAACATATGGATATCCTTGATCTCTATTGAGAGGTAGTGCTCTTGTAGCATGAGGAAATAGACTAATCTTTCTACTAGTGCTCTATATAGGTTCATTGAATAGAGCATTAATGCTTCAACAACGTTAGGATATCCTCTCTATGAGAAAATTGGCTAATATTTCTAAAGCTTCAAAAGAGCTACAAGCTTTCAAGATGCACTTGAATGTGGCTCTTGAATAATATAGTATAGATATTGTTGTGGTTATTCTTATATAGTGGTAAGGTATCTAGAGTTAGCTAATAGCAACCCATTTGTTTTGTTTTGCCACCAAATTAGTAGGAGAGAAAGGAGAGAGAGAGAGAGAAGAAAAAGAACAAGAAAGATAAAGCACATCTGATAAGTGCACGAGAGAGAGAGTGTGTGTGTGTGTGCGGGAGCATTTGCAGCAACAGAGCTGCCTGTGCAAGACATTTCAAGCTCCAACAACATCGACTTCTCCGTCAACAATAGAGCTGCCTGGGAGCTAACTACTCCATCGAGACAGAGAACACTATTGTCCGCAATCTCTTCCTGGAGTTACGCATCCAATATGTCGGAGGCCGAAGCGTCCTGGATCATGAAGCCGTCTCGCAAGCCCTTTTGGCGACTGCATGAGCAAGGATTAGGTGAGCTCCATCACACACCGCATCCTGCAAATCCCCCCCTACGGGTTGCCCTTGTGCACTGCGCACCGACATATCTAGTCTAGTATAATGCCAACTCCAACGCATTTCTGTTGCTTGTTGCTTCAAAGGCAGTCCCTTTTAGATGGCCCCTGTGGTCTTTCTTGGATTGGAGCCATGGACGCCACGTCTCGCTGACAACCTTATCTGATCCGTTAATTTCTTTCGTGGACCAGCCTACCCGGCTGCAACGTCTTCCCTGTCGCAGCATCTTGCCTACCCTCTTGCGAATGGTTCCCTGCTGCCATCGGTCTTGCCTTCCCTCTTGCGAATGATTCCCTGCCGCAACGACGTCTTGCCTCCCCTGCCGCAACGTCCTGCCTCTACTCTTGCCAATGATTCCCTTCGCGGTGCCTTTATATATATATAGTTGACATTAGTCAGAATACAAGCTATGGCAGGCAATAACATGTCGCAATATGGTTATCGCAAATTGTTTCACTTGCTATAGGGCATCCTCTAGCCTTTGTTACGCTTACTCCACTTTGTAATAATGGTGCACTTTCTAGCATTTGTAAAGGTATAAAGTTTGAGGTTTAATATTGTGGTTGATTGTGGTGCACACGAGCTCAGCACGCTAAGAGTATTGCAACAACTACACCTGTGTTTCGACCAGAAACAACATACATCAAGAACGGCATTTGTAAGATGCTTCAAACCAGAAGGAGAAGCTGGTGAGCCCATAAAAGTATGAACAACAAAGTCCTTGTTGTAGCTTGCTCAATTTACTGAACATTTTGAAATTCAGATGGTGTAAAGAATAGGGTAAAAAAGGTGTGTGTGTTCTGACATTATACAAATTGTGCATAAGATCAAATAGTTGTTTTTACAGTGATTTCTGCTCTATTCAAATAAGAAAGCTCAATATAATAAGGTTGACCACTTGAAGATAATTGAAAAAGCCACATCTCTTTATCTCTCACTTTTTCTGTCTGCAAATTTACCACTTTTGATCTTTAAGACATTGGGTTTGTGTATAATATTTGTCATCACAGTTTTTGATGTATTTTGCTCCTTTCTATGGTAGGTTTGCATTGATCCTAGTGGGTCATATGTAGTCTGCTCGCATTATGATAAGAGCATGCACATGTATGGCATATCAGATGGAAGCCTTTTATCCTTAGGGCAAGGCCATGCTGAAGCAATAATAGGGATGCACTGTGACGAGTGATTCCATTCCTTTCCACTACAAATACCTCCCTATCCTTTGTGAATTTAATAGTCATTACTTGTTTATACTTGTTCCTCCATTATGAAAGACAATAGGCTATCGATGTGATGACTGTTGATCTTAATAATGCACTAACTTTGTTAAGTTCCACCTAGGAAGCACTTACTAATTTCACAAATCAAATGCAATAGTCCATCCAATTACTAGAAGCCCGAAAGGCTAAGATTGTTTCTTTACTAGCACTACTTACAATAAGCCAATCTCAAGTAGTCCTTTTGATAGTCAACATGACATTATCACTTTAGGAGGTTCAGGCCATGTGCTCTTGTGGGTATACCATGGTTGTGGATATACTCTAGAAATCATGAGAAATAGCAAAAGTCATTGAGCTCACTTAAAAGAAATACTTGAGTTACACCTAGGATTACAATAATGATTTAAAGTTTGAAAGAATCATGAAATTATACTATCATCATACAAGTAGATGTTAAACCACACTTAGAAGGGATATCTATTGTGATGCACTAAGCTTCCCATCGACTCCCTACTCGCACTGGGTCTCCTTCTCGGCAGCCATATCCGACTCCTTCGAGCTCCTGTCACTCCCCAGCTTTCCGAGTTTCTTCACGGCATTGTTGGGCACCTTCAAACTACTAAGTCCCATGGATATGACCTTCCTTTTTGTGTTTGATTTGCCATCTCAAACCCTTCTAGTATACAATTTTTGTTTTGCATCTCTAGTATTGAGAATCTTATATTTATGTAGCAAAAATAATGATTAAATATTGTGTTGGTTTTTTTACGCAAGTGTTCATGAAGGTGCTTTCCTTATGTTACAAAGCTTCTTTCTTTGACATAAAGTTTGAATGTATTGACTGATTAGCTTTGATAAATTTCCATATTTCAAGTCGTTATAATGAACCATATCATGAGATATTAGTGCAATTACAAGTGTAGACATTCATCTCTTGGCTATGAAGATGTTACAAGACAAACTTATTATGTACATAGTCATCAAGATATAAATTGCAATATGCATCCCATCAGCTATGGCTTATGAAACTAGTCAAAACTCTTTGAGAGATAATGCTACTATGAGTGAAGAAAACCTAGTTGGAAATCATGTATCATCTAAATCATTGCCTAAACATAGAGGTGTAAAACATATTATGGTGTAGATGCAAAACATATTGTGGTGGTGGAAGTTTGGTTCCTCTTTCAACTTATGCACAACACCAAAAAAATGAGGAGAGATTCGAGAGTCTTACAACCCATCTACGTTTACATGATCCTCATGATTTATTATTGGAGAACATCCTAGAAGAGTGTGATATTGAATTGGATAACGAAGCCCATAATGAGTTCTCACATGAAATTGATAGCTTGGATGAAGGCAAGGAAGATGAGGTTGAGATGGATGATATTGAGCCATCTTTGTTTGATAAATCATTCAAAGACTAATACAAATGCAAGAACTTTGGAATGGATGTCAAGCTTTTGGTTGAGTTTCAGGATAAGATGCTTCAAATTTTATTTGGTGATACTGTTGGGAGGAATTAGCCTTCTCAAACTTGTATAGACAATATGTTCGCTCCAAGCTTAGGCAAACTGCTAATACATCTACCCAACACATGGGATGAAGACTTGGGTGGTATAAGTATTCCTACTTGTTGGGAGCAACTCAATGTCATGTTAACACGACTTGGTATGATTAACTCTTAAAGATACAAAATATGCCAAGGACATGAGAGTTCTTCTCATGCACCATTGTTGTACCAACCAAGCAAGGAAGATAACTATACCTAGGGCACCCTTGAATGTCAGTGTAACTTCAATGCCATGGAAATAAAGAAGTTTAAGCATGATTGCCCACAATGTTGTGAAAAGTATTTCAATAATTGTTCACTACCTAAGAAATATATGCTTTCTTTTGATTATATCTCCATTACTAGACAAGTACAATTACTAACCAAAAGTAGAACCCTATGTCATGAAGTATTGGAAATACGGAGAAATTAAAAAAATTGGTTAACAGAGGATAATGCAATTGGTACTTCACACATAAATGAGTTATAGGATGGCATAAAGTGCAAGAGTGTAAAAGATTTCTAGGATTCAAAATCATACACTGAGCTTTCAGTGATATGTAATCATATGCATTGTAAGTAGGCATATAAAGCATGGCCTCCTTCCCAAAGATTGCAGCTTGTAGATGGTTGAAATGAGATAGAGAAAACATACAAGTTTATTTGCAAATCATGTCGAACTCGCATACACAAAAACAAAAGGCTCTACAAGGTACACTTTATTGCAATATAAATTTTTAAAAATCCCATGAATAATCTTTGATATAGATTATGAATATGTATATACTTCTTGGTTTTGATGAACAGGGTGACCCATGAAAATTTTACTTTATTATCACATTGGGATGGGTTTTAGGCCTCAAAGACAACCCAGAAGAATTATAGAGTTATTCAGTTGAAGGTCCTCAATGCTAGAAAGAACTCTTTTATTGGAGTTGTACCACTTTTATTTATGCCATTTAGTTTTAAAAATATGCTTGGGAGCTCTAGCAAGATTTTTCATGTCTTCATGCAGCCATTGATTGATGAGTTGGAAAGTATGTTTGTTGATGGATTTACAGTAAATTTCAATTATCCAATCACACATATTACTAAACATAGAATTCTCTTAGTAGAAGATTCATTGCACGTGTCATGCTAATGATGGTAACTGGTGACCATCCAGCTCAGTGCAAGATTGGATCTTTTAAAGAGGATGGTCAATCTTTTGGTCGTAAGACACAAAGCGGTAGCTACCTTGGAAAGTGAGGGATCATGACATTACTTACATAATCAAAACATGTTTCAATTGAAACATAAACCAATTAAAAAATCAAGTGATGAAATGCTTGCTTCTTTGATTGTGGCAAAGGGAGCCCTCACTCAAGCAGATAGGGATAAACTTTTAAAAGAAGCAAGACTTTTTGGTAGATCATGCTTGTGGAGATTATATGATCTCTACGGCTTTGATTTGTCCTTGGACCTTATATATGATTGCATGCATATTTTGGCTCTAAATTTTTTCTCAAAGAATACATGTGCCCTAATAAGGACTGAGGACAATAGAGTGAAAATAAAAATTTATGAGGCAACACATCAAGTTACAAAAGTAACTATGTACTCTATACAATATGGTCAATGGCCAAGGTATCCTAGTAAATACTATGAAAGCTACAAGGCCAAAGAAAATCAAAAGTGGATACAATGGTATTTGCCATATGTATTGTGTGAGGTTGAAGGTATTCCAAAGATCTTTTATAACTTGGGATTACTACTCATAGATATTGCTCAAGCTTTTTATAATTACACTCGTGATCATGGTTGGTCTAGAGAATATGTAGCTACTTCGAGAGAATTGCTTGGTTCTTAGAGAGTAAGGTCTAAAGAACTCTTAGGATCCAACTCAGCACCATTGGAGCATGTTGCAGGTATAAACTCTTCTCAACTTTCCTTTTGTTTATGTATTTACGGTATTATCATTTCAATTTAATAATGTATATATTTTTATATCAATTATAGGTTTCTAAGAGTTCTTGGATGTTATTCTTCATCACAATAGTCATGATGCTTTTTTGTGCTATACATATGAAGGAATGGTCTCGACATATGTTAATATTAGAACAAACAACAGAGACAATGAAATTTCTTATGCAAATTATCAAAAGGCAGAGTTTCTTTACCTAGATACTCATTCATGTAATAAAAGATCGACTTGACGAACTTATGCCACATCAAAGGATGATAAGACAATTTCACAAAGCTTTCTTGCCACCTAATGGATACTTAGTGGATCTTGATAGATGTGATAAACGTCTAGAATGGCATGCATTAGGTCTCATGCATGTATTATGTATTGATAGAGAAAAAGAGTTATGGAGATTTTCTACGAAAGCTAATGATTGTGCATACAAAATAGCAACAGTAAAAAAGGGAATAGTAATAGGAGGAAAGAGGTTGAGATATGGGAATGCAACTAGTGATGAAAGGAGATACGTTCACCAAACTTTCAACATAGAGATGGAACAAGTAACAGAACATAAAAAAGTATTTATTCAGGGAGAAACTTATAAAGTGAGAGTTAAAGTAGTTGTAAAATGTGACGAAGATACCATTGTTGATATGAATGTTGGCCATTGGAAAGCATGCATATCATCACTTTTCTCACTGAAATGTCATGGCGAAGTGAGAATTTTCTTTGGTTCACATTACTATGGACATTGTATTATGATTAAAAGGGGCGACAAAAGTTTGATTGTGGATATCACTACATGCATTACTCACTTGCAAAACAGTTTTGTGACATTTTCATGGGATTGTATTAGACCGATACAATCATTATTACATAAATTTATCCCACTTCAACATGGAAATTCTATTATTGCATGTGAGACAAAGGATTTGAGACTAAGGTCATGCTTAATAAAGATAGGTTGCATTGGTTGCGTTCCTCTTTGGCTAGAGGAAAATGAAATCATTTATATGATAGGTGATTTATTAGCATTGTGTGTGCCAAATGACTTAAAATATACTTTCATAAAGTCAATTAATTATGAAATGAAGCAACTTAAAGTGGGATGGTACACTAAGATCCACTTACAAGAAAATATTTGGAAGGTGAGAGGAGAGGATAGAGAATGGAAAGATTGGTGGTTGTGTGTATCCACACAAAAACGATGTCATGTAATCAAAACAAAAACAATGATAATAAATAAAAGAAAAAAAATCATACCTATTATGTGACGTTCACTTGAATATAACTCAACAATCTTATGATGTTATGTGTAGAGATTATGGCTCTTTTAAAGAAGACAACGAGTGAAGATCCTAGGTTCCTTAGGCTTGTGGACTCTATGATGGATGAGATGAATGGTACAAATTTTTTGAGATTAATGTATTTTTTATAATCCAAATATTTAGTAATAGGTGGTTCAATCAAATACACCATTTTTATTTGTTTCTTTACTTTCTTAAAATTGTATAATCTCATTATTAGTATAAACTTTGATTAATTCTCTATAATTATTTTAAAAAATATTACTAAAGATTGTACAAGGGAGAATGTGCAAAAGAAAGATAAGGAAGCCACTTGTCTTAATGTTTCATCAAGTCTAGAAACATGTTTCGTGTGTTTGTAGATAATGATCAATTATAATAAATAACTATCTATTTAGGGATATTTTATATCATAAGTCTCATCAAATATAATCTGCCTACCGTCATATGATGAAATATTTTAACCACCCGCCTTAGAAAAGAGAGAAAATGGTAGATTTTATGGAAAAAACTCTTGGCTAAATGCTTTTAAAGCCTGTCATGTAGTTATGCCTGAAAATTATTGACGAGTAAGAAGATGGTTTGACTCCTCAAAGTCAAATGATCTACTCTACAAAAAGGTTGAAAAAGAACATGTTTAATTAATAATCTCTGAAAATCACTATGAAATTTTACCATTGAAGTTTCATGGATGTGAGTACTTATGGAGAGCATGATTTTTATGACTGGTGGAAAAGTACAAGGCAAGATGAGAGGAAGTATAAGAGGAGAAAGGGATTTCTAAAGAATGTAAGTTAGTCATATTTTTTCTCATTAACTTTCCTAATATTTGAGACAAACAATTTTAGTTGGTGAATCCATTAAATTTTTTACATATAGAAACAATTCACAGCCTTTCTTGGAGTGGAAAATCTGGATAAGATTGAATCTATACCCGAAGATGTGCTTTCAAATACAATAGCATCACCAGTAAGATAATATGATTTCTATGTTTGGTTTTATGATTATATTATTAATTCCACTTCTTCCATACCCATTTATGTACCTTTTGATTGTAGTGTGAAGTATATACTCTTGTTACTGACTCTCAGAAGCTAGATATATATATCCCAACTATGGATGATATTCCAATTGATTAAGCCTTGGAAAATGTATCCTATGAAATTGTGTGTTTATTTTTTAATACATAATTTTTATGCTCTTATAGTATTTTATACATTTAATATATATGTGTAATATTATCTTAACCTCTTGGAAAAGAAAAAATCTTTAAAGGTTCACAAGAAGATAAAGAGATAGATTTATCATTATAGGTAATGATTTTATTTAAAAATTTTATATTTTTCTTGGATAATATATATTTTATATATGTTTATATATGAAGATTTATTTGTCTTAAATGAATATGTTTGTCAAAGGAAAAAAAAGCTCTCAAGAATTTCAGGACTATACAACAAATCAGATTTTGATATCTATGTTAAATTCATTTTGACTACATGTCTATATTTTTAATATTTTATTTTATTATTTACTTTGTTAAAATATGTTATTACTCAAGGATGTTGAAAATGAATATGAGAATCTTGATGTGGAAAGCTGTGCAAGCTTTTCAAAGTTGTTACATGGCTTAACAAAAAGAGTATATTCTAAAGAAACCATACAACAAAACATTAGCAACTCAAGCAAAGATAAGGTATATGTTTTATTTTCTTGTAGTTATATATTTTCAAATTTGATTACCAAGCTTATTTTCAAATATAGGTTTATGTAGATGAGAAAAAATACAAAGTAACGTGAAAAAGTTTGAGAATGTGAAAGGTAAAAATTAATGATTATGTGATTATAATATTTATATAATTTAATATATTTAAAAATTTGATTTAGTATCTAACTATCTATATATTTATTTTAACCAAATAAGAAAATGATAAATTGTTTGTAACAAACAAGCCAAAAAGAAGGTAATAATATCAAATAAAAGAGATTAAATGTATTCCACATGAATTTTGTATTTTTATAAATTCTATATTAAAATAATAATTTTATTTGGTTATTTTTTTGGATTATAAATATAAGGATCTTTCAAATCCAAGCATTGAAATTGATATTTTAAATGATATTTAAAGGGTAACTTTCTAGATACTTATTTTTTATTTGTACATAGCATTTGTTTAAAATCATAATCATATAAATATGTATTTTTAAATATCATAATTTACTTAGTTTAAAATAAATTATATTAATTAAATATTTTATTATTTATTTTTAAATATAGATTGATATGAGGAAAAAAACATGGAGACGGTACTTTTAAAGTATATTGGTGTGTTTCATGATGCATACTTTTCATTGAAAAATGCATACATAAATCTTAAAAAGACCAATCTTAGCTTTTGAGTCTTTTGTAAGGATACAAAAAAGTGATAATATGATATATGAGACTTTTCATTGGCTTTTAGAGAATGGCAAGATTGTAATAGCCACAAGCAACAATATGATTAGTTTGGATAATGTAAAGATTGTAGCATAATGCTATTATACACTCCTCATTTATGAACTCATTATTACTTTAGGAAATTTGTATTTTTTTCTCTTTTATCGACACTATGTATTGATGTCTTCATTTGTTGAGTTTACACTAATCAATTAGATGTGTACTACATCCTATTTGAAATTCACTAAACAATCACTATGTATTTTTCTAGCTGAGAATTTGCTATATAATTTTCTACTTAAAAATAGACAAAAGTAGGCATGTTTATAGACTCATTATTACTTTAGAAAATTTGTATTTTTTTCTCTTTTATCGACACTATGCATTGATGTTTTCATTTGTTGAGTTTATACTAATCAATTAGATGTGTACTACGTCCTATTTGAAATTCACTAAACAATCTCTACGTATTTTTCTAGCTGATAATTTGCTATATAGTTTCCTACTTAAAAATAGAAAAAACTAGGCATGTGCAGACTAGGAAAAATGTAATATCTCCAAGTTAGAGAAAAATTAGAATTATATAAGAAATTTTCTATATAGAAAAACTATCATATGTAGGAAAATTTCCCTATGTAGGGAGACAATAAAATTTTTCTATGTTGGAAAATCCTTGCAAATGGAAATTTTCTTGGATAAGAAGGGGAAAAAAAAAAGAAGATTTCGTATTATTTCCCTAGTTAAACACACACATAAGTAGAGAAAGTAACTCATAGGAAAAATGGAACATTTCCTAGTTAGAGAATGGAGGGAATCACATATTCCCTATATAGAAAAAAAATCCTATGTAGGAAAATCATATTTTTCCCTATGTAAGAAAATTTTCCTATGTAGGAAATTTCTAAGTGATTCTCTAGTTTCTCTAACCATGAAATGTTTCATTTTCCCTATGATTTACTTTCCCTACTAATGATGTGTATTTTTTACTAGGAAATTTCCTTTTTTTTCCTGTGTAGAGAATGATTAAAAGTTCCTTGTGAGCTAGCCATGCATACACTTTTTTTGCAACCTTATCCACAAAACTAAATACATGAGGATGTGAAATAAATCCATCCTTTGTTACTAATGCTTGTCGATGTGTAATACAATGTGTACCCATAATATGTGGAATTTATAATGCTTGAAAACATGCCACAACTCCATTCCGATCCCCTATCATAGATGAAGCACCACCATCTTTTGCTATTGCAACAAGTTTAGACATATCCAAGCCACTTTCTAGAAAGAATGCATTGATAGCATTGTACATTGCCTCTTCTATCCCAAGATCTACTGCCAATAACTGCATAAAATTGCATATCACATGCCCTTTACCTCCATCACCAATATACAAAATATAAATAATCAAATGTTTTTCCAAGGTGCAATCAATGCTCTCATCAACTAGAATAGAGAAAAAGGGACTTCTAGATGCTTCTATATACATTTACTTCCTTATATGGTCTCTCATAGCCAATAACATCTCTCTTCCTAAAACCAAATGATTGACATATGATCCATATTCATTAGATCAAACATATTTGGAGTAGAAAGCTCTCTTTGAAACCTACACAATTGTGGATATGTTCTCTAGTGGTAAATATTCACATGCACAAAAGTACATGAGCTTCATGCATGATATAATGCACTTTTGCTCACTATGGGCTATTTGTCCACTCCATGATCCATAGGTTCTTTACCATCACTACTAATTTTTATGTTTGTAGTTTGAATACGTGTAGTATTTACATGATCTGAAGTTTTTGCATGATCCTTTAAAGTAGATAACAGATACTTTGAAAACCTACTTGGATGTAGGTATTCACTTCACTAGCATCTTTGCACCACTCACATTTTACCCTTTCTTCATTACATATGGTTTTGCATGTATATGCGCCCATGGATGAAGAAGAGTCCACTAATGTTGCCACTTTCTTTTGACTCTTTTAGAATAAGCATCACCATGAGATGATCTCTCCATTTGATCATTTTCCACAATTACATTTACATTCTCTACATTAGGCCCTTGAGTTATATTGAGAGTAGGTTTCCCCTTGAGATTTTTCATTATTGTCCCCCAACATCATACCCTCTTTCCTTGCAGAAATATTTGGACTTATAAAAAAGAAAGATGTGATAGAAGAATCACTCTTTCTTTTTCTAGTTGTTGCCTTTGGAGATCGTGGTGCATCCATCCTTGATTCATATAATTGTACATTTAAAAATCTTATAATAAATATTTCATTTTGATTATATATAAGCACTTTGAATAGGTAATTCATACTACATAATAAGAGAAATTTGTAACTATGTGTCTAATAAGCAACTGTAACCATTGTATGACAACAACCAAGCAAAAAATATATCACTTTCCTAAGTTATGGGCAAAGAAAACATTGATCTAAGATTTCCAACTAGAAATCAAAAGCCCAAGATACTTGATAGAAAATGAGATATCTCCATATACAAATAAAATAAGGGCATAGCTTAGCATCTTGGATTTGCTATTAGAGAAGGATATCATAGGAATTATTAAGATAACATGGATATATATCAAACTTCAAAGCCATGCTCTTATGCAAGGTGCTAAGTCTAAATTTGGTTTAAAGCTTCAAATGCATATACCTAATGCAACACAATATTATTTCCATCAAATGCCTATAGTAGAAGTTTTACATTCTAATGATATATGTAAGCACTTTTAAATAGATTTTATGTTTCATACAATAAGAGAATGAGATACTCCCACATATGAATATAATAAGAGGATAGTCTAGGTGCCTTAGGTCTATTATTACATAAAGATATTGTAAGAGATCCTTATGATAGTATGGACCTATATCAAAGCCTTGGTTTTATGAAAGGGACTATGTCTAAATTAGGTTTTAAAGAGAATATCTACACATTATTGCATCACATAATTATTCCAATCAAAGTCTACATAAACGCTTTAGAATACATTTCATGGTACATAGTACATACAATACAATAAGAGAATGAGGTATAAATTTATACATGATACATTGAATCTAATAATGTAGGTGAATCCATAAGGAACTTACAAGTTTGAATCCTAAATTCCAAGCTCAAATGCAATTGTATCTACAAAAAATAAGCCACTTAATTATTTCCATTGAAGCCTAATTTATTTACAATAATGCACCACATAAAATTAGCTCTTAGTTACCCTTGATATGTAAGATTTGGAGTTTGATGTTGCAACTAGCTTGTTTATGCAATGTGCATTCAAAATCTAGAATCTGAATGATTTAGGTCCTAACTCCTCAACATCTTAATTCTTTCCTATAACTTACAAGCACTACAATCTGCATTTCAATTTTCAATTGAAGGACTAGTGAAGACATAGACTATAGTCAAAACAAGTGCTTTAGAGTTTAGGCTAAGATGGAGAATCAAACATTTAACAAATCAAAATAAGGTTAATCATTACTATGTAGATAATAGAGATGACTTCAAACTGATCTCACTGAGCAATTAGAATTCAGCACTAGACGGCCAACGCCATCAAGTGGCTATTTTGTTGTTGCTACAACCAACATAGGGTTGGTGGAGGGTCGATGCTTTGAGCCTGTGCCATGTGAATTTTGTACATCTTGAAAATGGCAAAAGGAAAGACCGCCAGTTGAAGGGCCTTGGGTCACAACTCACTAGTTTGGACACCGCTGGAGCCTCAACAACGCCACTAATGGAGCTTGGAGTGATTGATGAGGGGCCATGACCCAACTATTGTTTGAAGGCTTGATAAGTGAGAGCTCTATGTGGGTGAGTTCCTGGCAACCTACCGTTGAGAGCTTGAGTCACATCACTACAAGGATATGAGGCTATAGCGACGGGCGTTAGCGATGACAAATAGCGGCATCGCTATTTGCATCACTATTAATGTCGCAAATGTGACGCTAATAACGACACAAATAACAATGGTACCCAGAGCAAAAAACGTGGGCCGAAACCTGAGCGCGTCATTTTTCACGCGTTCACGAAAGAGAGAGCGAGAGGGAGAGAGAGAGGGAGAGCGACCATCTTGCTGAGAGAGAGAGAGAAAGAGAGAAAGAAGGCTTCTCACTGCCATCGCCGCCCACCACCGTCATTCGCAAAGAAGAGGAGGAGGTATACAGAGGGCGAAGAGGAATCGCCGTTGCGAAGAGGAGCCGCAAAACCCTTCTTTGAGTCTTTACGGTGAGTGCATTGTCCATTCTTGCTTTGCTTTTGTGTTTTCTCTCTCTCTTTTACTTGTTTTTGGTATAATTCATGTATATTAAGAGAGGGAGAGGAAATGAGAGGGAAAGAGAGGGAGAGGGAGAGGGAGGGAGAGGAAATGAGAGAGGGAGAGGGAAATGGAAGAGAGAGCGAGAGGAAATGAGAGAGGGAGAGGGAAATGGGAGAGGGAGGGAGAGGAAATGAGAGAGGGGGAGGGAGAGGGAGAGGGAGGGAGAGAGAAAGAGAGGGAGAGGGAGAGGGAGAGGGAGAGGGAGAGGGAGAGGGAGAGGGGGAGGGAAAGAAAATGGGAGAGGGAGAGGGAGTTTTCTCTCTCTCTTTTACTTGTTTTTGGTATAATTCGTGTGTATTGAGAGAGGGAGAGGAAATGAGAGAGAAAGAGAGAGAGAAGAGAAAGAGAGGGAGAGGGAGAGGGGGAGGGAGAGGGAGAGAAAATGAGAGAGGGAGAGGGATTTTTCTCTCTCTCTTTTACTTGTTTTTGCTATAATTCGTGTGTATTAAGAGAGGGAGAGGAAATGAGAGAGAGAGAGAGAGGGAGAGAGAAAGAGAGGGGGAGGGAGAGAAATTGAGACAGGGAGAGGGAGTTTTCTCTCTCTTTTACTTGTTTTTGGTATAATTAGTGTGTATTGAGAGAGGGAGAGGAAATGAGAGAGAAAGAGAGGGAGAGGGAGAGGGAGAGGGAGAGGGAGAGGGAGAGGGAGAGGGAGGGAGAGAGAAAGAGAGGGGAAGGGAGAGGAAATGAGAGAGGGAGAGGGAGAGGGAGAGGGAGACATTAAACATAATAGACAAATGAGAGAGGGAGAGGAAATGAGAGAGGGAGGGAGAGGAAATGAGAGAGGGAGAGGGAGAGGGAGAGGGAGACATTAAACATAATAGACAAATGAGAGAGGGAGAGGAAATGAGAGAGGGAAAGGGAGAGGGAGAGGGAGGAAAAAGAAATGAGAGAGGGAGAGGAAGAGAGCAAAAGGAAATCAGAGAGGGAGAGGACAGAGAAAAAATGAGAGAATGAGAGGAGAGAGAAAAAGAGAGAAAAGATGTTAAACATAATAGGGAAAGAGAAAAAGAGAGGGTGAGGGTGAGGGTGAGGGAGGGAGAGGAAATGAGAGAGGGAGAGAAAGAGAGAAAAGGAAATGAGAGAGGGAGAGGAGAGAGAAAAAATGAGAGAGGAAAAGGAGAGAGAAAAATCATTAAACCTAACAGGGAAAGAGAAAAAGAGAGGGTGAGGGTGAGGGAGGGCGAGGAAATGAGAGAGGGAGAGAAAGAGAGAAAAGGAAATAAGACCTTACAATAAGCTCATCCTAGGCTCATAGGGGTTAGGCCGATCCTCAACAAACCTAAGGGATATATGGCTAGAGAACCCTAGCATACTTGCGTCTCCTAGCATAATGTTCTTCCTACAAAGAGACCTCTTATACATGGGGCTTGTCCTAGCCTCCACCACGCAAGTATATAATGAAGGCAATCAGCCTATCAGTTAGAAAAATATTCATTTTTCATAACGTAAATCTAAAAATAACTTTGGATATTCCATAAAAATCAATCTCTTTTTAAAAAGACAAATACAAAAAACTAAAACAGTATCATTCATATGCTTCGTAAAAACTAAAACAGCATCGCCACAACTATCAATTTTAATTAAAAAATATAATATAAAATCACTTGCAAGGATGCATATTCTTTTATCATTAACCCTCTTTCATCCTTAGAATAGTCTTAGGAATAAATTTCTGCTCTAACAAGTATATATCTTAGCATAATAACTATTTTAAGGTTTCTTCCATGAGTAGTAGTAGTATATATGCAACCATCAAGCTAGAGATCATGCTTTGGTATCTATGGAGATCCCAATCTCATGCCCTCATAGAGATTGTAGTGTGCAATAGTGGGGAGAGAAGGTGGGTGAGTTGTAAATGGTAAATGAGAATTCTATTGATGATGAAGAGAAGATGAGGTGAATTGCCAATTCTATTCTTAGTGAGTGCAACCTACCCATAGTATGGTATCCATAATCGATTGAAATCAGTAAGACTTTGAAATCTTACGTCGAGTATTATAACTATTGTTTTGTGGTGGATTTTCTTGCCAATATAATTCAATGTCAATTTGTGCTTGTGTTCTCCACGGTGTGTTGGCTATGGGTGTCAAATACTCTAGTCGGATCTCTCTCTCTTTCTCCTCTCTCTTCTCTCAACCCTTCTCTCTCCCTCAATCTTCCCTCTTTCTCTCTTCCTATACTCTCCCTAAATCCTTCTCTCTCCCTCTATCTCTTTTCTCTCTCTATCTCTCTTTCTATTTCTACCTCTCTCACTTCTCTCTTCTTCTTCTCTAACTTTACTCTCTCTCTAACTCTTGTCTCTCTCTTCATCTCTATATAAGTAGTCGTAGTCATAGTCGTGGTCGTGGTCGTGGTCATATTCATAGTCATAGTCATGGTCGTAGTCATGGTTGTAGTCGTAGTCGTAGTCATGGTCATAGCCGTAGCCGTAGCCATAGTCATGGTCGTGGTGGTCGTAGTTGTGGTCGTGGTCGTGGTCATGGTCGTGGTCGTGGTCGTGGTCATGGTCGTGGTCGTGGTCGTGGTCGTCGTAGTCGTAGTCGTAGTCGTGGTTGTGGCCGTGGTCATGGTCATGGTCGTGGTCGTGGTCGTGGTCGTGGTCATGGTTGTGGTCGTAGTCGTGGCGTAGTCATGGTCGTGGTCATAGTCATAGTCGTAGTCGTGGTCGTGGTCACGGTCGTGGTCGTGGTCGTGGTCGTGGTCTTCATTGTAGTCATAGCCATGATCGTTAAAGAAAATGAGAGAGGGGGAGGAAGAGAAAAAGGAAGAAGGAACGAGAAAGAGAGGGAGAGGAAATACATACAACATAATAAAGAAAGAGAAAAAGAGAGAGAGATGGAAGGAGAGGAGAACAATTTAAGAAAAAAAAAAGAATGATAACAAAAACAAATTGTTTGTCGTAACGTAGACAAAATGGAAAACGATGAAGGTCTTGTTGTTCAAGATTGCGAGGCGTATCTTAATCAGTGTGTCCCATGTCCTTGCTCTGAATGCAAGCTGGCAATCAGACGAAAACGTCGATTGTCTATAGAACACGTACGACGCTTCGGCGAGTTTTAATTTGAGATCATTAATCGGGCGATTGCAGATTTTTAGCAAATGGTAAGAAAAGTTAATATCAATCATGCATTGTACTGGCAAGCTAATTGAATACCATATACAAGAAGACAAGTAAATTTTCTATCCAGGGAGGTGACATCTCGTCCCAAGAAGGAGTGCACCCTTTGAGGCCAATTAGAAGAGTTCGTGGGCATGCGATGGATGGAGTGCATGAGCAAATCCACCACTTGCAAGGCACTACCTAATCTATATCGTCAATGCTAGAGGAGACAGGTAGCCTTCCAGACCTACCTACAATCTTGGAGCATGAGATGGAGGCAATGATCGATGCATTGATTCCCATGGATATAGAGACTTTTGATCTGCTTAGAGAGGAAGCATCCATACCATTATATGATGGGTGCGGAGTATCTCGCCTGAAGACACTGCTTGCACTCCTAAGTGTGCAAGCAAAATACGAGTGGAGCGATGCGAGTATGATTGAGTTGTTCATGTACCTTGTACGTATGCTTCGTTGATTTCTTTTCAAGTACTATTATTAAAAACATCTGTGCATTTTTAAGGTGTTTTATGATTTTTTCAAGTTATTGAAATATCATATATTATCACCTGCAAATACCATGCCTGATTCTCGTAATGATGTACGACATGTTTTATGAAAGCTTGGCATGGACTACAACAGCATCCATGCATGTATCAATGATTGCATATTGTTTCGAGGAGAATACGAGACTATGGAGATATGTCCAAATTGTGGTGCTCACAGGTATCGACAAGACTTGCAAGGGCAAACCATCCCTCAAAAATTTCTCAAATACTTTCTGCTTATCCCCCGCATAAACCACATGTTTCATACATTTGACATAGTGAGCTTGACAACGTGACATGAGCAAGCGCGATGGTCGACGATCTGCCAATATTCGAGCCATTCTCATGTGGATGATGCATGACTTTTTGGGATTCGGAGAGTGCTCAGGTAAATAGGCTTTTGTTCTCGTTGGTAATATCTATATTTTATCTCGTTCAAGTTTGTATTCACTGGATAGATGTGTTGGAACAAGTCTGGTTACCTCAAGTTATCATGTATGTCCATTGTGGGGGACACAGTTAGACTCCCGAAGGTTACGAACCATGAAGAAGATGGTATATCAAGGATACGCCGCTTTCTTGCCAGAGGGTCATGAACTCAAGGAAGTTTTTCTTGGACGACCTCCAATACCTATGAATGCCGCAAGCTAGTACGAGTTGAAAATGGACCACGCGGAGTCACATCTAAACGGAATGCGACGATTCTCAGTTTTCTACGAGTTGCCATATTGGACCTACTTACAGATCAACCACTTGTTAGATCCCATGCATATTTTCAAGAATGTAGACAACTTGCTATGGACCCACATCACAGGAAAGAGAGACACTCTAGGGGCACGAATGGATTTGAAGGAGATAGGCAAGATGGAGGCGCTTCGGCCGCAATCGAGTGCTGATGGTCGCATACAGCTACCTCACGCTCCTTGGGTTTTGTCCACTAAAGAAGAGCGCATTATTGTGAAGCAAGTAGTCAAGTCTATTCGCACTCCGACGAGTATGATGCGTTCTCTCAGGTCTGAATTTTCTAAAGACGACCAATTATCAGGGCTAAAATCCCATTACTGGCATAAGATATGTCAGGTTTGTACTACGAATGGATTGTAATTGGCATGCACATTTTGCTATTTGGAGTGTAGCCATTGTTCATAATGCTTTCTCATTTGTGGTAGTTTGTACTACCAATCGCGATCGCAGGATGCCTTACTCCAAAAATACACGGGGCCATTTACAGGTTGTCGACTTTGGTGCAATGGATCTCACAGAACGAGATTAAAATGTCCTCTATTGAATCCACAAGGCGGGGAGCAGTGGAGATGGTCTGTCTCTTTGAGAAATACCTGCCTACCAGCATGCTCACGATACAAATCCACCTTCTCGTGCATCTTGTAGAGGAAGTTAAGATTGCTGGACCTATCCATATGCGATGGATGTTCTTCTTGGAGCGCTTCATGAAAACCCTTAAAGGCTTTGTGCGACAACGAGCTCGGCCAGAAGGTAGCATGGCTAAGGGTTGATTGGTGTTTGAGGCGCTAGTGCATATTTCACAATGGCTACCAACGGTGGATCTAGACAACAAAATGCTATGGTCGTTGAAGAACGATGATAGACTGACTCAATCCGAGTTTTAGCATTAGATCAAACGATCCTTAGGGTAGAAACCCTAGATCATTGTTTGCATGAGCATCCATTATTTTATATGTAATAACTAATTTGAGTATTTCAATGTACAACACAAAATATAGTGTAGTGTGGTCACGCAGACGACATTTTCGTGTGGATTGTATTGACAAAATGCGCTCCACAATGGACTGTGGTATCATGGCAAGGTTCGAGTAGGAGAGCTGACGACGAGTAACAGATCCAAATACGGTTATAGATGAGATGGAGTATTTTGGAAACTTGCAAAGTATTGTTACGGTGGATTACCGTAGCTTCTCCATGATACTATTCAATGTGCAGTGGTTCAAAGTGGTACTTAAAGGACCTGGAGCAACAGTTCGACGAGGTCCATCTGGATTTCTCGAAATAGATTTTGAAAAAAAATAGATGGATTTGCAAGACACCTTTGTATTGCCAGCCCATTGTGAACAGGTGCATGAACTCATTTGTTTGTTAATTTTATTACAACATGGTACATGTCACAATAGTTTAATCTCTCTTGTACGTACTTGTGAACATGTAATCTTCTATCCAAATCCCCGACAACCTCGATGGTGGTATGTTATACCTTCAGCTCCCTGAAGTGCGAGAGTATATGATCAAAGCGATGTTCCAAGCATAGATAATGACAATATGCAAATAGAGGGGTCGATATTGCAAGGAGTGGAGGCCACCGAAAGTTTGGAGCATGTAGAGGAGCTAGCATCGGCTAAAAATGATGAAAATACAAGAGTCCAAGAATTCTTTAAGAATGAGGTGGGCTCATCCTTTTGTGATGATATATCTATCAACCTTCCAGTGTATGCAGAGTTGTGTGAGGAGATTGACATGGGACCATAGGGTACTTCATACTTGGAGAATCCACTTACTCAATTCGTTGACTGATCGCTTATAAGGATACATAAGATATGCATTTTAAGTGAGATCATTTTTTTAGGATTTATATTATCGTGCTTTGTATGATTTAAATTGATTATGCTAACATCATTTTTTGTCTGTGCAGGTGACATTTTCAAGATGAGTCGAGGGATGAGTGATGAGGAGTTGCAAGATATCTTCACGCGCATGTCTCCAGATCAAATGGCGAGATTCAGAGACATGGCAGACTAGAAGTTGTCTCGGACATCGTCATGCCTCTCTACTAGATCTACTTCGACACAATCAGATGCTTCAGTTTCGAGCACACGAGGTCGACACTCCAGACTTGGGCCAAAGGGAGGGAGTGCTTCAAGGTCAGGGAGATACTGTAGAGATACAGAGGCAGTGAGCCTGTGGTCGCACGGGATACAGGTGCGACTCCTTGCTCTCTTGGTGGTTCCAGGGAGCGTGGCTCAGGTTCAGGTGGATGTTGTGGAGGCACGGACGCGGTGTCTTCGTCTCATCGTTCTGCTGGAGTTGCATCACCTCTAGGATTTGTCACACCTGTGGGGACGTCTACTCCAGTTACTCCGGCTTTTCCTTAGCCATCTGTAGGTGGCACCCCTATAGGTGCTACTTTGATAGATACTACCCTGGTCGATATACCGGATATGCAGGAGTCTCCTGGATATGCCCAGGAGCATGGATGCAGGTGGGAGAGTATGCATACCCCAGGGGGATATGCCTATCTTGTCGATGATAGATCAGGAGCCATCATCATGAATGATTAGGGGAGGAGGGTGATGGCTCGCATGAGAGAGTTGTGCCAACAAGTTTTTCGGCACAACGTCTTAGATCATTGAAAAAACATACTGGAGGGGAGCAAGGACTACATAGTAGCATCCTTACATGAGGAGTTTTTGGTTCCAACCACATCAGATAGATTTTCTACGGGCTAGATGATGGACTGCATACGTGCATATATGTCACACAGACGATCAGACGCATGCAAGGCACTCAAGAGTGGGGCTGCATAACCCAAGTGGCTAGACGCGGACGACTGGCACCGACTGAGAGAGGAGGCTATAGATTCTCCAGGACGTTGGAGTCAACAGCGCGAGGCGGCGAGGACACGACTAGAGGCCCAAGTGGTCCATTATCTTGGAAGTGGCGGCCACATGACATATCTCGAGGACTTTGTAAGTTTTTCTTTTGTTTTGCTTGCTTATTTTTTTGCAATATCCTTTGTATTGACAATCATGTTTCTAACAATTAGTATTTTGTTTTCTTTACAGCACTCTATTACAAATCGCGATCCGACCGGCCTTGAGACTTGATATACAGAGAGACGCGGTCTCATTGCATTGATCGATCGATTGTATAGACGTGGTGGCCTTGTAAGTCATTTATATTTCTTGTCCGTAGTTACCATGTTTAATTAGAATGCATTATTGTATAGTAGACTGATGTATTATTGTGTCTTTTTTTGCAGAGTCCGTTCGATGCTCCTTTGCGACGGGATGAGATTTCGGATGGCAAGGATATGTAGCTCGCCCTTGGATCCTTCGATCTCATACACCCTCTTTTTTTTGTTGCGTGTCGCCTGATCTGTGTAGACATTTTCTATGTAGTAGTAATATCTTGTCATGATTGTACCAGTCGCTTTCATTATGCGATCATGTATTTATTTCATATATCAGTATTATGATTTCAGTACACTTTTTTTTTGTTTACACGAGCATTGTACAAAGTGCAGAAACTACTTTGTATGGCCCAAATAAAGCACACATTACTATATGTGGCAGGGCAGCTTACTGCCCTACCACAAAAAAAAAATCCATGTTATCGTGGCTATTAGCATTGCAAATTTACTTGCACACCACTACAAGGAAACTAGGCCATAGCGACATCGTCTAGCGACATAAAATAGCGGCATTGCTATTTGCATCGCATTTAGCAACGCCCCACAGAGAAAAAAAAGTGGGCAGAAACCCGCGCACGTTTCATTTTGCACATTCGTGAAAGTTTGAGAAAGAGAGAGGGAGAGAGAGAGAGAGCGACTATTTTGCATAAAGGGTGAGAGAGAGAGAGGAAGAAGGCTTCTCACCATCGCCACCACCATCGTTCGCAAAGGAGTGGAGGAGCCGCCGTCGCAAAGAGGAGCCGCTAAACCCTCCTTCAAATCTTTATGGTGAGTCCATTCTCTCTCTCTTTTGCTTGTTTAGGGTTTAATTTGTGTATATTGAGATAGGGAAAGGAAATGACAGAGAAAGAGAGGGAGAGGGAGAGGGAGAGGGAGGGGGAGGAAATGAGAGAGGGAGAGGGAGGGAGAGAAAGAGAAAGAGAGGGAGAGGGAGGGAGAGTGCATTCTCTCTCTCTTTTACTTTTTTAAATGTAATTTGTGTATATTGAGAGAGGGAGAGGAAATAAGAGAGAAAGAGAGGGAGAGGGAGAGGGAGGGGGAGGAAATGGGAGAGGAAGGGGGAGGGAGGGAGGGAGAGAGAGAGAGAAAGAGAGGGAGAGGGAGAGGGAGAGAGAAAGAGAGGGAGAGGGAGAGGGAGAGGGAGGAAATGGAAGAGAGAGGGGGATGAAATGAGAGAACGAGAGGGAGTGAGAGTGCATTCTCTCTCTCTTTTATTTTTTTAAATAATATGTGTATATTGAGAGAGGGAGAGGAAATGAGAGAGAATGAGAGGGAGAGGGAGGAAATGAGAGAGGGAGAGGGAGAGAGAGAGAAAGAGGGAAAGAGAGGGAGAGCGAGAAAATGGGAGAGGGAGGGGGAGGAAATGGGAAAGGAAGAGGAAGGGAGAGAGAAAGAGAGAGGGCGGGAGAGGGAGGGAGGCAGAGGAAATGAGAGAGAAAGAGGGAGAGGGAGACATTAAACATAATAGGGAAATGAGAGAGAGAGGGAGAGAGAGAGGGAGACATTAAACATAATAGGAAAATGAGAGAGAGGGGGAGGGAGGGAGAGGGAGAGGGAGAGGGAGGAAGGGAGACGAAAACATAATAGGGAAATGAGAGAGGGGGAAGGAGGGAGAAGAAATGAGAGAAGGAGAGGAAGAGAGCAAAAGGAAATGAGAGAGAGAGAGGAGAGAGGAAAAAATGAGAGAATGAGAGAAGAGAGAAAAAGAGAAAAAGATGTTAAACATAATAGAAAAAGAGAGAAAGAGAGGGTGTGGGTGAGGGTGAGGAAGGGAGATGAAATGAGAGAGGGAGAGGAAGAGAGAAAAGGAAATGAAAGAGGGAGAGGAGAGAGAGAAAGAAATGAGAGAGAGAGGAGAGAGAAAAATAGAGAAAAATCATTAAATAGGGAAAGAGAGAAAGAGAGGGTCAAGGTGATGGAGGGAGAGGAAATGAGAGAGGGAGAGAAAGAGAGAAAAGGAAATGAGAGAGAGAGAGGAGAGAGAAAAAATGAGAGGGGAAGAGGAGAGAGAAAAAGAGAAAAAATCATTAAACCTAATAGAGAAAGAGAGGGTGAGGGTGAGAGAGGGAGAGAAAGAGAGAAAGGGAAATGAGAGAGAGAGGAGAGAGAAAAAGAGAGAAAAATCATTAAACCTAATAGGAAAAGAGAGAAAGAGAGGGTCAGGGTGAGGAAGGGAGAGGAAATGAGAGAGGGAGAGAAAGAGAGAAAGGGAAATGAGAGAGGGAGAGGAGAGAGAAAAATCATTAAACCTAACAGGGAAAGAGAGAAAGAGAGGGTGAGGGTGAGGGAGGGAGAGGAAATGAGAGAGGGAGAGAAAGAGAGAAAAGTAAATAGGACCTTACAATAAGCTCGTCCTAGGCGCATAGGGGTTAGGCCGATCCTCAACAAACCTAAGGGATATATGGCTAGAGAGCCCTAGCATACTTGGCCTCCTAGCATAATATTCTTCTTGCAAAGAGACCTCTCATACATGGGGCTTGTCCTAGCCTCCACCATGCAAATATACAATGAAGGTAATCAGCATATCAGTATAAAAAACATTCATTTTTCATAACGTAAATCCAAAAATAACTTTGGATATTCCATAAAAATCAATCTCTTCTTAAAAAGACAAATACAAAAAACTAAAACAGCATCATTCATATGCATTGCAAAACTAAAACAACATCACCACAAGATCTCTTAGGAAACTCATCTTCAACTATCAATTTTAATTAATAAATATAATATAAAATCACTTGCAAGGAATGATACTCTTTTATCATTAACCCTCTTTCTTCCTTAGAATAGTCTTAGGGATAAATTTTTGCTTTAACAAGCATATATTTGAGCATAATAACTATTTTAAGGTTTATTCCATGAGTAGTAGTAGTATATATGCAACCATCAAGCTAGAGATCATGCTTTGGTATCTGTGGAGATCCCAATCTCATGCCCTCATAGAGATTTGTAGTATACAATAGTGTGGAGAGAAGATGGATGAGTTGTAAATGGCAAATGAGAATTCTGTTGATGATGGAGAGAAGATGAGATGAATCACCAATCCTATTCTTAGTGACTGCAACCTATCATAGTCATGGTCGTTGTGGTTGTGGTCGTGGTCGTGGTCGTGGTCGTGGTCGTAGTCGTGGTCGTGGTCGTAATCGTGGTCATAGTCATCATAGTCGTAGTCATAGTCATGATCGTGATCGTGGTCATGGTCGTAGTTGTAGTCGTATTCGTACTCGTAGTCGTGGTCATGGTGGTCGTGGTCGTAGTCGTGGTCATTGTCATAGTCGTGGTCGTGGTCATGGTCGTGGGTCATGGTTGTGGTCGTCGTGGTCGTGATCGTGGTCGTCATAATCGTGGTCATGGTCGTGGGTTGTGGTTGTGGTCATCATAGTCATAGTCATGGTCATGGTAGTGGTCATGGCCGTGGTTGTAGTCGTAGTCGTAGTCGTCGTTGTGGTTGTCATGGTCGTGGTCGTGGTCATGGTCGTGGTCGTGTTCGTGGTCGTGGTCGTGGTAGTGGTAGTGGTCGTGATCATGTTTGTGGTCGTGGTCGTGGTCGTGGTTGTGGTCATGGTCGTGGTCGAGGTCGTAGTCGTGGTCGTGGTCGTAGTCGTAGTCATGGTTGTGGTCATAGTCGTAATGTAGAAAAAGAGAGAGATGGCAGGAGATGATAACAATTTTAAAAAGAAAAAAGAAGAGAGAGATAGAAGAAGAGGATAGCAATTTAAGAAAAAAAAAGAATGATAACAAAAACAAATTGTTTGTCGTAACGTAGACAAAATGGAAAACGATGAAGGTCCTGTTGTTCAAGATCGCCAGGCGTATCTTAATCAGCGTGTCCCATGTCCTTGCTCTCAATGCAAGCTGGCAATAAGACAAAATTGTAGATTGTCTATAGAATACGTACAATGATTTGGCGAGTTTCAATCTGAGATCGTTGATTAGGCAATAGTAGATTTTCAACAAATGGCAAGAAAAATTAATATCAATCATGCATTATACTCGCAAGCTAATTGAATACCATATACAATAAGATTGGGCCTGACTAGCAAATTTTCTATCCAGAGAGGTGATGTCTCGTCCCAAGGAGGAGAGCACCCTTTGCGGCCAATTAGAAGAGTTCGTGGACGTGTGATGGATGGAGTGTATGAGCCAATCCACCACTTGCAAGACCAATCTATACCGTCAATGCTAGAGGAGACAAGCAGCCTTCCAGACCTACCTACAATCTTGGAGCCTAAGATGGAGGCAATGATCGATGCATTGATTCCCATGGATGTCGAGACTTCTAATCCTCTTAGAGAGGAAGCATCCATACCATTATATGATGGGTCCCGAGTATCTCGCCTAAAGACACTGCTTGCACTCTTAAGTGTGCAAGCAAAATATGGATGGAGCGATGCGAGTGTGAGCGAGTTGTTCAAGTACCTTGTACATACGGTTCGTTGAATTTTTTGGCACTATTATAAAAAACATTTATACTTTTCAAGGTGTTTATAATTTTTCTCAGGTTATTAAAATATTATATATTACCGCATGTAAATACCATATGCCTAAGTCTCATGATGATGCACGATATGTTTTACGAAAGCTTGGCATGGACTACAACAACATCCATGCATGTATCAAGGATTGCATACTGTTTCGAAGAGAATACGAGACTATGGAGACATATCAAAAGTGTGGTGCTCACCGGTATCGACAGGACTTGCAACGACAAACCATCCTTTAAAAGTTCTCAGACACTTTTCGCTATCCCCCGCATAAACCATATGTTTCGTACGTTCGACATGGCGAGCTTGACAACGTGGCATGCACAGAATAGGTCCACGGATGGAGTTCAACGAATATCAGCTAATTCACGCGCATGGAGCCACATTGACTCTACCTTCCCAGGCTTAGCTAAGGAATCTTCGGCTCGGTCTTACAATGGATGGCGTGAACCCATTCGGTCTGCGGTCAACTTCTTACAGTGTGTGGCCTATACTCTTTGTCAAGTATAATATCCCTCCATGGCTTTCTACGAAGAAAGGACATCTCATCATTAGCCTACTCGTCCCTGGCCGCTACAAAGTCAAAAATATAGACGTGTATCTTCGTTTATTAGTCGATGAGCTTAAGATTTTGTGGGAGGAGAGGATCATCGTGCAAGATATGAGCAAGCGTAATGGTTGGCGGTCTGTCAATATTCGAGTCATTCTCATGTGTGGACGATGCATGACTTTCCGAGATTCGGAGAGTGCTCAGGTTAATAGGCCTTTGTTCTCACTGGTAATATCTGTATTTTATCTCGTTCAAGCTTGTATTCACTGGGTCGTGGTGTTGGAGCAGGTCTAGTTACCTCAGGTTATCATGTATGTCCATTGTGCAAGCCACAGTTAGACTCCCGAAGGTCACGAACCATGAAGAAGATGGTATATCAAGGACACGCCGCTTTCTTGCCAGAGGATCATGAACTCAGGGAAGGTTTTCTTAGACGACCTCCAATACGTATAAACGCCGCAAGCTGGTACGAGCTGAAAATGGGCCACGTAAAGTCACATCCAAACGGAATGCATTGATTCTCAGTTTTCTACAAGTTGCCATATTGGACCCACTTACAGGTCAACCACTTGTTCGATCCCATGCATATTTTCAAGAATGTGGGCAACTTGCTATAGGACCACATCACAGGAAAGAGAGACACTATAGGGGCACGAATGCATTTGAAGGAGGTAGCTAAGATGGAGGCGCTTTGGCCGCAGTCGAGTATTGATGGTCGCGTGCAGTGACCTCACGCTCCTTGGGTTTTGTCCACTAAAAAAGAGCGCATTGTGAAGCAAGTAGTCAAGTCTATCCGCACTCCGACGAGTATGATGCGTTCTCTCAGGTCTGAATTTTCTAAAGACGACCAATTATCAAGGCTAAAATCCCATGACTGGCATAAGATATGTTAGGTTTGTACTACGAATGGATTGTAATTGGCGTGCGCATTTTGCTATTTGGAGTGTAGCCATTATTCATAATGCTTTCTCATTTGTGGCAGTTTTACTATCGATTGTGATTGCAGGATATCTTACTCTAGAAATATGCAGGGCCATTTACAAGTTGTCGACTTTGGTGCAATGGACCTCACAGAAGGAGATTAAGACGTCCTCTATTGAATCCGCGAGACAGGGAGCGGTGAAGATGGTCTGTCTCTTTGAGAAATACCTGCCCATCAGCATGCTCACGATACAAATCCACCTTCTTGTGCATCTTGTAGAGAAAGTGGAGATTGTTGGACCTGTCCATATGCGATGGATGTTCTTCTTGGAGTGCTTCGTGAAAACCTTGAAAGGCTTTGTGTGACAATGAGCTCGGCTAGAAGGTAGCATGGCTGAAGGTTGGTTGGTGTATGAGGCGCTAGTGCATATTTCACAATGGCTACCAATGGTGGATCCAGACAACAAAATGCTATGGTCGCTGAAGGACGATGATAGACTGACTGGAGATGTGGTGGTTGGAAATGGGGTAGAAAAACGAATGGATGCTACAATGGAGAAGGTGAATCGCTTTTGTATGTTGCACCATGCCTCTATAGAGACGTGGCTCGCCAAGTACCAGATCGTTAATCGAGAGGAAGCGCGATCTGAATTCTAACGTAGTACACGTCATCGAACGATTCGATATTTCGAGGGCATGGAGGAGATGTGCGGTTCATGTCAACGCGATGGTTGCATGGAGCTTTGACCGTAGCGTCTCGCGAAGAGACAGAGGTCTCAATGGAGGAGTGGAAATTCTCGAGGGGATATAGTCCAAAGGTGATGAGGTGTTTAGGATTTGTCGTATCTATATTTTATATGTGACATCTAATTTGAGTGTTTCAATGTACAGTACAAAATATATAGTGCAGTGTGGTTGCGCGTATGACATTTTCGCGTGGAACATATTGACAAAATGCGCTCCACAATGAATTGTGGTATCATGGCAAGATTCAAGCAAGAGAGCTGGTGACGAGCAACGGATCCAAACACAGTTATAGATGAGATGGAGTATTTTGGGAGTTTGCAAAGCATTGTTACGTTGGATTACCGTAGCTTCTCCATGATACTATTCGATGTGCAGTGGTTCAAAATGATACTTAGAGGAACTAGAGCAACAATTGGATGAGGTCCACCTAGATTTCTTGAAATAAATTTTGAAAAAAATGGATGGATTTGCGCGACACCTTTGTGTTGCCAGCCCATTGTGAACAGGTGCATGGACTCATTTGTTTGTTAATTGTATTACGACATGGTACATGTCACAATAGTTTAAACTCTCTTATATGTGTTTGTAAATAGGTAATCTTCTATCCAAACCCCCGACAACCTCGATGGTGGTATGTTATACCTTCAGCTCCCCGAAGTGCGAAAGTATATGATCAAAGCAATGTTTCAAGCATAGATGAAGACAATATGCAAATAGAGGGGTCGATATTGCAAGGAGTGGAGGCCACCGAAAGCTTAGAGCTAGCATCGACTAACAATGATGGAAATATAAGAGTCCAAGAATTCTTTGAGAACGAGGTGGACTCATCTTTTTATGGTGACATGTCTATCGACCTTCCAATGTATGCGGAGTTGTGTCAGGAGATTGACATGGGACCATAGGATACTTCATACTTGGAGCATCCACTTACTCAATTTGTTATCCAATCGCTATAAGGGTACATAAGATATGCATTTTAAGTGAGATCTTTTTTTAGGATTTATATTACTATGCTTTGTATGATTTAAATTGATTATTCTAACATCATTTTTTATCTGTGCAGGTGACATTTTTAGGATGAGTCGAGGAATGAGTAATGAGGAGTTGCAGGATATCTTCACATGCATGTCTCCAGATCAGATCGCGAGATTCAAAGACATGGCAAACCAGGAGCTCTCTCGAACATCGTCAAGCCACTCTGCTAGATCTACTTCAGCACAATCGGATGCTTCAGCTTCAAGCAGACGAGGTCGACACTCCAGACCTGAGCCAGAGGGAGGGAGTGCTTTAGGGTCAGGGGGATGCTGCAGAGATACAAAGGCAGTGATCCCGCAATCAGCACAGGATACAGGTGCCATTCCTCACTCTCGTGGCGTTTCCACGGAGTGTGGCTCAGGCTCAAGTGGATGCTGTGGAGGCACGGACGCAGTGTCTCCGTCTCGTCGTTCAACTGGAGTTGCGTCACCTCTAGGATTTGTCACACCTGTGGGGACATCTACTCCAATTACTCCAGTTTTTGCTCAGCCGTCTCTGTAGATGCCACTCGGATAGATATTATCCCGATCGGTACACCAGATGCACAGGGGTCTCCTAGATATTCCCAGGAGCCTGGACGCAGATGGGTGAGGATCTATCTTAGGCATACCCCAGGGAGATATGGATATCTAGTCAATGATAGGTCAGGAGCCATCATCATGAATGATGAGGGGAGGAGGATGATGACTCGCATGAGAGAGTTGTACCAACAAGTTTTTCGACACAACATTTTAAATCATTGGAAGAACATACTAGAGGAAGCAAGGACTACATAGTAGCATCCTTGCATGAGGAGTTTCCGATTCCAACCTCACTAGATAGATTTTCTACGGGTTGGATGATGGATTGCATGCATGCATATATGTCACATAGACAATCGGACGCACGCAAGGCACTCAAGAGTGGGGCTACAAAGCTCGAGTAGTTAGACGCTAACGACTGGCACCGACTGAGGGAGGAGGCTACAGATTCTCCAAGACATTGGAGTTAGCAACGCAAGGCGGCAAGGGCATGACTCAAGGCCAGAGTGGTCCATCATCTTGGGAGTGGCAGCCACAGGACATATTTGGAGAACTTTGTAAGTTTTTCTTTTGTTTTGCTTGTTTATTTTTTTACAATATCCTTTGTATTGACAATCATATTTCTAACCATTAGTATTTTGTTTTCTTTGCAGTACTCCATTACAAATCGCGATCTGACCGGCCTTGAGACTCGATATACAGAGAGGCACGATCTCACTTCATTGATCGACCGATTGTATAGATGCAGCGGCCCTGTAAGTCACTCATCTTTCTTGTCCGTAGTTACCATGTTTAATTAGAATGCATTATTGTATGGTGGACTGATGTGTTGTTGTTTCTTTTTTTGTAAAGTCCGTTCGATGCTCCTTTGTGGTGGGACGAGCTTTCGGATGGTGAGGATATGTAGCTCGCTCGTGGATCCCTGGAGCTCACACACCTTTATTTTTTGGTCGCGCGATCTGTATAGACATTTTCTATGTATTAGTGATATCTTGTCATGATTGTACCAATCGCTTTCATTATACGATCATGTATTTATTTCATGTATCAGTGTTATGATTTTAGTATACTTTGTTTTTGTTTATACGAGTATTGTACACAGTGCAAAAACTATTTTGTATGGCTCAAATAAAGCACACAGTGCTATATGTGGCAGGGCAATAAGTAGGGCAGCTTGATGCCCTGCCACAAATTTTTTTTTTCCCCTCTTATTGTCACTATAAGCGTCATAAATTTACTACTCGCGTCGTTATTGGCGTCGTTATTTTCGTTGTAAACAGTGGTATCAGCGTCAATATCAGCATCGCATTTGCGACACTGGTACCGATGCCAATAACAACGCTGATATACCGACATTGATACCGACTGTTCTATGGCGTCACCAATAATGACGCTTTTGCGACGACGAGGGAAAATTTTGTTAGTTACATTTTTATTGCTTTTAACGTCAGTGTAAGGCCTATATCTTGTAGTGTGTGTTGTTATTTGCATCGTTATTAGCGTCATAGAGGATCGTTATCAGCGTCACTATTTGCGTCGGTAGATGCTGATACCGACACAAATAGGGACGTTGATAACGATGTTGATACCGACTGTCCTATGGCATCGCCAATAACAACGCTTTTTGCGATGACAGGGGGAAATTTTGTTATTTACATTTTTTTCGCTTTTAACGTCAATATAAAGCCTATATCTTGTAGTATATGCAGTAGTGAATCTGGAATGTTCCTTCTACCAAGATTGTAAAGTTCGGTCTTCCTCAGGAAAAGTAGAACAATGCAATCTAGAACAATAAATTATAAAGCACTATAGAGCCATAGAGAGCTACAAAGATAGTTGCAAAGACATGACCAGAGTTCGAGGAGATAGGGGATGTGGAAGTACCTCCTCATGAAGAAGAAGCACAGATGTTGCCGCTCCTAGAAGAAAAAGGAAAGATAAAAGTGGGTGTGGCCCCATTTCTAAGCTGATTGGAAAAGCTTGTGGATCCTATCAAAGAGTATGATTTGGTCAAAGATCTAGACACTTTTAAACCAAACTTAACATTTCGATAGTTGTTGATGTTGTCTCCCATCTGTCGAAAGAAATTCAAAAGTATACTAACTAGAAGAAGAGGCTTAAGAATTGTTCCCTTCGTGGCGACCAAGTCCAACAAAGCCTTAGAACCCGTAAAGGAAGTAGATGTGGCTAATGCATTCCTAGATCTTGGAAACCCTAGAGATTGGCGTATGGATTGAAGGGTGCTTTGTTGCAGATGCATTGATTGATGGAGGCTCATCAGTAAACATAACGATAGATGTGACAATGAAGGATTGCAAGGAATGCAACCTACATAGTGGCTTATCAAATTGGCAGAGACCAAAGTAGAATCAAACCGTTGGGCATTCTCCCATACGTAAAGACAACCCTCACAAGAAGAGACTATTGGCTAACATATCTGGTGGTCAAACCAAATTCCTACGAAACCTCATACCCTCTGTTATTGGAAATACCTTAGATTTTTTAAGCAAGAGCAAGGATGGATTGGTTCAAAGGGACCCTAACCCTAGGCTAAGAAAGTAGTATTGAAGTTGTATGGATTGCAAAAAGGCAATGGATCCACAGCCATCGAATTCGTAACAAACTCCTCCAATGAATTAAAAAATGATATATCAAGAGACGAAGAGGCCGTCAAATAGATCCTCCCCAAGAAAATAGAGACACAGTCCCTAACAGTGGGCATTGTAAGCCAACTCCCAAAAGATGCAAAGTCCTTGTCAATGGATGAATACTTCCTGCCTAAGCCAGGAATGACTTCTGAAATCACTACTAACAGTGAGATAGAAGCATGGATGTATTGATCTCCCTATTATATGGCCATAGCGGAGCAAGAGACGGGGAGAACAAAAGGCGAAGCAAAGAACCTATTATTCTCTTACAGAGCTCCTACAGAGGTAGAGTGAGAGCCTGAAGAGGACAATGATGAACCTAAAGAAGAAGATTATGAAAGCAAGATAGAAGAATCTATTCCATCTGAAGAAGGCATGGATGAAGAGGGAGTCCTAGAAGCCTAAGAAGTAGAAGACTTCATGCTGTTGGACAAGATAACGATGGTACCCTTTGGATTGGTAAATGGATCTTCTCAAATGCAAAGCCTTTATAAGAAATGGATTAAGAAAAATAAGCTATATTTTATCACTGGTTCTTACCACCAATATAATTTTCACCATCCCAAGGAGCAACTCAAGTCCTCACTAAAACAAGAAGTCGAGTCTAGTGGGACATCAAAACAAGACACCACACCTTGAAGGAGTCAAATCTGTACCCAGAAATAGTCTATGGGACCTTCATCCGCAAAGTGGAAGGTGAAAGGCAATTAACCTTTGTGGATGCAGATGGCACTGAATGCCACTTAAAGGTGGGTAGCAGCCTGTCAGAAGGGGAGTTGTCGATTTTGTACAACTTATTGAAAGAGAATTTAGACATGTTTGCAGGGATTGATCCCACAATATGTCAACATCACATTGACTTGAAGCCTGATGCTAAGTCAGTACGACAACGGCAAAGTCACATGAATCCAAATTACTCCATCTTGGTGAAAGCAGAGCTGCTAAAGCTTTTGGAAGCCGACTTTATCTATCCGGTGACTAATAGTGAATGGATTTCACTTATCGTGGTCGTACCCAAGAAGAATGGGAAGCTTTGCATATGTGTGGATTTCTGCAAATTGAATTCCAAAACCAATAAGGATCACTTTCCTATCCCTTTTACAGAACAACCGTTAGACATAGTTACAGGACATGAGCTTTACTCCTTGTTAGATGGCTTCAGTAGATTGGATACAACCAAGTGCCGATAGCAGAAGAAGATCAGTCCAAAATAACCTTCAGCACAGAATGGGGGAACTATGCTTATAAGGTGATGCCGTTCGGGCTCTGCAACGCCCCTAGTACCTTCTAGAGAGTCATCATGGTCGCATTTCAAAATCATCTGCACGACTTTATTGAGGTATATCTGGATGACTTCTGTGTTTAAAGTTTCATCCTTAAACATTGGGGACATTTGGAGCAATGCTTTGATCGATGCCAGGAGTATGGGATCACCCTCAACCCCGACAAATGCATATTTGGAGTCTCTTCTGGAGTTCTGTTGGGCCACATTGTCTCTACACAAGGGATATCAATAGACCCTACAAAGATTGAGAAGATCACAACCTTAACAACACCAACCAACCTCAAACAGTTGAGGGGACTTCTAGGCCATGTGGGCTACTATAGAAGGTTCATAGCCCAACAAAGGCAACCCCCCTGCATAAGATTCTAAGGAAAGATGCAGAGTTTATTTGGACAGAAGAATGTGACAAATCCTTCCGCACTCTAAAGCAGTGTTTGATTGAGGCACCCATCCTATAGCCTCCTAATTGGACGAAGGAGTTCCATGTACACACTAATGCATCAATTGAAGGCTTAGGTGTAGTCCTATGCTAGAAGGGATCCTCAAAGTTGGATCAACCCATTTATTATGCAAGCAGAAAGGTCACTAACAAAGAGTGGAACTATATAGTGATAGAGCTAAAGTGTTGGTGTTTTTCCTAGAGAAGTTTTGCCACTACCTACTATCAATTCATTTTAAATTTTATGTGGATCATGAGGCCCTATCCTTCCTAATGAACAAAGTAGACGTGAAGGGAAGAATGATGAGATGGATCCTTCTATTCCAGGAGTTTGACTTTGAGATAATCACCAAACCTGGTCGCTTCCATGTTCTAGCTGATCATCTGTCACGTATCCTACAGAATGCAAATGAGGAGTAGGATGATCCAAACCTCCCTGATGCTTCTTTATTTCTAGTCGAAATAGTTACCCCATGGTACGCAAACATAGCCAACCTCTTGGCAACCCAACACTATCCTCATGGCATCTCTAGTAGGAAAAGGAAGAAGCTTCTATTAGAATCAACCCCCTACACCCGGTTAGGCAGTGCACTGTACAAAAAAGGCAAAGATGAAGTGCTCAAAAGATGTATTACAAGAGACGAGATTAGGATTTTTTCAAAGGCTTACCATGACGATCCATGTAGAGGCCAATTTGTAGGAGAAGCAACAGCCAGAAAGGCTCTGTTAGCAGGAACAATGCCATCTCATGCACTTGGAATGTCTAGACAAGACTCGTAGGGTGTCTCTACAATGCATGGAAGCCACACAAACCCGACGAAAGACCTATCATGACACCTTCATCAAGCACAAGGAGTTCAAGGAAGGTGATCTTGTCCTTGCCTATGATTCGCAATTTGGCAAGCTTCAACAATGATGGATGGGACCCTATAAGGTACTTGGTGTCAACCCTAATGGCTCTGTCCAAGTGTAGGCTGTTAATGCCTCTAATGCTCCTTTCCTGATCAATGGCTATCACCTGAAGAAGTACTTCCCTCCCTGGGGATTCTGATAATCACAATCAACCCACCCTTCCCCTTTTGGGCGTCGCACTATCTTTCTGCTCATGCTCCTCATAGCCCTTAAGATCTTCATGAGGCGGCCTCGTGCTGCTAGCCCCTCACAGATACCTCCCACCCCTACCTTGTTTTTTTCTCGTCTGATCCATCAACGGTGGTGAGGATGGTCTCTTAATTAAAAAGAAACACACAAAAAAATCAAAACAAAATGTTATGGAAAAAAAGTAAGCAATTCCCTCAAACACCCTTGGATAGAAAGCTTGCTATGGAAAAGGTGGTAACACCCTGCAGTCTAGGATAGTCGAATCATCAGTAGACACTTTTTCAAAAGAAATTTCAAAGTCACCTCCCTTGGTGTGCTATCTCTATACTCCCCGCAGAACATGCAATTCCCTAAGACAAACAACATGATCTTTAGAAAATCTACAGTACTAGATATATGGGCTACCTTCCTGGGTACGCCTCATCATCAACTCCTTGATGCTAGAAAGAGACAAGGAGATCTTCATTGACAAAAATTTGAGTGATGTGAGCTTTCATCCTACCAGGATGGGGTTGTGAGTATGGGTTTCCCTCTGTATTTATCAACAGAGCATGGGATAAGTGATGAGTCCTTTCCCTTCAATTCAAATGAGAGGTAATCTATGTGGAATGGAGGGTTGCACACACGGGCTAGGACTCTCAATGCACAATACTCAATCTGTTCATATGCACTGCACTATAAGGCTCCTTGGCCTTCCTTCTCACACTATATGCCAGCACAGTGCGGGATATACTGCTGCACCATCAAATGTGCACAAGGCATACAACCTTTGCACAAGTGATTGTAAGGATAATAATAATGGGTGTAAGGATTGGGTTGCCCTCCTATATTCTCAAACAGAGTGTCAGTCAGAGGGGGGTCAAGTGTGACTGGTGTGTCCTCAAAACAATCATCAAGAGGTGAGATTGAGGGACGTTACGATACTTGGTGCAAGGTATGTTTTTATTTTCCTATGCACCCACCGTGGGAAGGGTCTCTGCCATCATTACAAGACACGTCACCCTATTCTGTATACTGTATACACTATAAGGCTCCTTGGCTTTCCTACTTACACCTGTTGTTGAAGCTTGCTAGGAAACTTAAATCATAGGCTAGGACAAGATCACCTTCTTTGAACTCCTTGTGCTTAATGAAACTGTCATGATAGGCCTTGCATCGTACTTGAGTGGTTTCCATGCACTATAGGGCCATCCGTCGTATTTCATCCAAACATTCCAAGTGTAGGAGGTGGCATTGTAGTGACTCATCATCTCCAAGCATTCTTTAACTGCCACTCGCAAAGAGGGCAATTCCAGCTCAACAGGGAAGACGACTTTTGTACCATACACTACCTGGAAAGGGGTCTGTCCTGTAGCTGCCTTGTGGGAGATTCTTTATGCCCTTTGTAAGTTGATCGTCCCAGTCGCGACGATGTGCGGCAATCGTTCTTGTCAGAATCGAGTAAAAGATGCGATTGGTGACTTCAACTTGGTCATTGTCTATGGGGTAATAGGGAGTAGACTTGCGATGGTGGCGGATCTTATACAGCTCTGTCAGCTCCTCCATGATTTTGTTAAGGAAATGAGTACCTTTGTCACTTACAAGCTTGAGGGGATTGCCAAAACGTGTGATAATATTCTCGTACATAAACAGGGCTACGCTATTACCATCGTCCCGCTTCAGGGCTTTACCTTTACACCACTTTGTGACATAATCTATACATACTAAGATATATATGTTCTACTTCTGTCTGGTAGGTGGATCAATGGGACCCACAAAATCAATCCCCCACTTCTCGAACGGCTTTAGAGCAAGAATAGGTTGCAGTGACATGGCACTTGTTTTGGTGGGTTTCCCCATTCGCTGACAAGCATCACATCTCTTGCAGTAGTCATATGCATCCTTGTGGAGGGTCGGTCACCAATATCTTACTAACAGAGCCTTCCTAGCTATTGCTTCTCTTGTGAAGTGTCCACCACATGGTTCGTCATGGCATGCTTTTAATACTATGTCGAGTTCATCCCCTGCAACACATCTTCGCAGCACTTCATCTTTGCCTCTCTTGTACAATGCACCGCCTAGCAAAGTGTAGGGGGCTGATTCTAACAGAAGCTTCTTTTTCTCACGGCTTGAGATGCCATGAGGATATTGTTGAGTTGCCAGGAGGTTGGTTATGTCTGCATACTGGGGAGTAACTATTTCAACTAGAAACAAGGAAGCATTAGAAAGGTCTGGATCATCATGTTTCTCTTCTTCTGTTTGAGGGATCCGTAATAGATGATCAGCTAGGACGTGAAAATAGCTAGGCTTAGTGACACTTCAAAATCAAACTCCTGGAATAGGAGCAACCATCTCGTCAGTCGTCCTTTAACATCTGCTTTGTTCATCAGGAAGGATAGGGCTACATGATCCACATAGAACTTGAAATGTGTTGACAGTAGATAGTGTCAAAACTTCTCTAGTGCAAACACCATTGCTAAGCACTCAAGCTCTGTCAGTGTGTAGTTCCGTTTCCTATCAGTGACCTTCCAGCTTGCATAATATATTGGTTGATCTAATTTATTAGAGGGGCCCTTTTGACATAGGACAACACCTAGCCCTTTTGACATAGGACAATACCTAGTGCAAACACCATTGCTAAGTACTCAAGCTCTGTCACTGTGTAGTTCCATTCCCTATCAGTGACCTTCCGGCGTGCATAATATATTGGTTGATCTAATTTATTAGAGGGGCCCTTTTGACATAGGACAACACCTAGCCCTTTGTCTAATGCATCTATGTGCACATGAAACTCCTTCGTCCAGTCAGGAGATTGCAAGATAGGTGCTTTGATAAGGCACTGTTTCAGGGTAGTAAAGGCTTCTTCATAGTCATCAATCCAAAGAAAATCCGCATCTTTCCTTAGGAGCTTGTGCAGAGGGATTGCCTTGGTTGCAAAATGTGCAATAAATCTTCTATAGTAGCCTACATAGCCAAGAAATCCTCTCAATTGCTTGAGGTTTATTGGTGCTATCAAGGCGGCAATCTTTTCAATCTTCGCTGGGTCTGTTGCAATCCCTTGTCCAGAGACAATATGACCTAGAAGAACTCCTGATGAGATGCCAAAGACACATTTATCGGGGTTGAGAGAAATCCCATTCTCTCGGCATCTGTCAAAACATTGCTCTAGGTGTCCCTAATGCTCACGGATCAAGCTATAAATACAGAAGTCATCAAGATACACCTCAATGAAATCATAAAGATGATTCTGGAAGGCAGCCATCACTACTCATTTGAAAGTGACATGAGCATTACAGAGTCCAAATGGCATCACTCTATAGGCATAGGTCCCCCATTCTATGGTGAAGGTTGTTTTGGATTGGTCCTCTTCTGCAATTTGGACTTGGTTATATCCATTGAATCCATCCAAGAGGGAATACAGCTCATGGCCTGCCATTGTGTCCAATAGTTAGTATGTAAAAGGGATAGGAAAATGATCCTTCTTCGTCTTCGAATTGAGCTTTCGAAAGTCTACACGTATTCAAAGTTTCCCATTTTTCTTGGGTACTACCACAATGGGCGAAACCCATTCATTGTTAGCCATGGGATAAATGAACTTGGCTTCAAGAAGTTTCAATAATTTTGCCTTCACTAGAGCAGAATAATTAGGATTCATATGTCTTTGTCTTTGCCTTACAGATTTGGCATCAGACTCTGGGTCAATGTGATGTTGGCATACTGTGGGATCAATCCCCTTTAGATCTTTATATGACCAAGCAAACACATCTAAGTTCTCCTTTAATAAGTCTCGCAGGACCACTAGTTCTTCTTCTAGAAGATTGAGATCCACTTTTAGGTGACATTCGGTACCATCTGTATCCAAGAATGTTATATTCCTTTCACCTTCCACTTCGCGGATAAATGTCCCACGGATTTCTTTTGGATAGAGGTCTGACTCTTTCAAGGGAGTAGTGTCATCATTTGATGTTCCACTAGAACCAGTGTCCTTCTTCTGAACAGACGACTCGTTTGTCTATTGAGGTTGCTGGAAGGGTATCAAAGCTTTGTTTGCTTCTGTGTGAGTGGTGATTTCTTCTGGACTTCGAGATTCATCTTCAGAGGATGCGTCCAGGAATGTCACATAGCACGGACCTTCTAGAAGCCGAGGCTTTGATGGCTCTAGCTTTTATTGGCAAGGAGCATCATCATCATCTTTTCTCTGGACTGAACGGTCACGATGACAGGAGCCATTGGTGAACTTAATTCTTATGCCTTTAATCCATTGCTTATACAGATTGTGCATACTTTGTGGTGCATTGGTCAACCCAAATGGAACCATGGTCATTCCATCCAACACCTTGAGATCTTCAGCCTTTGAGGTCTCTGTAGGGACATCAACAAGATCATTCAATATCAGAGAAAATTCTTCATCTGCACTTTCATAACCTGCTTTATTTTCTTCCTCATCATTTTCATCCTCTTCCTCTGGAGGATCTATCTCTGCTTCTGTAGAGGCTTTGTAGGAGAACATATCTTCTGCCTCTGCATCTGCTTCTGCTTCTGTCACTGGCTCTGACTCTGCTTCTACCTCTGTCTGTGGCTCTGGGATTGTCTCTGGTTTTGTCTATGCTTTGTATCTGCTATGTCTCTATTCTGTCTCTATAACTATTTCTGCGACTGCCATGTAAAAGGGAGAACAGTATATCCATGCTTCTATTTCACTGTCAGAGGTGGTTTTAGAAGTTAATTCTACTTGAGACACGAGGTATTCTCCCATGGACAAGGACTTTACTTCCCTTGGTAGTTGGCTTATAGTGCCCACTGTTAGGGACTGTGCCTCTGCTTTCTTGGAAAAGATTTGTTTAACAGCCTCTTCATCTCCTAATGTACCATCTGTGAGTCAGTCATGACTTCAATGGATGTGGATCCATTGCCTTTTTGCGATCCATACAACTTCAACATCACTTTGTTGGGTTCTCTACCTAGGGTTAGGGTCCCTTTGAACCAGTCCGTTCTGGCTCTTCCTTCAAAAAGCCAAGGTTTTCCCAACAACAACAGAGGGTATGAGGTCCCATAAGAATTTGGTTTAACCAGTCAATAATCTCTTCCTGCAAGGGTTATTTTTACGTATGGGAGGATGCCCAAAGGTTTAATTCTACTTTGGCCTGCCAATCTGATAAGCCACTGTGTAGATTGAATTCCTTGCAACCCTAAGTCCTTCATTGTCACATCCGCCATTATGTTTACTGATGAGCCTCCATCAATCAATGCATCTGAAATAAAGCATCCCTCTATCCATACACTAATCTCTAGGGTTCGAGGATCTAGGAAGGCATTAGCCACATCTACTTCCTTTACAGGCTCCGGGGCCTTATTGGTCTTGGTCATTGTTGAAGGAACAATCCTTAGTCTACATCTTCTTGTCAAGATGCTTTTGAATTTCTTTCCGCAGTTGGGAGACAATATCAATAAGTGTTGGAATGTTAGATTTGGTTTAAAGGTGTCTAGGTCTTTGACCAAGTCATAATCTTTTATAGGATCCACAGGTTTCTCCAACTTGCTGGAAAATGGGGCTACACCCATTTTCATATTTTCTTTTTCTTCTAATAACTATAACATCAGCACTTCCTCTGTTTCTGGAGGTGCTTTTGTATCGTCTATCTCTTGGACCTCTGGTCCTGTCTCTGGGACTGTCTCTGTGATGCTCTATGGCACTTCAATGCTCTGTATTGCACTATTCTGTTCTGTACTACTTTTTCCCTCTGTTGGTAGATTGAACTTCATAGTCTTGGAAGGAGATTTGTTCTCTTCTTGCACAACTGGTCCCTTCTTCTTGGTGTGCGTGACAGCGGCAACTTCCAACTCTACCAAATTGAAGGTAGGCTCTTGTACCTTCTGTTGGCTATCAGTGCCATTGGCCTTTATAGGGGCTAGACTTGGACAGTCCTTTGCAATGTGGCCTTCACCTTTGCATCCACTGCATAAGGGCTTGTAATCCACAAATCCTCAAGGAGATGTGACCCTTTTCTCACACTTATAACATTCCACTTCTGATCTCTGACCACTGCCAGACTGTCGTCCTCTGTAACTTTGAGAGGGAAACCTCCTTGGACTGAAATTAGGACCAAACTCCCTAGGCTTTGGTCCAATGTCCTGTGTTGTTATTTTGGACTCTAGCAAGTTGAATCTTGCATTTTCATCCTTTTGTCTTCGTTTGTGCATCTCTTTCAAAGAGCAAATATCCTTTGTATGGTTCTTCTGCAAATAGTAGGAACATAAGGCTCTAGGAATGGTTGGTTTTTGGATATATTCAGTGGCTAAATGTCGTGCTTGATGACACTTTCTGCACCATGTATTAGAGCACATCACATCTCTCCCAGCTCCCGTAGGGGTGGATATATTGGCGATATTCACCTTCAACGTATGTAGCTGCTCTGTAATCACATCCATAAGCTCTTTCTTTATACTTGCAACTAAGTTGGATAAGTAGTCCTTCAGATTTTTACCTCCTGAAGTGCTCGTAGTAGGGTTTTGGGAAGCTTCTGTAATTACTGCATACACTGGTTGGGTCAATCGAGAGGGTCCTCTGTTTTGATTCTGATTTAGAGCTCCTGTTGAAACTTGGGATTGTTGATTCCAATTGGTAGGGTTCCACTGTTGTTGAGTCGCCATTGGGTGGAGGAACTATTTGAGGCCACTGTTATTGTGGTTGAACCATCATTTGAGGCATTGTCATCTGTGGTGACCATAGTGGATTAGGTGCATTATACTGCGGCACTATTTGCATCTGGGAATAGGGGTAGGGAGCTGTCCCTGGGACTGCATTTGGTGGGTATACCATTCCTGGAATACGAGGCGGTGAGACTCCTCTTGCTGGAGTCATTGACAACCTTATTCAATTTCATCATACAATCTTGCACCTTCCACTGCAGCTTGTAGATTGACTGGTCTTCTCAATTCCATGAACTTGCGAACTTATGGTTGTAGGTCTCTGAGAAACACTTCTTTCTAAAAACCTTCGTCCAAATGATGGTTAGTTCTTCTCTTTAGGATGGATTCCATTCGCAAGACATAAGCTTCTACTCTTTCTCTAGAGGACTGACTTAGGTTCATGAACTCCTCTCGCATCCGCTCTTCAAAACCTTCACGCCTAAATTTAGTGAGGAATGCCAACTTCAGATCATCCCAAGTGCCAAAAGTTCTTGCTACTTGTCTCTCATACCACTGAAACACCGCGCCCTTGAAAGTGGCAGGGAATATTGTTAACCAATGCTCAGGGGTTCAGGTATTGTTAGCCACAGATGCTACCATAAATTCTTCTACATGAAGATTAGGGTCTTCATTTTACTCTCCCTTAAAAATTGGCAATGAGACTACATTTGCTGGCCTGTCATCAATATTTCCAGGACGAATCTGACTAGAAAGGGGACCTTGAGTCTCCATGGGGACTTCTGTAAAGAGTGCTTTAGCGTGTCAAAGGAAGCTTCTGATGCGAGCTCATTCTCAACTTTGATTTTTGCATTCTCTCTTCTCACGTACCTCTGGACTCATTCGAACGCTTGCCTCTTGATTGCGTCATTCATCAAGGGGTTGGCTCCAACCAGTTGTTCAGTACTCAATAGAATAGAATCAGAGAGGGGCTTCAGTCTCTGAGGGATTCTCTTGCCAGCATCTCTTCTACTTCCTTCTTTTCAACATCTTTGAATTCGGCTTTCAAACCACTATAGAGGGGGAGATATTCAATTTTGAAAGTATCAAAACTCATTCTTCTTAGGATAGTTATTGTGTCATTATAATAATGCCAGCTTCTGAGGGTTTCAACAGTGTATGTTGTGAAAAACACTCTATCTACCAACTTCCAATGGGTTGATAATTGAACAAATAGGAGATTTTTAGTGCACCAAGCATCCCACATATCTTGCTATTGAGCATCCACAAACAAATTCCAACCCTTTTCCTTCTTTTTTTCATGAACCTCCACAGACCATGACTCCTGAAGCTTCTTTACTATCTCCCACTTGATGATGTCCAGAAACTTCTCAATGAATGCTAAATCTTCCATGGATAGTCATTCTCTCTACTTTTGCCCTTCAATTTGTTCCCAAACAGTTTGCTACCAATATGAAAGTTTCTGCTACCTCAACGGGAAGAGGAAATAGTCCACCGCATAGAGCTTGCATCATGATGGTAGTATGTTTCCGCCATTGTGGAATAAACTTCTTGTAGAAAGTGGCTTTGATAATGGGAATCTCCAACTTTTCAATGGAATAAGGAACTTTGCAAACATCCATTGAATTCTTCTCTTCTTGGTAATGCTATTTCCCTCATTTTCAGTCTCTTTTGATGCTTATTGATGGCAAGTTTCCTCGGCTGCACACCAAAAACATAGAGCCCCAAGAGGAACACCAAGGAAAAGGAGATTCTACTGCAAGAAAATCTATCTTGTAACATCAACAAGCTTTTATTTCATTCTTTTGATTACCAAAACAAAGAAAACAACAAATCTTCAACACAACATCATAATAGATATCTCCCACGGATTTGATAGAATCAACCATAATCTTCAACATCTTCATAGAATCAATCAATAGAACAATGAACATAAAAGAATAAACCATTTTTTAATGGAAATCAATCACATAGTATTCATCTTTAATGTCTTCATAGTTTTCTTTCTCAATCTCTCATATACAGTTACATTGTTTTGATAGAATTGTCTATCTCTCAAGCTCTCTCTCTCTCTCTCTCTCTCTCTCTATCAATAGTACATCATCTCCTCACTACAATAATCTATAATAACTCTCAATAATTCTTCTTAGGTCGTGGATGCACCTCCCAAGAGGTATGTCTGATGTGAAGAGGCACGATAGCCACTTTAGTGTCTCTTCATAGCTCACTACTATCATTGTCACTCCAGTCTTCTCTTCCGTCTTCAATAGCTGCTTCTCCCATTTGTTTTAGCTCTTTTGAACTTAGATTCATGTTTTCCAAAAGTTAGAAAACTTTTCCAAAGTCACACATACATTCTACAGAACACTTACAGAAGATCTACAGAACACTACAAAACAAGACCAGAGCAGATACAGAATAGAGACAGAGGCTCTACAGAAGGTTTATAGAGGGTTACAGAAGGTCATTAGAGAACATCAAATCCTCATAAATCATACTAAAGCCATTCCAAACTATCAAAAACTATTAAATAAGCTTTCAAAAGATTTCAATCTTCATCAATCATCAATCCATGCTTCATACAGGAGAAAATCAGAACAAAACAGAAGCTATACAGAACCAATCTGAACCTATCAGAACATCTCAAAGCTTCATATCTCCACTAAAAATCATCATGAGCTTCCAAAACATAATCAATATCATCCAAAACACTCTCAAACACTTCCATTAACAACCATACATCACTTTAAATCCATAAAAAATCAATCATTCAAACCTCAAAAACAACAAAAATCAGTCAAAAATTCAGTCTTTTTCCACTCGCAATACCCCTTGAGCCTCTCATTAATTATAGCTAGCTACTAAATTGGGTCAAGATGTGCCTTATCCTTGGCAATTGTTTTTTTAGTATTTTGCTATGCTATTGTAGAACTCTATCCACTAGGGGTGATAGCTGTTTGTGATGGTGTTGAGAGCTCTTTACTCGAGTTTTAGTTCAACTCTTTTTCTCCCCTTCTTGCCACTCTTCTTGCCAAGAGTGATTTATTAATCATCACGGAGCCTCAAATGCTGACTTTCCGAATCTTATATTATAGGTGAAAGATAGTATGCATAGAAATGAGAATGCTATCCTCATCATTGAGCATTCCCCTGTGAATGGGCTAAAATCAATATGAGCACTAGGTGGGAATGAGAAAATCATCTCTTATATATTATTCCTAATCTTCATGACTACTCAATTATAAATAATCCTCTTTTTCCAATAATTAATAATATACCAATAGAAAAATAGCCAAATTTTTCTAAGTAAGATTTCTTCCCTTGCAGTAGCCATAGTCTATGATTTCACTACGTCATCATAGCCATTTGAAGGGAATCCCTAGTGTGACTATGTCCAATTTTCCATGGAAACTTATGATCTACGCTATATTTTATCATTGTTTCATAGGAAGTACTCTTACTTGTCCAAGATCTAGGCTAATGTTTAAACTTCTCCTATACCTAGACATATCTTGGAATGAAGAATATTTCTATATTACATTACATTGGAAACTTGTAACCCACATTTGGATGCTCCTAATGTGCTTGGATGCTATGAGCTTCTTCTCTTTTGGGAAATACATATTCTTCCCTCCCCCCCCCCCCCCCCCGCCCCTCTCTCTCTCTCTCTCTCTCTCTCTCTCTCTCTCTCTCTCTCTCTCTCTCTCTCTCTCTCTCTCTCTCTCTCTCTCTCTCTCTCTCTCTCTCTCTCTCTCTCTCTCTCTCATCTAGCCTTAACTCTTAATTGAGCATATGTTGAGAGTATAGAAGCATGTATTTTTTATTTTTATAATTGATTTTTTAATGTTTATTGGTGATTGATTTATTGGGTTTGATTGATTTTATAAGTGTTTGGAAGATCTTTAGTTATGGTTCAATAAGTTTGATTAGGTTATGATGGTTTTTGGTTGAGTTTTGATGTGCTAATTAGGTATAAATTGTTGATGATGTAAGTGGTTTTGCAATGTTACGATTATATTGTTTAAGTCTATTTTTAATTTTTTTGAGAGGTTGAGGTTATGAATGATTGATTTTGAGTATTTCTAAATATATATTGAATGCTTTTTGATGACTTGGAATGGTTTTGGTAAGAACTTTAAAGTGATTTTGTTATGTTTTGTTGACCTTTTGTAGTGTTTTGTGAGCTCCTATATGCCTTCTACTAGCCTCTATATGCTTTTGCATATATTCTTTTGGATGCATTTTTAGCTTTGGGATGTGTTATTACCTTGGAAATAGAAGAATAAAAACTCAAAATAGCTTGTTTTAAGAAAGAACTAGTAATGAAAGATTGAAGTGAAAACTTGGAGTGAGAGTGTCATTGATGAGGTGGTTTGAGGGGATACTATAGTGGTTTTGAAAACCCTTTGGAGGGTATATCCAAAACCAAGAGAGGGTTATAATGGGCATTCATTCTATTGTATTATTATGTATGAGTGATTGAGAGTATATGAGAGGGATATATTGAGCGACAAATAGTCATTTTCAGACTGATGTATTCTATATGAGAGAGATTGTGAGAGAAGAAGACATGGATACATTCATGAAAGATACAATATGAAGTATATGTGATTAATTCCATTTATATGATGGTGCATATGGCTTTTTATTCTCTTCTATTTGTTGCAATGAAAACATTATGATGTCCTTTTCAAGATAAATATGCACTTTTGCCTTGTTTAAATTTTGTTTTGAAGAGAGTTTATAGAGGTAGAATTCATAAATTAATACAGTGATTCATGTCTAAATAATTGAATTAAAAAGGTAGAGGCTCATAATTGCATTTGGTGAGAGAATTACACATGGTAGAAATAATGACCTAAGAGGGATGAATGCCACATAAACATAGAGAATTCCATCAACAAAGACAAAGGCTCAATTTTGAAATTGAACTCGTCAAAAGATATAGAGACTGCAAGGTTGGTACGCAATTTCCCATTGTTTAGGGTTTTAAGTAAAGAATTTATCGATTTGCAAGGCTTGCACAGATTGCTCAATGCATGTACTCTTAGTTTTCTCCACTTTTCTAAGGCAATCAAAAGTGGGGACTGGATCAAATACCCACTATATAGCAAGTGGTTGTAAATGAAGTGTGCAACAACTAGTGGAGATGAACCTCTAGGCACATGCCAAATTCCCTACTATCTCTCTATATTCTCTCATGAAGCAAACCACTAATGGAATTTAATGGTGTAGAACTATACATCAATGAGCCATGATGGGTGCTTGACCACATTATTTGTGGAGTGACATATGGTATTGGTTGATGGAAGTTGGAAAACGAATGTGGTGTCCCATACATGCACATCAACTTGCTATAGCGAGTCCAATAGGCACTAGCCTAATACATGCTAGTCAACTTGTGATAACGATGGCACTACAATGATCAAGATATCACTACAATGATCAAGATCCTAGAAGAACTAAGAAAAAGACACATGTCTCTCTCCCCAATGGATGATAAAAGGAGAAGCAAGCACCACCCCTCACCCCATCACGTCAATGCTCACTGAGGGAGGAGAAGCATCCCATGAACATAAGTGAATACATCTCAAGCTGGAAACATGTGAAATGAATGGCCTCCATAGTAACCTTAAGAAAGGTTATAACTCAGCCTTGCTAATGTAAGCCTCCATGTTGGTTTTGAACTACGAAGCTCAAGCAATTAGGAACAACCATTATAGGAGTACCAAACTATCCAAGTCTCCATCCCAATCCAAGATAGCAGGTCCTTGCAACTGTCAATTCCTAAATGTAACAAAAGTAATCAGCATAAGGACCACAAGACATGCATACATTTACTACATTGAAGATGCTTTATGCCATGAGATCATGAATTTGTAACTAATTTCCTTCAAACAATCAAATTTTGCACATGTGAAGAAGTTGGTATGTGAGTTACGGTGATAGGTGCACCCTAGATTGGGCAATGGTGGACATTAGCATAAGTTGTTGTGGACACGTACTAGTGGGTGCCTGGTGGAAAACCTTGGCCAAAGACATAAAATATACCCTTGTACATTAGTTTTGGTGTCATGAGGTTATAGAATTAAAAACATTTAATGCTTTGAACTAAGGTTTATGAAAGTGTGAACACTTTCAAGTTCATAGGGCTTAGGAATTTGAGATTGCAAGGCCAAGCAGTTTTTTGTTTTCCACCATTATTAATAAGTGGAAATTCATTTCTAGAGGCTATTGAGTTATGCATGAGTAGGTCTAACACTTGGCAATTAGAGTGAAAACATGACATGCAAGGCTGGGGTAGCTTGTTAGGGGACAGGTTGACTTGATTGGTTAGCAAAAGGAAGCTCTATTCTAGTTGGGTGATTTTTGGTTTGCAAGTTATTAATGCTATAAATGATCAATTTTTTGTTGGCCACTGATTTCTAGGTGTCTTGCAATAGTTGGCAAGTGTTGTTTGGGCATCTTCTATGTGGAAAAATCAGAACTCTCTCTCTCTCTCTCTCTCTCTCTCTCTCTCTCTCTCTCTCTCTCTCTCTCTCTCTCTCTCTCTCTCTCTCTCTCTCTCTCTCTTTGCTCCATGCCAATTGAAGCCTCATCAATGAATTTGGATCATTTCAGCATGAGAGTTTTCTAATTACAAACGTGACATTAACAAAAATCAAGGTTTGCATGGCTATCTTGGAATGCATGGTAGAAAATCTCAACCATGCACAAAGGATTGTTGCAAATTTGAAGATAAAAAACAAAATTTAAGAGGTTTGGCCATCTACAGCTAGGGTGACTTGCATGCAATTCTTGAAGACTCAATTTGGCTATCCAAGCATTCAGAAACAAGGAGAAATTGAGGATTAATGATGCTGGTCATAGATTAGGTTGGAAATTGATTTTTGGTCACTATTTAAGGGCTGAAAATCCGAGATCTCTCTCTCCTCTATACATGATGCATGTGTATCTAGTAAACAAATTTGATGATTTAAGCCATCACTATCATTTCTCAACTTTAGCAAGCCAAAGAGATGAAAACCATTGCAATGTTTTCCAATGCTAGCAAAAGCCTTGTAAACTTTCAATGATCAAATATATCCCTCATTCTTGTTAGCTATTATTCACCTCCATGTGTGAACATACATTATTGTATGTAAAAGTTCATCTTTAGTGTGAATACCTTTTTGTATTAAGAAAAGAAATTTATATTAATAACACCTCAGCAAAAAGACTAAGAAGAAATACAATGTACAACGAACTTTGTGAAGAGTAGCTAAGTACATCACAAATACAATGGTTGTGTGAATAACCAATTTGGTGGGTTACAATGCCAAACCATATGAGGGGCCATATGGAAGAAAGTGCATGAATCCCATGCTCACAAAAAAGCCTCTCTTCTCTTCCTCATCCTCTTAGAGCTACCTTGCACCCTCCCTCATCTCTCGAGAGTATGAATGATCTCAACCCAGATGCTTGAGGATAGAGTCCCCACTGTGGATATATCCAAAAGGGTGCTGCATCTCACAATCCAAATATACCACACTATGATACTAGCAATCAGCTCCCATGTGTGGTAATGTCCCTAGGTCCACTACACCTATGAGTAATCTAGAGTGGGGATCCTACTGAAGGCAAGTATGCTATTTATAGAGATGGCAGAACAATCATAGTAGAACAAAGGTCATAATGATGGTACGTGGCCTATGAGAGGTTAAGGATGTCCCCTTTTAATTGTAATGGTTCAATGAGACTTGATGCAAGTTATTTTGAGGATACTTTTTGTGGGACTAATATAGCTATGTATACAGAAACACATTAATGTATATGTTCTAGATTACTAGATGTTGTGGGATACAAATGGGAGAGTGTTTACAGGTCTCAACCTCGTAGGCCAAGAGAAAATAGAGGGTCAGGTGGGGTGGCTATTCTTTATTGTGAGAGTCTCCAACACACGATTCATGTGGTGTTACGAGATTCGCAGGCTAGATATATGTGGGTAAGATGATTGAGAATAGGGTGCCCAAGGGATTTATATATTACAGTATGTTACTTCCTACTTGCCAAACATTATCCCGTGGGGAGGGATCACCATTTTAAGTACTACATGAGGACATTATGAGGTATGCAAGCATTGGGGACATAGTACTAATGGGAGAATTTAATGCTTGAACATGAAGTGATTAGTCAGCCTTTTATGAAACTTAACATGAGATGTTTAAGGAATTGGCATTGGACTCGATAGGGCATTTCAAGATAAGGAGATGACATCATATGGATCCCATTTGCTAGCATTAGGAAGTGCTCATGGATTAGCTATATTCACTTGCTTATCGAGATGGCCAAGAGCACATGCTTTCACTTATTGGAGCAGTAAGAAGGGAGGTAGAATTGTGGACTATGTAATGGAGTCACCAAAATTAATTCCAAAAATTAAGCATTTTGAGATATCTGAAGAGCTTATCAGTATAGCAACCGTCTATGCAATCCTAAAATTCACACTAGCATGTGGTCAAATGCAGGGAACATGCACACAGGTACACACATTTCTACAATATGAGTTTCTAGAGAAAACTTCGCATATCTATAGTGATGTAGTTTGAGATGGCTTAAGCTAGCTAGACCATCATGAACCACCAAAGGATGTCACTAAATCTCTTGCAAAGGTTTTACATACATCAACTATAGAGGCATTCCCATGTAAGATGGGATCTATTGCACCATGCGAATGCACTGCCCCTCAAAATGCTTGGTATGATGATGAGCGCAAACAAACTAGGACCCACCTACATAGGGATATTACACTAGGGACATGCACACATAAGCATGCAAGGAATGTCTTCTATCATCTTGTGCAGAAAAAGAAGAGGGATTATCTAGACAAACTAGAGTCTGAGATGTATCAACTCTTTTTGAGCAAGGACAATAAGAAGGCATGGAGAAAATTTCATGGTAGAAAACCCCCAATTCAATTGACATCACCTATGGTATGGCTGCATTGTAGGAGCAGATTCCCTATCCATCAAACTCTAGGCCAACTCAATGTGGATTGTTTATAGAAATAATGGTGAGGTATGCCATTTGGAGGTTAAAGAATGAGAGAGCACATGATCAAGATGGCCTTGTGGCAAAACATTTTGCACATGCATCTAATGCATTGGCCCCTATCTTGTTAAATATCTTAAATATAGTTGTATGTGAGGGGTTTCCAGTAAGTTGGCGTGACCACACAGTAGTACCTATTTTTAAGAGTGGAGATCCATTGGCCCCTAACAACTACCATGGCCTCAAACATCTCCTTCACTGACATTTGAGTTCTTGAAGCTTAGATGAAACCCTAGCTATGGAGTTTGTGGACAACATGAAGACTCTTTCAACTTCTTGATGAATTGGCTGCTTGTTGATGCCTTTTAGCTTCTAAAGGTCAAAGGCAAGCATCTACAATCGACATTGAAGCATTTTGAAGAGATTTGAAGCATTCTTCTTCTCTTTATGAAGGGGAAAATAGGGCAACCATGTATTTCATGAAATTTTTGGTCAAATGAAGCTTGATTCATGGGGCTTTTGATCTTTCTTGCTTCTTGAAGCTTCCCTACACATCAAGGACCCAACATTGAAGACTTTTGTCAAGAGGGAGCAACTCTTCTTCTCAAATTTGGGGAAAAACAGGGCATCCATTCAATTATTGGTAACCCTTTCTCATCCTCAATTTTCATACATTTTACCCTTCAATTCTTGCATAACATGAGATGACAAAATCGTGATTTAGCCATGCATTGCATTCCTTGATTGTTAGAACACTAGCTCTACCATGTATATTCCAACTGAGGAAAAAGGTCAAAGCCGGACGAGATAGCAAGACAAAAGAGAGGTGACCCTCCCTTGCTATTTAAGACTTCGTAGGGGTACAAACCTAGCCCGGAAGAAACTTTGCACACCTTCCGGAGTTTCAGAGCCCATGTAGGTGCCCATCCAACCATTTTATCCCTCACCACAGGTGGTGGACCACGGAAGACCACTTGGGAAAGAGTGGATGAATATTGGAAGACTCATGGTACCAAACAGAGCAAAATAGGGCAGTCGGTGACATTTTGATTAGATATACAAGTCTACAGTTACTTTGAAGTTGATTCTAGGTGAATGAATGAGCTTGTAGGTCATAATTTAGTGCTCACAAGTGGTTATTGATGATCCATGACAAAATGATTTGAAACAGGGTCCAAATAGTGTATTTACAGGCTATTATAGGTTGCTATCTAATCTGGAATGTCATAAAGAATCAATTAAAGAAATGGGATATTTCACTCTGAAATATTGGTTCTTATATTCAATGCATAGAGAACAAAGTTAGCTTCCACTCTAGCTATAGAACACTTCATTTGGACCAATGGATCAAAAGTTTTGGCTATTTTAGTGACAGGTGGTCATTGTAGACAACACTGGGATAGGGTACACTGTTTTGATCCAAAGCAACCACATACCTTTTCCAAAGTTTTTATTTTAACAAATGTTACCCATGATTCCAATGACTTCCAACAGATATCAAAGCAAATTGGTAACTTGAATGAAGGTATAATCTAACTCACACATTCAATGGATGACAAATTGGGTAAGATGATCACTCATATGGAGCAGCAAAACCATAGAATGGATGCCAAATTTGAACAGTTAGTCACAATAATCAGCAACTTGGGTAACAAATTGCAAAGCAAATCACCTTTCCATGCTGAAGATGTACCTATTGCTCATGGAAATGTGAGGTTCACAACAACTCGACAGAATATACCATCTACTTTTGAACATGGAGGACCTTCTAAGGTGAATGAAACAGTTCAGCCTCATACCAATTCATGGAATAGAAACAGGCCCAACTTTACTAGTTTAAGAGATAAATGACAACAACATTATTCCCTGCATGATGACAGAAATGAGTTTGTACATGGATGTCATCCCTTCTACAAAGAGTTTGGTTCTCAATATACCCAAGTTCCTCATGCAAGAGATGATCAAGGGCAATATGCACATGATAAAGCAAGGAAAGGAAATAGTTTCTAGCATACTGAAGATCAACAAGATAGGTTGTCACATGGGATATCCACTCATAACCAATATTTGCATGGAAATTCGTTGTTTGGTCATCAATCTTTTGGAAATAATGGAAATGGACAGCATTCATCTACACATAATCATGGACAACAAGCAATGAAATATTTTGGATATACCAACCATAATGGGTAGCGCTATCATTCTAATAGACAACAATATTTTGGATATACCAACCATAATGGGTAGCACTATCATTATGATGAGGAATACAAGGACAAGGTTAATATATCCAATTTTAAAGGAGATAACCCTTCACTGACCGAACTTGAAGAATGGGTCAATAAATTGGAAATGTATTTCACTCTCTACCCATGCAATGATCAAGCAAGATTTGTTATGTAGCCCTACACCTAGAGGGTTATGCGCATACATGGTGGCGATACATGAGCAAGATTGGAGAGAATTTTCAATCTTGGGAGGACTTTAAATCAGCCATGACTCAAGTATTTGTGTCACCAATGGAGAAGGAAAGGATTGAAAGGAAATGATATGATCTTAGGCAAAGGGGTTCTATCGTGAGGGAGTATTACAATCAATTTTTAAACCTCTCCATGTATGTGGAAGGCATTTCTGATATAGCCAAATTGAACAAATACATTTTTGGTCTTGATCCAAACCTATCAGTTGAAGTAGGGTTAGCCAAGTCTACAAATGTTCATGCAGTCATTCAATATGCCAAGAGGTACAACCAAAAGTATAGAAGAGATTTGACTTCATTTCTGCCCAAAATAGGAAAGAATTATCAATCCAATTAGCCTATGAGATTTGGACAACAGTTCATCCAACAACGAGAAGGATTTAGAGCTAAAAATAGGTTTCAAAATAATTCCAGAAAGGTGCCAACCTATCCTACAGCATATGCTTCAAAACAGGGCAATATTTTCAGATATAATGCTAATCCAAAAGAAGATTTCGAATGGGCTAAAGGTGCAAATAGGCAATATCCCAATAATAACAGTAACAAGGTACTTCCTAATGATAAATCCAAGGGTTTATGTTACAAATGTGGGGAGAAATGGTCTCCCGAGCACAAGCAGAAGTGCAAGAGATATATAGCAATGTAATATTCCGCACACCCCGCGCAAAAAGCAACCCAAAGTAATCTCCCGCAATAAAGATACACTGGCCTAAGTGCTCCAGCATCGTGCATTTACAATACCATTACTGTATAGTGCATATGCAACCGTGGCTTGAAAACCGCAAGCCACATAGGCCTCCACGGGAACACCCTTTCAACAAGGGGGAAAAGAGATAATGGATAATTATTTGCAAATTTTTTAAAACTCCCCTCCCCTTTAGCCATTGCATGGTGGGGAGAGGGAGTATAAGTAGATGTATGGAGGGGCATGGGGGAGGGGAGCATGCACCCTGCCACTTGTGTGGCTACCCCCCACCTTCATCCCTATATGAACCCCCCTCCTAAGCTTGAGGGGAGGAGAGAAGGAATCGTGCTGCCCGTTGCTGTTGCCATGGAGGAAGCTACCGTCGTCACCTTGGCCACGCCGCCAGGCTGCCGCCTTCATCATCGCCACCACCACCATCATCATCATCATCATCATCGTCGTCGTCGTCGTCGTCGTCGTCGTCGTCACCTCCATCTTCTTCATCACTCTCTCTCCATGTCATCCTTGTGATACAAAAGCTTGGAAGCTTCTAATTGAACCCTCCTCCCTAAGCAAAGTTCACACCGTACCTCTCGGGTTTTTAAATCCGTGTTTCCCAAGGCCTAATTCTCATGCCGCGAGAGGGAGATCCCAAACAGAAGGCAATTTTAGAAATCGAAAAGGGGAATCAAGGGAGAGTTGCTGAGCCGAGATTTAATTCGTCAATGGCTCCCAACCAAAAGACGAGAGGAGCACACGTGGGAGCTTCCACCCCGACTACGAGAGTGGACAATGCCCCAATTCTTAATGCCCAGGTTTCGAAAATATTTCCACATGGAAAAGAGACATTAAGCATGTTTTTAATTCTTGTTAAGGAATTTTCAATGCATTAGAAAATTTATTTACTCATTCGATCTACAAGTTAGTTTCATGTCGTGTATCTGCAATTGCTTGCACTTCCATGGTCAAGGGTAGTTGAAATTCTTAACGCATGATGCATAAGTTAAAAGACGAATTTGTGCGAAGGCGTCCTTGTTGCATCTCCCAAAGAAAAAGATTTATGAACTTGATATTATGCAATTCGCATGCAATGTTAGTTACAATTTAGGTTGCAATAAGCGGTAGAAGAAGGATTAAATCAACTCGCGTGTAAATGAGTAGCCTATGTGAAACTCATAAAGGTGTGATTAGTTAGCATATGACGATCACCTCGATGTGCTAGGTAGGATTAAGCTATGATAAAATTTTGCCTAGTATTGCACTTGGGATGCCGATTTAAGACTTCCAATCTCAAAGGTCCTATCCACATTCACGGAATGTTAGGGTTATCTAAACGCCCATGCAAGAGTGATCTAGGGTTCTCACCCTAAGGATCAATTGACCAAATACTAGACTTCCGTATGAATTTAGGAATCCTAGGGCCAAGACGATTATTGGCCTAGTAGGGTTAGGGTTTGGATTGGGTCAAGAGGACTCCCAAGCCCTTATCTTGATCAAAGGTATTCTTAATAAAGTAATACCATATGTAGAAAAGATATAATCCCCACAAGTTAGGTACTGACACATATCTCGTGCAACAAGCTGCAACATCATATGGTCTTGTGTCTAAATCACAAAATAGTATTTCCACTCCTTAGACCAAGTTTGGCGAGTTCTAAGTGCAAGTCTAATTTTCTAGAGGATGAGTAGTCATCCTGCTACATCACTCTTCCTTGGACTTATCTACCAAGCTAGGGGATTATGAATTGCCAAGAAAGCAATTGACCAACCAAGTTAGGACAATGGGGTTGTCTAGGATTTCTTGACTAAGACATAAGTATACCTAAGGTAGTGACAATTTGGGTCAACAGGGTATAAACCCTAACCCAAGGAAAAAGGGGTAAACAAGCAACTCAGCTTACGAAACCCTTGGGATCTTGCCAAGTTGTGATTGATCCCGGATCGAATGCTGGATGTATTTAGAGAGAAGGATTCACACCTTAGCAGTTGGCCGTACATACGACCACTGGAATGCTCGTGATTGTACACTTAGGAGCACTGTTTAAACTTCTTTGCTCAAGAAACTAATATTGGAAAAATAACTAATGCTTCAGGTTGAAAGCCTGGACGGAGAGAAAGCATCAGTTACCTCCGACTGTCTTCCTGACCCTATCCAAGGGGGTTGTTAGCCGTGCCGGGTACGTGGACCAAACCCACCACACGAGAGGTCTCTCCGTGGGTGCTACTTACTTGTCATCCCATGTTATGTTCCAATCTCAGGGTGCATGTTGGGTTGTAAAGGTGAAAGTACACTTCGGCTCAAGGACACTATAAATTCAAAGGTTGCCCATATTCTCATTGATACGGGCAGTACAGAGTTTTGTCATTGCCAAATCATTATATGAGCTGAAATTATTACCTCAAGAGATAGAAGCTCCACTAAAGGTACAAGTAGCTAATGGTGTCCAAGAGTTGAGTAAAGAGATATGCCGGCAAACTCCTATTGAATTATCATAGACTTGCACTATTATGACAGACTTGATTGTCCTAGAAATGGGTCCCATTGACATCATCATTGGATGTGATTTGCTTAAACAGCTTGGAATATTTTCTTTGGATCTAAAGCAGATGTTCATAGAGTTTACTTGGAATGGGCAGTAAGTAAAACTAAATGGCATGGAGAGAAAGCAAGTGAAAATAATGAGTAAGAAGAAGATGAAGAATGAAATTAATGCTATGTTTTGTATTTTTACACTTATTCTATCAAAGGCAGATGAAAATCAGCAATCTACTTCACCTAAGAGCAAGATCCATGTCTATGTAAACTCTTGGAAGAGTTTAAGGATATATTTCAGCCACCTGCATCATTACCTCCTCAGCGTGAAGTGGATCACCCTATTGATTTAATGCCTGATACTAAACCCATCAACAAACCTCCTTACAGATTATCCAAGTATGAGTGAGAAGAAGTAGAGAAACAGGTTAAAGACTTGTTGAAATTGGGGTTTATTCAGGCTAGTTAGTCACCTTTTGATTCTCCTGTACTACTTGTCAAAAAGAAAGATGAATCATCCAAGATGTGTATTGATTATAGAGACTTAAACAAGAGCACCATAAAGAACATGTACCCAATTCCCCACATTGATGACTTGTTGGATGAGCTAAAAGATGTAAGAATTTTCAAAAAGATTGACTTAAGGTCAGGATATCACCAAATCAGGATGAAAGCAGGGGATGAGTACAAGATAGCTTTTAGAATAGAAAGAGGTCTCTACCACTTTTTAGTGTGCCATTTGGACTTTCAAATTCACCTGCAACTTTCCAGGCTCTTATGAACAAGATTTTGTAGCCATTCTTGTATAAATCAATCTTAGTATTCTTTGATGACATTCTCATCTATAGTAAGAGTAGAGATGAATATCTAAAGCATGTCAAAGAAGTCCTTTGTTACCTTGAGAAGACACAAGCTTTTTGCAAAGGAAAGCAAGTGTACTTTATGGATAATGAAGTTGAATGCTTGGGTCATATAGTTGCTGAGAAAGGAATTATGGTTGATCCAAAGAAGGTTTAGTGCATCAAGGATTGGCCCATACCATAGAATTCTACTTCACTACGAGGATTTCTTGGACTATCTTCTTTCTATAGAAAATTCATCAAGAATTATGCCCATGTAGCAGCTCCTCTTACTGATAGATTTAAAAAAAAAAGCTTTCTTTTGGGATGCTACAACCACTAAGAGTTTCAATGAGCTGAAAATTCTACTCGTTTTAGCACCTATTTTAGTGTGTCCGGAGTTTTCCAAGGAGTTCACTATATTTGCTGATGCTAGTGGCAGAGGTATTGGGACTGTTTTATGCCAAGACCATGGTGTTATTGCTTATGAAAGCACGAAGTTGGATGATAAAGAAATAGAGCTCCATGTCTATGAGCTGAAAATGTTAGCCATTCTTCATGTGATCAAGAAGTGGCATCACTACATTTATGGTAGCCATTTTAAGGTGAAGAGCGACCATCATGTGCTAAAATATTTCCTCTCTTAATCAAATCTTTATCCCAAACAAAGACAATGGCTAGCTTCACTTCAAGGATATGATTTCGAGATTTCTTATATGGCCTGCAGGCAAGGATAATGTAGTGGCTGATGCTTTATCCAAGATGTGGGCATGTTCTGTTTCTAGCATTTCTACTCTACATAAGGATTGGATCTAGGACATTCAAGAAGAATATCTTTTAGATGAGCACACTGCCAATATTATGAAGAAATTACAACAAGATGATGGATCTGAATTTTCCAATTTCAAATGGCAAAATGGACTTCTTTGGTCTAAAGGGAGAGTATATTTGACCCCTCAGTCATAATTTAGATCCCAAATCTTACAGGAGATGCATTCTTCTCCTTTGCCCTGCAAGACATATTGGATTGTTTAAAACTTTTGATAAGATCCATAATGTTTCTATTGGAAGAGACTTTGCAAAGATGTCGAGGAATATGTGATGCAGTGCTTACCATGCCAACAGAATAAAGATTCAAATCTATTGCCTTGTGCTTTACTTCAGCCTTTGCCTATTCCACATGGTAAATGGACTGATATCAGCATGTATTTTTTTATAGGACCTCCTACCACTAAGTAGGGTTGGAATAGCATTTTTATTGTGGTTGATAATCTTACAAAATCAGCCCACTTCATACCTACCAAAGTCTAGTATTCCGCCAAACATGTGGTGGATCAATTCATGGAAGGGATTTTCAGACTTCATGGATTACCTATGAAGATTGTTTCTGATAGGGATTCCAAGTTCATGGGAAATTTTTGGAAAAGTCTTTTTACTTCCAATATGAGTACAAAACTAACTCCAAGTACTACCTATCATCCACAAACAGATGGCCAAATTGAAAGGGTCAATAAATGCTTAGAAATCTACCTCAGACACTTTTGTGATGATATACAAAATGCATGGGATCATTGGATTCATCTGGCGGAGTTTTGTTATAATAATACTCATCACATGAGTATTGGTATGTCACCATTTGAGGCATTATATGGATATAAAGTCCATGTACCTTCAGCATTGTTTCATGATGAAGTAAATCCTCTTGCTCGAGAAGACTTAGAAAATATGGAAGCCTTAATGAAGTAGTGCAAAGAAAATATCAGCAAAGGCACAAGAGACAATGAAATCATATGCGGATGATAAAAGAAGGCATGTGGATTTTGAAGAAGGAGAATGGGTATTTTTGAAAGTACCTAAGTCTCCTTATGCTTTTCTCAAGGGTGGACATAATAAGCTTGCTCATCGCTATTATGGTCCATATCAAATCATAAAGAAAGTTGGGGATCTTGCTTATCAGCTTGATCTACATCCTACCACATGCATTCACAATGTTTTTCATGTGTCTCAACTCAAGAAATACATTGGGCCTAACATACAAGTTCTTGAAGAATTACCTCCTCTTGATGAAGATGGTTTAATCATCTATGAGCCTGAAAGAATTGTTGGCAAGAGAGAGAAGGTTCTAAGGAACTGTATTGCTATGGAATACCTTGTCAAGTGGAAGGGATTGCCTATGGAAGAATCATCTTGGCAACATGCTACTTATTTGGATCAGTTTCCATGGCTTCTTCAAGAAGATGGTTAGTTCATTGTACAGTGGACAGATTGTCGTATTCATTTTCTATTGTGAAAATAATTGACCTATCACCATCGAAATTGGATTTTGATGATATGGATGGATACCCTATGAAGTACCCTTATACACAATGTTCTATAAGAGTAGGTCATAAAAGAGTGATCTTAACCATTTTTGAAGTGAAAAGAGATCTTGTAATCCCTTGTGTGTTTGCTGTTGATATACATACATTGGCTTGTTTTTATGAATTATTGTCTTGGTGGACTAGGTCTTTTGCTTAGGTTTGATGTTGTGCTAGGCGTGACATCCTAAGGCCTTTTTCTTTTTTTGGGAGCGGTAAATATTTTTGGTGCTCTTGCATGTATGTATGTATATGTATGTGTGTGTGTAATATATATATATATATATATATATATATATATATTTATTTATTTATTTATTTATTTACTGTACCCTTGCTAACAACCTGTTTTACAAACCTCTAGATAAGAAAGAATGGCAACAAAATTCAAACTTTTATATGGCAAAAGAGACAAGGATATTCTAGTTTGTTAAAAACTTTAAAAATACATGTATGGTGGGATTCTAAAAGAGACAATTGCAAATTTTTGGTAACAAGGTGTAAGAAGTATCTAGAGAATAGGTGGTTGACAATATAGCCTAGCAAGATACAAAGAAGCGACATGAGTATAAAGTTCACAAATGTAGGTGATGCTTGTATGGTTTAGAGAAAGCTACTTTTCTATGTGAAAAGAGAGAAACAAAGTGCCATTACAACATATAGACCTTATACCAACATCTTTAGTGACACTTATAGTCTATGGGTAAATTGCCCCCATGGTTGCAAAAATCATCTCTATTAGCAACACCATAGAACAAATGCTATTTGCATCACAATGAGTATCACTTATTGTGATGTTTGTAGTAATATTTCCAATTCTAATAGCGATGTTTGTGGGCAAAAAAGGGGTGGCAACCCACAAGGCTGCAAGAAGCCTTGCCACCCTTCTAGCCACATGGGCTAATAATAAGATTCTTCCAAATTGCATTTACAATCAATTATATTACTAAATTTAAAATACTATACATCATGATTTTATATACTTATACATGCCTACAAATAAATAATCCATTGATTCAATGTATAAAAAAGTATAATGATAATATGACTAATATAGAGCTAGAGTGATGAGCGATAAGGTAGAACAAAAATAGGCAAAACTCTTTGTAACCATCACTCAATGTCAGCCACATACAATGATGGAAAAAAGTGTATATTAATGTAAGGTGTATGCATTGAAGGAAAATGTGTATATAGAGTAGCAGAATGGGGAATCTATGCTTACACAGTGATGCCATTTAGGCTTTGTATCACCCTTGCTATCTTTCAACGAGTCATGATGGTTGCATTTCGAAATCACTTACATGATTTCATTGAGGTATATTTAGATGATTTGTATGTCTTCAATCTACTCTTCAAGCATTGGGAACACTTGTAGCAATGCTTTGACCAATGTCGAGAGCATTGATCTCTCTTAATCCTAACAAATGCATGTTTGGAATTTCTTCATGAGTTTTGTTGCGCCACATTGTCTCTGCACAAGGAATAGAAATAGAATCTACCAAGATTGAGAAGATTGTAGCCCTAACTACAACAATTAATCTCAAATAATAGTTAGGATTTCTTGGCCATGTGGGCTATTACAGAAGGTTCATAGCACATTATGCAAAAAAGGATGCCCTTGCATAAGTTCTTGAGAAAAAATACCAAGTTTAATGTGAAGAGGCCTTTAATACCCTGAAGTAGTGCCTAATTAGCACATCTTTCCTACAACCTCTTGATTGAACAAAGAAATTCCATGTGCACACTAATGCATCAATCAATGTAGATAGAGTTCTCTATTAGAAAGAATCCTCAAAGCTAGACTAACCAATTTATTATGCAAGCTGAAAAGTCATTTATAGAGAGTGAAACTATAAAGTGATAAAGTTTCAGTGCTCGACAATGATGTTTGCGCTAGAGAAATTTTGGCATTACCTTCTATCAACATTTTTCAAGTTTTATGTGGATCATGAGGCTCTCTTCTTTTAGATGAAAATGTAAATATCAAAGGAAAAAAAATGAGAAGGCTCCTTTTGTTCCGAGAGTTTTGTTTTGAAGTGGCCACTAAACTTGGTCATTTCCATATCTTGACTAATCATCTATTGTGAATTTCTCACAATGACAAAGGGGAGAAAGATGATCTAGACCTTTGTGAGACAGATCTACTTCCACTAGTGATTGCAACCCCATGGTATACAAACATTGCAAACCCATTGGCCATAGAGCAATACCCCCTAGTATCTCTAGTAGAGATAAGAAGCTCCTATTAGAACTAGTCCCCACACATTGCTAAGTGACACTTTGTACAAAAAAGGTAAAGGCAAAGTATTGTAGAGATCCATAGTAGGAGATGAGATTGGAATCATCCTGAAGGTATGCCATGATGAGCAAGATGGTGGATACTTTGCAAGAGAAGGACTAGCAAAGAAGTTGCTACTTATAGGATATCGGTGGCTAAACCTCCACAAAGATGCCTATGATAACTGTAAGCGATGTGAAACTTGTCTCAACGAATACAAAAGCCCACAAAAATTGGTGCTATGCAACTATAGCCTATCCTTTCCTTGAAGCCATTTGAGCAATGGGGCATTGACTTCATGGCCCCAATCAATCCTCCAACCAAAAGAAAACATAAAAAATACATTCTAGTATGTACTGATTATGTGACAAAGTAATGTGAAGTCAAAGCTCGCAAATGAGAGAATGGAAATAGTGTGGCTCTCTTCCTATACAAGAACATCATCACCTACTTTTGTAGTCCTTTGGAGCATGTAAGTGACAAAGGGACACATTTTTTAACAAGATCATGGAAGAGCTAATAAAGATCTACAACATTTATCATTGTAAGTCCACAAATACTATATTAAGAAATTTTGAAATTCTCATATAGTTTGAAAATTTACAATATAGTTAATATTTGGCCATATGGTCAAATCTTGTCCCCTTACAAAGTGGAGTCTATCCTAATTACTATACAGGTTGTCTTTCCAAGTCCCACTTTGAAGCATAGGTTAAGATTTAGCTTGTCATTGTAAGTCCACAAATACTATATTAGGGAATTTGGAAATTCTCATATAGTTTGTAAATTTTCCATTTAGTTAATATTTGGCCATATGGTCAAATCTTGTCCCGTTACAAAGTGGAGTCTATCCTAATTACTATATAGGTTGTCTTTCCAAGTCCCACTTTGAAGCATGGGTTATGATTTAGCCACATGGCACTTGGGAGATTCCCAAATTCTCTAATATGGTGTTCACACCCTACTACTCTAGATCCAATGGCCAAGTTGAAGTTATAAATTTCATCTGGTGTTTGATCTTGATACAAACAATTGTCACACACCATTATTGGGATAATTGATTTAAAGAAGTCCTCTAGGCATATAGAACCTCCCATAAGACCACAATAAAACAAATAGCTTTCTAGTTGATCTATGATATAGAAGCCATCCTTCATGTTGAGTTGGAATTGCCCTCTTTGCAAATGGCTATCACAGAACAATTACGAGATGCAAAGTCCGTACATCACCATCTCTTGTACTTAGAATGTTTAGATAAGTCTCACAGGATAGCCTTATAGTGTATGGTAATGTAATGTGCCCAATTCTCCAATCGTGGGACACGTCTTAGCAGTTCATCGAGAGATATATCTAGAAGACACCGCCCGACACTCCCAAGGAATGACATGGGTTTGGCAACTAGGGTCTCTCGAGTCTGCCCCGCAACAAAACTTATCCGGTTGTTCCCACTAGGATCGACTTGAAGTTTGACTTTTCCTAACATTTCTTGTTAACATTTCCTTTGAGGAAACCTCTCGGCTAACCGAGACCACCCTTCCATAGGATAGACTCATCAGTCACATCCACCACGCTTCTCTTGGGGGTTTTTTTAGTTATCTAATTACCTACCACGTTATGTTTGACATATAAAAGCAGCTTCCTTAATTAGCCCATTAGCCACAAGTTCCTTTATGTAATTTAGAGCACAGACACGAAGACAAGATAAAATAAGATCAAACACTTCCTTAACTTATCTTCAGATTAATGTTTATCTCCTGCCCATATATGATAATTAAGTGTTTCTTTTTGCCTCTGCAAAAAAATCCTTCCGTCTTCCAGCAATAGAACCCGAAGGTTTATCCTTCCAAGATTCCGCCTTGTAACTAGTATCAAGGCCTCGAGATCCCATCTCAAGTCACGTAGAATACTTGTGTAGGGCCCGGAGGCATTGGGATTTACGGCTAGAGCCCTCACTGGCACCCAGCGTCCTCCTACACCAAGTAATTTCCACGGAAAGACCTCTCGTGGCGGGTTCGGTCCACATTCCTGGTGCAGATTCACAACCCCCTTGGTTAGGGTTTGGCTATTCGCGGGGGGGTAGCTAGCGCCATCCTTCCTTAATTATCCCTTTAGAAAATCAACCACAGCTGAAGCATCTAGCTTAAAAACAATCACTAGGGAAAACATCCCTTTTGTTTCCATGGCAATTAGTCATCTTAGACCCATCCATGCAATTATCAAACACCCCCCCTCCCCCCCCTTGGGTTAACATCCAAAACCATATTAACAAAATGTTGAATGCAAAACCTCTTGCTTCAAGGCATCTCAATCCCATTGCATGCACAATCAGAATTTAACTTGGATGTATCAAAATGCTTGCACAAGGGATTTACAACCTTTTCAAACAACCAAGCATAACTTGGGTCAACAATCCATTTAGGGTTAGGCCACCAACTTCAATTAAGCTAGAAGCATATCCATTTGCAATAGTCCACAGCAAGATTGTTAAAATAATTGGCAAGCAATTATAATTATTTCTAATGCACCGGATCTCATGAAGGTCTAGGTTTCTATCCATCGAAAACTATCATTTCATGTGTTTCTTTTAGTCATGATCGTGAAGCATGATTTCTAAATGACTATTCATGCACTGAACTTGTTTAAAATTTATCATTTTATGTGTGTAAAAGCTATCATTTTATGCATATAAACTTGTGAAAACTCCATACTCTATCATTTCGCGCATGCAACCTAGCACCTAAGGCTCGTCCATGTTTCATGCACGTAGCTAACCCCTTCATTTCTTTCACAAGAAATAAAATGTAATTAATTACAAAGCTTAAAGAAACTCGGTTTGATTTGTGATCGTAGGGGCATTTGTCACGTTGGTCACTCCGCTTGCCTCTCTTGCATTACTGGCACCAACGGTAGCTTTGGCATCTACGCTTCCCACGACTTTCTTCTTGGGAGCCATTTGTGCCGCAGAGATTAGACAGTTCGGACCTTAACGGATTTCACGACGATAGGATCAGGTAGGAAGGGTCGTTATATGGGGGTCCTTCACCAAAAGGCTGGCTTCATGAATGCGACTCCTCGAGGCTACACACCAACCCTCACTCCCTCTCTTTCTTTCTTTCTCTATCTCTCTTCTCCTTCTTTTCCTCTTCTTTTCTCTCTCTCTCTCCTCTTCCTCTTCTACTTCTTTTTTTCTTTCTTCTCTTCTTCTCTCCCTCTCCTCTTTCCCTTCTCTCTCTCCTTCCCTTTTTCTCTCCCTCTTCTCTTCTCTCTCCCACTCCTTCTTCTCTCCTTCTCCTTCTCTCCTTCTCTCCTTCTTCCCTTCTCTCTCCCACTTCTTCCTCTCTCCTTCTCCTTCTCCCCCTCTTCCTCTCTTCTCTCTCATTCTCTTCTTCTCTCCCTCTCCTCTTTCCCTTCTCTCTCTCCTTTCCTTTTTCTCTCCCTCTTCTCTTCTCTCTCCCACTCCTTCTTCTTCTCTCCCACTCCTTCTTCTTCTCTCCTTCTCCTTCTCTCTCTCTTCCTCTCTTCTTCTCTCTCCTCCCTCCTCTTCTCCTTCTCTTCTCACTACTTCTCCTCTTCTTCTCCTACTTCTTCTCCCACTCCTTCTTTCCCTCTCCTTCCTTCACTTATTCTCTCCTTCTCTCCTCTCTCAATGTTGATCACGGAAGGGGGGGGGGGGGATTTCCTGATGACCAGCGAGATGGTGCAGGCCTAGGCGGGGCTAGTTTCGAGGGGGGGCTACCTATACGTTAGGTTGGAGGGGGGGGCCACTATGCTGCAACGGAGGGGAGGGGGCACTATAATTTTCCAGCAAGGAGGCCTTAGCGTTAGTCGTCATGGCCAGGGGGGCTGCCTTTTTGCAACAGAGGGGGGGAGGGGGGAAGGGGAGCACACATTACAGGTAACCATACAGGCCCGCTGTCATAAAGTCTACCATGATAGCTTCATCAAACTTAAAATTAAAGAAGGTGACATCATCCTACCCTTTGATTCATGTATTGGTAAATTTCATGGAAAGCTTCAATAGCAATGGATGGGCTCTTACAAAGTACTTGTAGTCAACCCTAATGGCTTTGTTTAGATACAAGCCATAGATGCCTCAAATAATTCCTTCCTAATCAATGGCTATTACTTGAAGAAATATTTCCCTCACTATGGATATTGAAAATCATAGAGAATAGCTCCGATTTTCATTTGGTGTCGCTCCTCAATTCTTCTCATGTTGCTTTTGATAGTCATCATCGTACGGATTCTGTTGATGAAGTAGATGATTTCTTCTATACTGTCTATTCTAGTTTTTGCCCTTGTTTATTTTTCCTTTCTTCCAATCCAAAAAATTTAGCATGGCTACTCTTGAATAACATTCTTGCTTTGAGAAAAAAAAAACAAAGAACAATCATATGTTATGGGAAAATAGGGCTCAATCCCTATCATACCAACCTCATTTTTTAGAAAATGTGACAACATCCTCCTCAGGAGTACGGATATATATATATATATATATATATATATATACGAGTTTGACTTCTACAATAGATATAAGATTAGAGATACCCCCTAGTATCTCTAGTAGAGAGAAGCAAAAGCTCCTATTGGAACTAGTCCTCTCCACCTTTCTAAGTGATACTTTGTACAAAAAAGGTAAAGGCAAAGTACTGAAGAGATCCACAGTAAGAGATGAGATTGGAATCATCTTGAAGGTATACCATGATGAGCCAGATTTGTGGATACTTTGCAAGAGAAGGATTAGTCAAGAAAGCTCTACTTGCATGATACTAGTGGCCAACCCTCCACAAAGATTTTTATGATAGTTAATTGTAAGCGATGTGACACTTGTCTCAATGAATGAAAAATCCCACAAAAACTCATGCATGCAGTTATAGCCTATCCTTCCCTTGAAGCCATTTGAGACATGGGGCATTGACTTCATAGCCCCAATAAATCCTCCAACCAAAAGAAAACATAACATGTACATTCTAATATGTACTAATTATGTGACAAAGTAGTGTGAAGCTAATGCTCTCAAATGTGACAATGGAAATAGCACGGCTCTCTTATTATACAAGAATATCATCACTTGATTTTGTAGTCCTTTGGAGCTTGTAAGTGACAAAGGGACTCATTTCTTAACAAGATCATGGACGAGCTAACATAGATCTACAATATTTATCATTGTAAGTCCACAAACACTATATTAGGGAATTTGGAAATTCTCATATAAACACTATATTAAGGAATTAGGAGATTCTCATATAGTTTGGAAATTTCCAATATAGTTAATATTTGGCCAAATAATCAAATCTTATCCCCTTATACTTGAAAGTGGAGTCTACTCTAATTATTATGTAAGTTGTCTTCCAAGTCCTACTTTGAAACATGGGTTAAGATTTAGCAACATGGCCAAATCTTTACCCTTTATTTGAAAGTGTGACTTGGGAGATTCCCAAATTCTCTAATATGGTGTTTATAGTTTGGAAATTTTCAATATAGTTAATATTTGGCCATATGGTCGAATCTTGTTCCCTTACTTGAAAGTGGAGTCTATTCTAATTACTACATAGGTTGTCTTTCTAAGTCCCACTTTGAAGCATGGGTTAAGATTTAGCCACACGGCCAAATATTTACCCCTTATTTGAAAGTGGGACTTGGGAGATTCCTAAATTCTCTAATATGGTGTTGACACCCTACTACTCCAAATCCAATGGCAAACTTGAAGTTATCAATGACATCCTTTGCTTTATCTTGATACAAACGATTGTTGGACATTACCATGATTGGGATAATAAACTTAAAGAAGTCCTCTAGGCATACAAAACCTCCCATAAGTCCACAATATAATAAATGACTTTCCAGTTGGTCTATGGTATAGAAGCATCTTTTGTGTTGAGTTGAAATTTTTCTCTTTGCAAATGGCTATCATAGAGCAATTAGGAGATGTAGAATCCTTACAACACCATCTCCCGTACTTGGAATGTCTAGATAAGTCTTGAAGGATAGCCTTATAGTGTATGGAAACCATTACAGTCTAATGTAAAGTTTACCATGATAGCTTCATCAAACTGAAAATTAAAGAAGGTGATGTTATCCTAGCCTTTGATTCATGCATTGTTAAGTTTCATGGAAAGCTTCAATAGCAGTGGATGGGCTCTTACAAAGTACTTATAGTCGACCGTGTTGGCTCTATGTAGAGACAAGCTATAGACAACTCAAATAATTCATTCCTAATCAATTGCTATTACTTGAAGAAATATTTCCCTCCCTATGGATCTTGACAATCATAGTGAATAGCTCCCGTTTCTCTTTGGTGTCGCTCCTTAATTATTCTCATGCTATTTCTAATAGTCATCATCCTGTGGGTTCTGTTGATGAAGTAGACGATTTCTCCTATATTGTCTACTCTAGTTCTTGCCCTTGTTTTGTTTCCCTTCCTTCCAATCCAACAAATTTGGCATTGCTAGTCTTGAACAATGATATTCTTGCCTTTGAGGAAAAAAACAAACAAACATATGTTATGGAAAAAAAGGACTTTCCCTATCATACATACCTAGTTTTGGAGAAAAGGTAACAACACCTCCCTCAAGAATAGGGATATATATATATACGAGTCTGACTTCCACAACAAATATAAGAGTAGGGATATCACTCTGACTTCTACAAAAGATAAGAAGAACTTCATATAATCCACTTTCCTAATTTATTGGCTACCTCCCTAGGTATGCCTCTTCTTCAGTACATGTTTGATATCCTCCTGGACAAGTCAAAGCTAATCATAACGGACAATCATTGAAATGATGTGAGCTTTCATCCTAACAACATGGGGATGTGAGTATGGACTGCTCTTAGTAATGATCCATGGAGTGTGAGACAGAAAATGGGGTGAGTGACCATTATTTTTCTCTTCAATTCAAATGAGAGATGAGTTGTGTGAACTAGAGTGTTGCATGTATGGATCGGTCTTCTCAATGCACAAAGCACCATCTATTTTGTGCATGGCACTATAAGGCTCTCTAGTCTTCCTTCTTGCACCATATGTCAACAAACAACATGATACATGATTGCTCCATCAACAGTGCACAAGATATATACCCTTTGCATAAGTGACAGTGAGGATTACATTAATGGGTGTCACAAATCCTATATCTATCACAACAAAGCATGAGATAGAGGGAGGGACAAAGTGAGTGACTCACCTTGTGTTTCCACCAAAATAGAGAGGAGAGAATTGAGAGATGTTACGATAACTAGAGATTAGGTACACTCTCATTTTCCTGTATACATATGAGATGGGCCTCTACAACCACGATATAACATGTCACTCTATTTTGTACATTATAAGGCTCCTCTGCCTTCCTTCTACGTATGCAAGTCAGGTTTGGGAGTGTATGATGTGGATTTTTCAACTCCTCTTCGAGTGATGCGAGCCATGGGTTGAGAGATTGATCTATCATTCTAACATGAACAACTCTTGAGAGTAGTGCTATAACATGGTCCTTGCCATGATTAGAGCATCTTGTGCCGAGTTGTGGTACCTCCTACACTCGACTCTGATCCTTCAATGCACACCAACAATCTTTTTCGATAGCTAGCAAAATAGATCAAGTGTTCCTAACCCTACTCTTGCATATATATATGTATGTTATGTCTTAAGTGTGGGGGCATCATGGTCCATTCGTATATTTGTGCATAGGCCCTATTGGTCATCTTCACCTAATTTGGTAAGGTCATAAGTGTAGGGACACATCCTTACATATCGACATTGCATAAACCCATGCAAATATCCTCTACAGTTGATGAACTAAAAATGTCTCATCTCTAATTTGTGTTGGGATCCTTGCCCCTATCCATGATGTTACACCCCACATGAAGGTTTTTTTTCTTTTTATTTTTCCCTTTTCTAATTTTGTGTGTTTCTTAGGTGAACACCTCCAATGTTTTATGAGAACTAAAATCTAATGTTATTGTACTATTTTTTCCTCTCACATGGCCACTTTTCTCCTTTACAGCTCTTTGTTTCGAGTACTAGTTCTTTAAATATTAGTTTTTCAAGGATTTTATATGAGACGAATATATTTCCATGCAAACATATCTTTTCTATATTAGAACAGAGATTTGACATAATTGTCCCATCCTTGTGCTTCCCTTGGATATTTTTCCTTTTAACAAACTGTCATTTCAACCCATGGATTGTGTGTCATTACTTTTTGCATGTTTGCAAAAAAAAAAAAAACTTACGTATTTTTTCTCTTTTTCCATGTGAATATCCTCTTTTCTCCTCAAAACTATGTCCTAATTTAATGGTCATGTGTGGCTCATCAACTTGGACCTTTTTCATGCCTCCCATTTTTGACACATAGATTTATTGTTATTAATTTTGATTGAATTGTCTTATGTATTTTTATTGTTTCTCCATGCGATTGCATCCCCTAGCCCATGGAATCGTGTTTTGATCCAATAGCCCTATTAAGCACTTCAACTTTGACATCTTTCCTTTTCACTTCAACTTTGACATATTTCCTTTCCACTGCATTTTATTACGAATCATGCATTCCCCTAAATTAATTTCAGATTCCTTTTGCATGTGCATTTTTACACTTGTTTCCATGTGAACCCGCCCTTTTCATGACCAACTTATGTTTTGACTTGACAATCGTATGTGACTTGTCATCATGGCTCCTTTTCATTTTTGCTACACTCTATGCCAAAGAATGAATCTCTCAATGTTAATTTTTACATGCTCATGAATGTGCATTTTTCACATGTTTTCCATATGAATGCCCCTTTTTGATGCTAGATACACACTTTGTTTCGAAGGACAAATCTCCTAATATTAATTCTTATGTGCTAGTGTGTCTCTTTTATCTATATTCCATGTGAATATCCCTTTTTGATGTGAGATACCTTGTTTGAGTTGTCAATCTTGTTTTCGCTATGGCCTTTTTCACTTTTTTTTTTTTTTTGCATCTTCATCATCTAATAGATGCATTTTTTGGAATTAATTTTTCCATGCTCTCATGTGATTTGGCCTCCCTATTTGTGGACATGAATGCTGTTTTTTACCTTTGCCATGCATCGTCATATTTGTGACACGTTATGTTTGCTTGTTCATGCTCTTGTGTGCCCACTTCTTTATTTCTTTTTCTTTATTTGGTTATTTATTTATTTTTTACAAATATATTATTTATTACTCTCCCCTTTTCCCATCTTTTTTCTTCTATTTTTCTTTGTTGAAAGAAAAAAATTTAAAAATTAAAAAAAATCTCTAACCACCCCCATCTTTCGCCCCCCTTCTTTATCTCTCCCTTCCTCACCTCCATGTGTGGTAACCCCCTCACCCTCTCTCCTCACCTCTATCTCCTCCACTCCCTCCCCTCTCCTCCTACTTCTCATCTTCCCATCCCCTCCTCCTTCTCCTTCTTCTTCTTTCCCCTCTTCTCTTCCCTCTCCTCCCTTGCCTCTACCTATACCAGCGTCCTATGCCATCCACCCTCTGGTGTCACCTACCACACTCCCGGTTGTCAAAGGAGTCTCAATACACAATGTGAAAATGGACACTTAACTGCATGTAGCAATAGTAAAGCTATTTTCTATTTCACCAAGTAATTATGGTTTACTAGAAGCTTCAGTTATCTCATGACCTTGAGAAGCACTAAACAAGTCATCCTAGTGCATAGCTTGACTTCAACCTTGACTAATTACTTAAGTGACTTACCAAAAAGTTAAGTGGTAGACAAGGGGTTGCAAAATATGGCCACGATTTGCAGTGCAAATTTTGGCTTCTTTTGATATGCACCATGGTCTTGTACCAATCTTGGAGAAAAAGGAATGGAGGAGAGCTCATGGGGGCCATGCAACTCGAGTGAGGAGGAAGCTTCCAACATTGGAGCAGGGAAAAATGGATTCTCATTAATGCAAAGGGCTCTTTTAGGGAGAGTGTGCTACTATATTCTCAGTTTTTAGAACAAGGTTTTTAGGGCTAAATACTTACATTTGTTCTCTTGTTCTCTCTTGGCACTATCCATAGCTTCTTATGCTTGTATCTTGGACTTTACCAATAGAAGATTCATCTTTGCTCATGAAAGAAGAGTCCTATGTATCATGAGTACCGTTTGTGGATTGATTTGGGATTGTTTTGATAGACAACAACAAAGAAAACAAGACTGAAGACAAACTTTTGATTATCCTCTTCTCTCTTTGAACCAACTATGTCATCAATATAAATAGAAAATTATCATCTCAAATTTCAAAGGGGAGAATCCTTTACCTACGAAGTTGGAGGAGTGGTTTGACAAATTGGAGATGTACTTTTTCCTTTATTCAAGGCTCGAAAATACCAAAGTGAAGTTTGTAGCCCTTCATTTAGAAGGCTATGCACATACTTGGTGGAGATATATGACAAGAATTGGGCATGACTTCTTATCGTGGGAAGCACTAAAGAATGCTATGATTGAAGTCTTTGTTTCTCTCATTGAAAAAGAGAGCTTGGAAAAGAAATGGTACGCCCTTGAACAACATGGTCTTTTGGTTAGAGAGTATTCAAATTAGTTTTGAAACCTCTCAATGTATGTTCATGGAGTCTCCGATAGTGCCAAATTGAACAAGTATAAATTTGGTTTGGACTCTACCTTATCATCCGAAGTTGGAGCCATGAAGCCTATATCTTTGCAAGCTACCATTCAATTGGCTGAGCGTTATGGGCAAAAATACAAGAGTTTCTAGCCAAAAACAGGGCATTTATTTTAGCCTTCATAGCTCCCAAAGACATCAGGCCATTATGGGCATGCAAGGACTGATTTTCAGCATGGTGGGAAGCCAATAAATGTTCACAACAATACCTATAGCAAGATACCAACTTTTCCCACTGTTTATGGGCTAAAGCAGGGTAGCAATTTCAGATCTAATGCTGAAAATAAGTTTGATGAAAAAAGGACTGATATTAGTGCCAAAATTTTAGCCCCTATCCAAGGCAAGCATATGTCTAATGACAAACTCAAAGAAATGTATGCCAAGGGCCTATGTTTCAAGTGGGGGAGAAATGGTCACCCGACCATAAGTCCAAGTGCAAGGCTAAGAATTTGAAGGTTAGTATGATTTTTGAAGATGATTTCGATGCTGAACCTATTGAGGGAAGTCTAGTAAGCTTGAAGGCTCTACTACTCAAGAAGAGATGCATGAAAATGAAGAGAGTATCATTGACGAGTTTTATGACCTAATGGATGGCTTTTCTTTTTATCCTGGCGGTCATTACATGAATGATTCTTGGACTGATGTACATCCCTCGCTATGTTCTATATCGAAAGATACATGGAGTGGTTCAAGAGGGGACAATACCCTACACCTCAAAGGCCAAATCAATGAAAAGGACCGCTCGCATGCTCATTGATATGGGCATCACACATAGTTTTATTAATTCCAAGTCACTCGGTAGGTTGAAATTGAGTATACATGATATGCCTTCTTTTCCTAAAAATCCAAGTGGCCAATGGAGACTTTGAAAATAGTAATCAATGCTGGCCAAATCAATGGAAGCACCGCTCACATACTCATTGATACAGGCATAACACACAGTTTTATTAATTTCAAATTACTCAATGGGTTGAAATTGAGTACATAAGATATGCCTTCTTCCCCTAAAAATCCAAGTGGCCAATGGAGACTTTGAAAATAGTAATCAATGCTGCCCAAATATTCCTATCACTCTATGTCCATTGTGCACTACATCAGTGAGTTTGATCGCATTACAAATGGGTCCCATTGACATTATACTTGGCTGCAATTGGCTGAAATCTTTGGGCAGATTTACTATTGATCTTAACAAGCTTGAAATGGAATTTCAATGGTGTGGACAGTAAGTAATCCTACAGGGTGTTGAGAAGAAGAAAATAGAGGTATTCAGCCCCAAGAAGATTAAAAAAGAGATAAATACAAAGGCATACATGTTCACTATTCTTATTTCAAAGATTGATGAGGATCAGCCCTCTCCTTCTACTAATGACACAGATCCATGTCTTTGCAAGTTGCTGAAGGATTATGATGATATTTTTCAGCCACCTTCTTCTCTTTCTCCCAAAAGAGAAGTGGATCATCCTATAGACTTGCTGCCCAACACCAAGACTATTAACAAACCACCTTATTGCCTCTCCCAGGTGAAAAGGGAAGAGGTAGAGCGTCAAGTGAAAGAGCTATTAGAAATGGGTCTTATCAAGGCAAGCCAATTGTCTTTTGCCTCTCCAGTCCTTCTTGTAAAGAAGAAAGATGGTTCTTTTCGCATGTGTATCGACTACCACGATCTTAACAAAGTCACTATCAAGAATAGGTATAAAATACCTAGAATAGATGACCTCTTAGATGAATTGAAGCATGACAAAGGAAGTTGAATACTTGGGTCATATAGTGGGAGAAGATGGAATCAAAGCGGATCTCCTAAGAAGGTGCAATGCGTCAAAGAATGGCCTACCCCAACTAATGCTACTTCTATAAGAGGTTTCCTTGGATTATCATCTTTTTACCATAGGTTTATGAAGAATTATGCTCATGTTGCAGCTCCTCTGACTGATCAACTTAAAAAAGAGGCCTTCTTTTGGGACCAAATTCCCGATAAGAGTTTTAATGAGTTGAAGCAACTACTTGTTTCAGCACCAATACTAGTTTGCCGTGATTTTTCCAAGACTTTTACCATCTCTGCGGATGCTAGTGGTAGAGGTTTAGGGGTTGTTTTGGTTCAAGAGTATGGTGTCATTGCATTTGAGAGCAGAAAATTTGATGATAAAGAGAGGGAGATGCATGTATACGAGCAAGAGATGCTTGCTATTCTACATGCAATCAAGAAATGGCATCATTATCTCTATGGACCATATTTTAAGGTCAAAAGCAATCATAGGGTGTTGAGGTATTTCCTCTCACAGCCCAATCTTTCTCCCAAGCAAAAGAGATGCTGGCTACCTTGCAGTTATATGATTTTGAAATAGCATATATGGCTAGAAAGGATAATGTTGTGGCTGATACATTATCTAGAATGTGGGCATGTAGTTTATCTATAGTGTCTACAATTTATAAGGATTGGATAAATGACATCCAAGAAGAACATGTGCTGGATGAGCATGCTATCCAGATTTTATAGAAATTGCAGCAAGGACATGATGAAGAATTTCCAAATTTCAAAGTGTATAATGGACTCTTATGGTTCAAGGGTAAAGTGTACTTGGTCCCTAACAGTAAATTCAAACTAAAAGTGCTCCATGAGATGCATTCATCACCAATGGTTGGACATTTGGGTCTTTTCAAGACCTTTGACAATGTCCATAAAAGTTTTTATTGGAAGGGTTTATGGAAGGATGTCAAGGAGCATGTATCCAAGTGTTTAGAGTGCCAACAAAATAAGGGCTCCACTTTATTACCAGCCGGATTCCTTTAGCCTTTACCTATTCCCACGGGCAAATGGACCGACATTTCCATGGACTTTATAATGAGATTACCTACTACTAGTCATGGATGGAATAGTATCTATGTGGTTGTTGATAGATTGACTAAATCAGCCCACTTTATTCCAACCAAATTACAATATTGAGCAAGGCAAGTGGTTGAGCAATTTATGGAAGGTGTGTTCAAGCTGCATGGTATGCCAATGAAAATAGTATCGGATAGAGATACAAAATTTATGGGAAACTTTTGGAGAAGTCTATTCTCTTCTATGGGTACTTTTCTTACTCCTAGTATAGCCTATCACCCCCAAACCGATGGGCAAATGGAAACGGTCAATCATTGGGTGAAAGTGTACCATCCACCTTGATGAATTTTGTTATTACAACATGCATCACATGAGCATAGGTATGTCTCCATTTGAACCACTTTATGGGTACAAAGTCCAAATCCCATCAGTTTTGTTTCATGAAGATGTCAACCCCCAAGCAAAGGAAGAGTTAGAAAGGATGGAATTGCTCATGAGACAATGCAAGGACAACATAAGGAAAGCACAAGAAGTAATGAAAGCCTATGAAAATGAGAAGAGAAGACATTTGGACTTCAAAGTTAGAGATTGGGTGTTTCTTAAAGTGCCCAAGACACACTGCGCTTCATTGAAGGGTGGGAACAATAAGCTTGCTCACAGATTTTATGGACTATATTTGGTAGTGGACAAGGTTGGAGAGCTTGCTTATAAGCTTTAACTACCTTCTTCCACTAGAATACATGATGTATTTCATGTTTCATAGCTTAAGAAGTATGTTGGACCTAAAGTGCAAGTATTGGAAGAGTTGCCACCAATGGATGAAGTGGGACTTGTTATATATGAACCTAAAAGTCTTATTGGAAAGAGAGAAAAAGTGCTTAGAAATCGTACTCTTACTGAGTACCTCATTAAGTGGAGGATCTTACCTATAGAGGAATCTTCTTGGCAACCATCCACTAATGTGAATGATTTCCCTTGGTTATTGCAAGATGATACATGATAGACTGTGCAGGGACAGCTTGCTGTGAGATATTTCTGTTGGCCATAAAACTGCCATAAAACTGTCCTGACATTATTAAAAATTGATTTTAACGTAGAATCTAGCCACAAGCTATACAAGAGGGAGATTTGGTGTTGCTATATAACAGTACCCTAGATAATTAGCACAATTCTCTTCACAAGGTATCAAAGAGATGGTCTAGGCTATATGTAGTAAGATCGGTTCATGATAATGCAACCTATTCACTCAATGAGTTGGATGGGACTACATTAAGAATTCAAGTGGTTGGTAAAAGAATTAAACTCTTCAAGCAAAGGAAGTCTATAGCCTATGAGCTAGATGAGTTGATTGCAAGTCTTGCTCATGGCAATATGGAAGAAGAGGATGAGGATGATATGGATATGTATGAGGAAGACTCCTCTCAATTTGTTAGAATATAATACTCATCAAAAGCATGCCAAAGGATGTGCCATTTTAGAGGGGGGTGGATGTTAGAGAAGTTTTGGTACATATTGTGAAAATAGACGCTTAAGTGGAGGTAGAAATAGTAGAGTTGTTGTCTATTTCACCAAGGAATGATGGTCTATTGGAAGATATACTTATGTTATGGTCTTGGGAAGCACTTGAAAAATCATGCTAGTGTGTGGCTTGACTTTAGCCTTGACTAGTCACTCAAGTGACACACTAGAGAGTTAAGTGGTAGACAAGGAGTGGTGGAGTATGGCCAGGATCTTTAGCACAATTTTTAGTCTCTTTTGATAGGTGCTATGGTGATGTGCAAAAAAAGGGATTGAGGAGAGCTCATTGGGGCCATGAGATTCAAGTGGCAAGTGAGGAGGAAGCTACCAACCATTGGAGTATGAAAAATGAACTTTTTATTTATGCAAGAGGACTCTCATGGGAAGAGTGTGCTACTATATTCTCGATTTTTAGAGCAGGGTTTTCAAGGTTGAATACTTGGATTTGTTATCTTCTTCTCTCCCTACACTATCCTTAGCATCTTATGCTTGCAACTTGGGCTTTACTGATAGAAGATTCACTTTGCTCATGGAAGGAGAGTGCTATCTATCATCAATATCATTTGGGCATTGATTTGGGATTGTTTTGATAGCCAATAGTAGAGCATACAATGCTCAAGGAAAACTTTTGATTATCCTCTTCTCTCTTTGAACCAACAATGTCATCATTTGTTGGATACATAGCCTCTAACAATGGAAGACTGATCCTTGATTATTGGTGGATTAGTCAATGATATTTGAGCACCATTTGTGGGATATTTTGATTGTTTATGATAGGGGAAAATAGGGCTGAATGATGTATATGGGTTTCATGTACTCTCTTTGATCACTTTATGGTGGTTTATTCTTGGTTTATGGTCCTAGAGAATAGGGTCACTTGTATGTTTCACCAAAAATGAGTTTTTTGCCATCTAGGGACTTGATTTGGGCTGTTATTGGATACAAAAAATAGTCAAAATTAGGGAAGCTTGCTATGGTTTTTGATTGGGATGCATCAAAGTGGTTCTCTTGAAGAGCTTTTGACTAGAAAGGAATCTCTAAAAATACTAGGCATAGTATATATAGTTTTCAAGAAGATTTGTCTTGGAGTTTGAGCTTCTTATGGCTCTTGATTGATTGCTATAAATAAATAGAAAATGGCTTGTTATGGCTAGGATCAATGATCTTTGCCATCTACCACTATTAGTTTAATGTCTACATGAGGAGTTGAGGTGAGTGGTGATCCTCATGGGTAATGAGGGTGAGCACCACAAGTACCGAGTGTGATACAATGTAGCAAGTGGTGATAGGTGGTGATCTCCAAGCTATTAGGAATGTCAACATTGATTGTGGTATCTTGGGGAATCATGTCAAAGAGATCACCATTGTGTGCGAAGGGTGCCGAATGGGTTACCACTATGCAAAGGAGGCATCTCTCAAGAGAGTTGTGGCCTGTTATCACTTGGTGGTGTCCTAGGTATGGTATGAATCCTAGATGAATACACACCAAGCAAGAGAGCCCCATCCCAGTGGTGAAATTCTCTCCTATCACTTGGTTGTGACCCTCATGGGTGGCTACTATGAGAACCACACAATGTCAAGTGTGGTTATATAATAATCCTCTCTTATAGAACCCAATATAACTTTGGTACTATATTCTAGAATGGAATATCTATTCCAAAATCAAGAAGAGTGTACAAGAAAAATAGGGTAAAGTATCTATGTTGTAAATAAAATGTGATAGAAGGAGATAGAAAAGCTCCATGTGTATTATATCAATGATAGTGTTAGTGCACTATTTATAGTTTGCAAGCACAGGGCTTGTTACAACAACCATGAGGGTGCATCCTCCCTACCTCAAAAAATAGCTCCAATAAGGTGCAATCACTTAGAGATTTTTCTACCGCACCTACCATCTTCAAATCACATGTTCCTTTAAAACTCCTCTAGTATGACAATCTAGGATATCAACTACACCCTCAATTATCCCTATGTATGTACTTGCTCTCTTACCAATCTCTATAGAATCTCTAACCCCACAGCCTTGTCTAGCAGCTCTATCATGAACCACACCCTCCATGGCTTTTTCCCTCCTATTAGCCCCTCACTGCCCCCCTTTCGCCCATTGACAGCCCCCATCCCACTTTTGGTAGAAAAAACACACAACAAACAAAGTGAATTCCAAGCAAATTAATATCATGGAAGCTCATCTCTTCGGATTTATCTTCATCATTGAGTTGGACTAATGTTTTCTCAAACTACTCCATGGACCAAGTATCCTTGCTTGCATCAGTGTGGTTGGGGTCAATGTCTCCTCTGGAATGGTGGACTATAACTTATTATAAGATGGATAAGGATATATAGGTGTTTGGATACACACATGCAGATTGGCCTAGTAGTATTTTGATAAAAGATCTACCAAGGGATTCATGTTTTTTGAGGTGATATAGTTGCAGAAGTGATTGGGTAATTTGGATGTGTAGGTAGATAGTGTAGTTGTCATTCATTGTGACAACATGCATAGCATAAAATTGGCAAGGGACCTTATGTTCCATACTGGGACAAAATACATTGAAGTGCATTACCACTTTGTAAGAGAGAACATGATTGTACATGAGATCGACTTGGCATATGTAAGTACACAAGATCATATAGCTAGCATCTTTATGAAGGCATTTGGTGGAGAGAAGTTTGAAAGTTTCAAAGCTTACTTGGAGTTGCGAAGATGGAATTGAGCTTGAGGAGAAGTGTTGAAATGACAAGCTCGATATTGATAGTGGACCACGAGTTAGATGGATTTGTATGTCTATACTTAGCATATTGGTAGTTGTTATGACTCTTACATGGCCACTAACTTATCACTTATTATATTTGGTTTCTTATACCTATCTATAAGTGGCATAGTTATAGTGCCAGTCGATTTAATATAGCCCATTATACAATGTTTGATTTAGTAGGCCAATTTTCTTTATATTGTACCTTAAACTAGAAGATATATGCCGCATATCAACATTTATAATAACAAAATTATTCATCCAAAAATGAAACTCGTCATTACTAAAACCATCGGTATATATATCTCTACAAATTCAATGCTATTCATGTGATGGATCGTGTAAATATTGATAGATTGCATGAAAATAGTAACTCAAATAGCAATACTTATAGATTTATTTGTGACACAAATAGCCACATGTGCTGAACAATGTTCCATGAATCATTTATAAATTGAGTATATAATAGTTAATAAGACACATACATTGCAAGATGCTAGGAAGAAAGAGTTTGTCAATTCAATTTCCAAATAAGTACAATATCAACAATGATATCTCATAAAAATACATGGACTGATAGGGAGGAGAAACTAAAATAGGAAAATTTATCCATAAATATCACAAAATGCAAATCCATACAAAGGATAAGAAATGTATCTAAGGAAATCCATATAAAATGAGTTAGCATGGATCATTGTGCAAAAAAAAAAGGAATGCACACTCCATGAATCCAAGTGATGACTGTTATGGCTCCACACTATTTGAGAGCTCATTCCAACACAATGGAGCGTCAAACAAACTCTACAATATTTATAATTAAATATTAATATATAGTATACAATGAATCACATAAAAACTAAAAATTAGAAACACAAAAGAGACATGACTTAGCGGACCATTACGTGTATATAATCTATTCATGAGTATAGTGAGATCATGTCTCTTTGCATATCGAGTCTCCAAACTTGTGGAGTCATTATTTTTGATTGAGTGCTGCAAGAAAAATAAAATAGAATTATTAGAAATAAGATTATTAGTATAGCATTATACCAAATAAGAAAGTGAACATAACCTAAAGAAAACTTATGAAGTCCTCCAAATAGATCCTATGACTACTACTCCCAAGATGATGCACAACCTCTATCTCCATCCGTGCCCTCACCGCCTCCCACTACTTGTGCCATCGCCTTGGAGAGTGTGTCCTCCTCTCTAAGTCTATTCCAATTCTCTACATCTAACCACTCAGGATTTAGTGCACCACTCTTAACTTCCTTGTGCATATTTGGTTGTTAATGTAATATATATGCACACATATAGTTCATCAACGGATATCTAGTGAAAAATGGATTAGCCACTTTAGATACTAGGAACTCCTCATACAAGGATGCTATCACATAGTCCTTTCCTCTCCTTCGATATATTTTCCAGTGATCTATAATGTTAGGCCTATCAAATTATTGGCACAACTCTCTTATGCATATCATCACCCTCCTTCCTTCATTATTCATGAGCACAACATCAATTTTCTTATTGTAACGTGGTCACTTGTCAACTCGTGGGACACGTCTTAGTAGCCCATCGGGAGGGGAGTCTAGAAAGTGCCACCTGGCACTCACAAGGAATGTCACAGGGTTTGCGATCTAGGTCTTCTTGAGTCTGCCCCAAAGCGGAAGTATCCGGCCATTCCCACTTAGGACCGACCTGAAGTCAGGGTTTCCTTCCTATCAAGTAAGTCTCTAGGAAGTAGCTAGCATTGAGCTCCAGATGAACCACTTTGCGTAGAAACAACAGAGTCAAAGCAGATTTATGCTGCACTTGGTTCATGGAGAATGGGAAACGAGAGGGATGCAAAGCTCAACCTCTCTGCCCATAAGGCATAGTCCCATTCCGCTCCCCTAAAACAACATAAATTGGGATTCTAACTCAACTAACTCTAGGTCTTCACAGTTTCGTTATCACGTCTTTTGAGAAAAGCTCCCAGCTATTCGGTACCACCCTTTTGTAGGACAGACCCAAGTCACGTCCATTGCACTTTTCTCGGGTTGCTTAGTTATCTAATTATCTACCACATTAAGTTTAACATGCAAAAGCAACTTCCTTAATTAATCAATTTAAACATAGGTTCCTTCACGCAACTTAGGCATTGACATTAAAAAAACAATGTCAAGCAAGTTCCTTTTTCAAATATCTGATCTTTATTTATCATAGTCTTGGAATACATCAAGTAACTTTCCCGAAGGCTATCCTAGCAATCAACATGATTGCTGCTTCAAGTTTCACCCGTAAACTAGTACACAGGCCTCGAGATCCCATCTTGAGTCACGTTAGCCTCTTGTGCGGGATTCGGAGGTAAGGAATTTATGGCCAGAGCCTCCCCTGCAGCATCCAAGCGTCCTCTCGCTCCAAGCAACACCTACGGAGAGACCTCTCATGGCGGGTTCGATCCATGTATTTGATGCAGCTAAATAACCCCCTTGGATAGGGCCAGGCAAGCAGTTAGAGGTAACTGAACCCACCTCGCCCTCCAGGCTTTTAACCTGAAGCATTAAGTATTTTGCCTTGAATTATTTCCTTGAGCAAAGAAGTTCAAACAATGTACCTAAGTGTACAATCATGATCATTTTAGTGGTCCTTTGTACGACCAACTACTAAGGTGTGATTTCTTCTTCTCAAATGCTCCCAGTATTCGATCCTGGATCGTTCCCAACTTGGCGAGATTCCAGGGGTTTGGCAAGCTAGGTTGCTTGTTTCCCCTTTTTCTTGGGTTAGGGTTTGTGCCCACCGACCCTAATTATCCTTACCTTAAGTCTCCTTGTAAAATAGATCTTGGACAACCACGTCACCCTCGGCTGGTCAATTTGCTTCTTGGAAATTCACAATTTCCCTAAGTTTGATAAATTGGTCCCTAAGAGAGAGAGTTGTAATAGGGTGACTAATCGACTTCTATCTTGTAATTAGATCTCGCCTCCCTTGGGCTAAGATGTAGTAGTAGCATCTTATGGTTTAGTTGCAATAGCATCTGACCTTGCAGACTAGTTACTCGAGATAGGTAGCAATGCCTATCTTGAAGAATTACATCCCTTTTGTTGATATTACTAGTATTCGTGTCCTAAGGCCTAATACCCTCTCATTACTCACAACATAGAATGATCAAAGTGTGAGATCATTGGATTAACTCTGCAAGTGCCTATCTTTTCATATTGATTGTAACTATCACTTCATGCGTATTGCATCCTATATGCTTTTCATCAAATGAAATATAACTCTTTTCCTTTTCATACATTTACATATGCATGCAAGTTGCTTATGCATGCAGGTTATGCTATGTACTTTACAATGATATTGAAATAAAAACATAATCTTTTCCTTTTCCATGCAAGTCACGCGAAATAGAATGCAATTGCTTATGCAAAAATATAATTCTTTTATTATTCTCCATAGCAATTACCTATTCAACCGTCCACGAATCAACCTATTTATGGTCGTCACGATGGGTTTTTTTAATTGCACAAATGCATTGTGTACAACATAACTCATTCTTGGCAATGTAAGTTACCCAATGCAAACCTTCCAATGCACATGAGCATTGCAATATATATTTAACCTATGTGCGTGATGCAACTAGGACATTATTGCATGAGTGCATCTTTTAACTCATGAACCATATATTCAAGAATGCAATAGCCTTTCATCATGATGGGGCGAGAAATGTAAGTACCTTGTGATGTGATCTAAAACTTTCCCAAACATTCCTATGATCTTTTTAAAATATAGCATTCAATTATAGTAAATTTTCAATGCGATTAAGACTACCCTATGCAAATTTATACTTATTGCACCCATATCATGTGGAAATGAAGAAGGTGAATTTGATGGAACCTGAACTTCCGTAGGAGGACTATTATCGGCTTTCGCGCTCCGGGTGGGGACTCCTACGTGTGCCCCTCTTACTCCCACATGTGCTCCTCTCGTGTGGCGCTTTGGGGCCATCGCAATCAGGGCTAGGGCAGGTGGAGGGTGTGCTGAGATTCCCTGCAACTGGCAATCCTTCCCTCCTGCAAGGGAACTCCCTTTGTGGACGAATTGTGTCCTTTACGCGATTCTGTGGGTGAAGCACCCAACCTTTTTTTGCTTAAACGGCCATACAACAATATGTTTTATCGAAAACAATAAGAAGGCTCTTTATGGGAGCTTCTAGAAGCTTCTTGGAAGCTTTTTTTTGTCTTTTTGGTTTTTGACAAGGGGGGGTGTCGTGCTGATGGAGACAAGATGATGACGATGAGCCGAGTAGAGGGGAGGGCGACGACGCTGCTGCAAATCACGAAGGGGGGGCGAAGCCTCTGCTGATCACGGGGGGGCTACCTCTAGTGCCATGAGGGGGGGCTCCCCTTTATAGTGGGGAGGGGTGGTATATGGGGGGGGGGGGAGACGGTTTAACGGCTGCCCCCCCTCCACCTGGGGGGTGCATGGCCCCTCCTCTCTTTCTTTGTTTTTACTCCCTCTCTCTCTCTCCTTGACATGCTGTCAATGGGGAGAGAGAGAGGGAGAGTAAAAAAATTTGAGTTAATTATTTTTTTTAAAAAGGGGGGAGTTCTTATGCACGGTGGGGGGGGGGGGGGATGCTACATCCTCTCCCTCTTAGAGGAATCGAGATGTCCTCATCTCGAGAAGATCTGGGGGTATTGTTGGTTGAGAGTATTTTCATTCATCCAGGTGGTATTCTCTTCGGGATAATCTCTCCACTGGATGAGGTATTCTCTCAAGGTCCTTGATCTCAAATGCCTCTCCCTAACATCTAGGATTCTATCAGGCCGTAGCTCAAGGACTCCTTGGCTAGGCATTACAATTTGCTGATCATCAAGTACATGATTCACATTAGGTAGATACTTTTTCAATAGGCTAACGTGGAATACATTATGAATCTTTAGAGTTGCAGGCAGCTGTAGTCTGTAAGCATTAGGTCTTAGGCAATTGATGATCTTATAAGGTCCACAATACCTCGGACTTAGCTTCTTGTACTCTCCCAAGGACAGTGAACTCTTTTTAGGACGTACACGGATGAAGACCATATCACCTTCGACGAAGGATCTATCTTGATGTTTCAAGTCAGCATAGGCCTTTTGTCTATCCTTAGTAGCTTGAATGTCTTGTCTTATTGATTTGATTTGATCATCCATGTCTTCCAGTATCTGTCTTGAAGCTTCTACCCTCAAAGTTGGACCTGAGAAGTTCAAAGGGGTACGACAATCATGCCTATATAATGCTTGGAAAGGGGTCATCTGAATACTCTATTGGTAAGAAGCATTGTAGGCAAACTCAACCAGGGGTAAGCATTGAATCCACTTTTTGTGTTCACGACAGTAGTATGCCCTAAGCATATCTTCAATGACTTGATTGACTCGTTTTATTTGACCATCAGTTTGGGGATGGTAAGCTGTGCTTAAATAGCGTTGAGTTCCAATAGTTTCAAAGATAGCCCTCCAGAAGTGTGATGTGAAAAGAGAGTCACAATCACTAATGATTCTTCTAGACAACCCATGAAATTTGAATATTTCCTTGATGAATAATATTGCGATCTCTGAAGCTTTATAGTTTGTCTTGGCAGGGATGAGATGTGCGACCTTGGTGAGCATATCTACTACAACCAAAATAGAGTTATATTCTCCCTGAACTTGGGATAAGCCAACAATGAAGTCCATACTAATGAACTCCCATTTCATTTGTGGAATGTCGAGTGGTTGCAATTTTCCAGGCATTTTAACATATTCTACCTTAATGCATTGACAAGACAAATATTCCGTGACATATTTGAGTACATCTCCCTTGAGCCTTTCCCAATAATAGCTTTTGCTGATCGTGTTAAGGGTCTTGGCATAACCAGGATGTCTTGAGAAAGGGGAGTCATGGGCTTCCCAAAGTATCTTCTGCTTGAGAGTTTGGCTTGCGGGGATACATAACCTTGTCCTAAAGTAGACAAGTCCATTATTGATGGAGAATTCTTGATAATTCGTCTTTAGCTTCGGGTTTTGATCCTTGATGAGGATCTCCCTTAGCATTTTCTGATAGACTGGGTCATGATATGCCCCCTCTTTTGCTAGCTCAAGAATCGGGTTGTTTGGCATTGATACCTTTTTTGCTAGAGACCTTGCTGTTGATGAATCTTGCAAAATGAGAGAATTTAGAAATACCTTGCGACTGAGTGCATCGGCAACTACATTCTCTTTTCCAGGCCTATATATGATTTCAAAATCATATTCTTCTAGCACTTCAATCCATCGACATTGCCTCATATTGAGCTCATTCTGGGTGAAAATCCATTTAAGACTCTTGTGGTCCATTACTAAGGAAAATTTGTTACCTAGTAAGTAATGTCTCCAAAGTTTGAGAGCATGGATGACAACCAACAACTCCAGGTCGTGGATAACATAATTCCTTTCATGGCTCTTCAATTTTCTTGAAGAATATACTACGGGATGACCTTCTTGTATAAGTACACATCCTAAAGCAAGTGAGCTGATACTAAGCTTTGCTTTAGTTTGTCAAAGTTGGTCCGTTTAGTAGGTGGCCATACAATTGCTACTTGCTTCTTTAGTAGATCAGTCAGAGGTGCTGCAATCAAAGCATAATCTTTGATGAAAATTCTGTACCACCCTATCAATCCAAGAAAACTACATATTTCTTTGATAGAAGTTGGTGTTGGCCATTCCAAAACGTCTCTGACCTTAGCTGGATCTACTCAAATTCCTTATGCTAATACAATGAATCCCAGATATTCAATCTGTTGCTTGAAAAATGCGCACTTCTTCTTCTTGGCATAAAGCTTGTGTGCTCTCATTGCTTCAAGAACAATGCGAAGCTGGGGTTCATGATCCTTTTCGTATTTTGAGTAGACTAGGGTATCGTAAAAAAATATGAGTACGAAGTCATCAAGATAGGGCCTAAAGATATCCTGCACTAACCTGTTGAAGGTAGCAGGAGCATTCGTTAGCATGAATGACATAACTAGGAATTCGAAGTGTCCATACATTGTACTGAATGTAGTCTTCGGGATATCTTATTCTTTGATCCTTATCTGATAATATCCAGATCCGAGATCTATCTTTGAGAAGATCTTTGCCCCTTGAAGACGGTCAAGTAATTCATCTATTCTTGGAATGGGGTATTTATTTTTGATAGTTGCTTGATTCAACCCTCTGTAGTCAATGCATAGGCAAAGTGTTCCATCTTTCTTCTTTTGAAACAACACTTGAGCTCCCCATGGAGAACTACTAGGACGGATGTAGCCTTGGTCTAACAGTTGCTTGAGTTTCTCTTTCAGTTTGATAGCTTCTGGAATGGACATCTTATACGGCCTCTTTACGACTGGTGCAGCTCCTCGCACAAGTTTTATTTCGTGGCCGACTTCCCTTTGGGGAGGAAGTTCCGTTATATCTTCAGGAAATACGTATGTGTATTCCTTTAACCATGAAGGTTCTTCTCCAGATTCCTGATTTTGATCTAGCTTATTCAGTTTAATTAGGTAGATAGGTAGACCCTTTTGAACTCCTTTTATTATCTATGTTGCTTTTTCCAACTGTGTTTTTGGCTTACAAGCCTCACCTTGAGTCGTGACTAGTTTCCCTTCAGAATTGCAGAAGGAGAATTAGCCCTTTCCATAGTGGATGTGGGCATCATTGGGTATTAGCCAATCCATTTCAAGTAAAAATTCGTGGACACCTAGGTTAATCACCCTGAATCTCACAGAAGTTGGCATCCCACCCAATAAGAATATCACCTTTTGCCTAGTACAAGTGACCTCACAACCATTTGCTAATTCCACAAGTAAAGTAGGTGCATCTATTGTGGCTACCCCTAATCTCTTTGCACAGATTGGTGAAATGAAGGAATGTGTACGGCCATAGTCAATCAAGGTTTTAAAGCTTTTACCTTGATATTATGATGGAGTTTGAATCACCGAGAATTGGCGATTTGGACCCTTCTTGTGAAGAGTGGCGTGAACCGTTGCCCTCTTAATGTCAGCATCCATGGATGGATCTTCTTCATTGTCCTGCTCCTTGTTGGAAACACTAGAGGTTCTCCCTCTAGCCATAACGATGGTTCCTTGACCATAAAGTGGCTCTATTTTGACCTTGGAATTGCCCTTGGCGATGCCCTCTGCCAAGCTTGGGACACTCTCTCTTGAAGTGTCCGGAATCGTTGCAATGGAAGCAATGTGGGTTGCGATCATTGCTTTGTGTTGGAACAAAGTTGTTGACAGCATTGACTCTAGCTTTCTTTCTCTGGCCCTGATTCTGACCCTGTGCTCTCTTAATCTAAGCCTTAGACATACCCTTATTCTGATATTTGTAAGGCCAAATCCAGTTGTTCCTTGGTTTGGTCTGTACCTCTTGTATTATTGGAGTAGCTTGAATGAGTGCGTCTTGTAGGTTCATTGGGCGCATTGATTCCAATTGAGTGTTTATGGATGGATTCAACCCAATACAAAATTTTGACACCTGTTGTGTCATATTCATTGGGGGTGCATACTTTAGGAGTGAAATGAACTTCGAACAATATGCTTCAAGGGATAATCCTAGCTGCTTCAAGTCATAGACTTCATTCATCTTTTGTGTGTGGTAGGCAGGTGGCAGATACCTCCCTTACACAGCTTCCTTAAGCTTATCCCAAGTGACTGTCCCCTCCGAGATTGCTTGGTCTCTGCACCACAGTTTCCACCAAAGTCTCGCTTCACCTGTAAGCTTAAGTTTAGCGAGCATGGCTTGGTTAGCACATGCAGTTCCTACTGCCTGAAAATAGTCCTCCATGGACTCAATCCAGATCTTGGCATTGGCTTGAGCAGCCCTTCCCTTGCCATCAAACTCTGTGGCTTAATTTGTTTGAGAATGAATTTTTTATCTTGAGCCATAACTAGACTTAGTGCAGGATTTGGATTTGGAACCTGCGCTTGGGGTTGCATCTGAGCAATAAGATTCTTTATGTTAACATCTTATTATACATTCTCATATTATGTTAATATGACTAGCACAACTTTTTGACTAAGTGATTTAATCACTTAACACCTTAGTTATCATTTATGATCAAGATAAAAAGTCTTATTTATTCATGAAGGCATAACCCTTTGAGTACATTTATTTTGGATAAGTAGGACATGCTGATTGATACATTAGTTTGGGGAAAATAGGATTATGTTACAATCGGCTGCAGGGACAGAATAATAATATGGAGTGGGATCATGGATTTTCAGGAACCGGTAAGTCATATGAAGCTTGGGGTATCCCTTCCTTTGATACCCGTTCTTCTCATAGCACCCTAATACTTTGATTCTGTCTTAGCAGAGATCACCCGGGTCACTTCTTCATAGATATACTTGTTCTGCTTGACTTGCCGGACTGTTAACATGCACGCAAGATTCGACAAAGATAAACAGCTTCACAATCTTTAAATCCTCCATCCACTTGATTCTCTTCAAGTTGGTTTGAAGGTATGCGAGTCGGTGGGTTGCTATGTAGTATATTCTTGAGTCTCCCGTCCATCTCTGCTCCTCATACAAGGGCGAAGGATTATAGATGTAGTCCAGAATATTCATCATACCAAGCCTTTGACGATAATTCAAAGTATGCATTGCAGTCATGAACATGACCTGGAACACCAAGAACTTGCTCCATGCTTCGTGACTCTGCAACCCAGCATCCATAAGTGAGTAAAGAAATATTTTCAACAGAAAACACTGCTCTATTTTACTCACCTTTTCCTATTTACCCCCTTATTCTCTTTATTTTCCTCCATTTAGTTCCCTTATAATCTTTAGACCTCGTTGGTTCGCTCTGATACCAACTATAATGTGTCCGCCTGTCCACTCGTGGGACACGTCTTAGCAGCCCATCGGGAGGGGAGTCTAGAAAGCGCCACTCTTGGCACTCACAAAGAATGTTATAGGGTTTGTGATCTAGGTCTTCCTGAATCTGCCCCGAAGCGGAAGTATCCGGCCGTTCCCACTTAGGACCGACATGAAGTCAGGGTTTCTTTCTTATCAGCCAAGTCCCTAGGAAACAGCTAGCGTCGAGCTCCAGATGAACCACTTTGCATAAGAACAATAGAGTCGAAGTGGATTTATGCTGCACTTGGATCATGGAGAATGGGAAACGAGAGTGATGCGAAGCTCAACCTCTCTACCCATAAGGTGTAGTCCCATTCCGCTCCCCTAAAACATCATAAATCGGGATTCTAACTCAACTAACTCTAGGTCTTCACAGTTTCGTTATCATGTCTTTTGAGAAAAGTTCCCATCTAACCCGGACCACCCTTCCATAGGACAGACCCAACTCACTTCCAATGCACTTTCCTTGGGTTGCTTAGTTATCTAATTACCTACCACATTATGTTTGACATGCAAAAGAAGCTTCCTTAATTAATCAATTTAAATATAGGTTCCTTCACGCAACTTAGGTATTGACATAAAAAAACAATGTCAAGCAAGTTCCTTTTTCAAATATCTGACCTTAATTTATCATAGTCTTGGAATACATCAAGTATCTTGCTCAAAGGCTATCCTAGTAATCAACATGATTGCTACTCCAAGTTTCGCCCGTAGACTAGTATATAGGCCTTGAGATCCCATCTCGAGTCATGTTAGCCTCTTGTGCGCGATCTGGAGGCAAGGAATTTATGGCCAGAGCCTCCCATGCGGCACCAAGCGTCCTCTCGCTCCAAGCAGCACCTACGGAGAGACCTCTCGTGGTGGGTTCGGTCCATGTATTTGGTGCGGCTAAATAACCCTCTTGGATAGGGGCAGGCAAGCAGTCACAGGTAACTAAACCCACCTCGCCCTCCAGGCTTTTAACCTAAAGCATTAAGTATTTTGCCTTGAATTAGTTCCTTGAGCAAAGAAGTTCAAACAATGTACCTAAGTGTACAAGTACAATCATTTCAGTGGTTATTCGTATGACCAATTGCTAATATGTGATTCCTTCTTCTCGAATGCTTCCAGCATTTGATCCTGGATTGTTCACAACTTGGCTAGATTCCAAGGGTTTGGCAAGCTAGGTTGCTTGTTTCCCCTTTTTCTTGGGTCAGGGTTTGTGCCCTACCGACCCTAATTATCCTTACCTTAGGTCTCCTTATAAAATAGATCTTGGACAACCCCGTCGCCCTCGGCTCGTCAATTTGCTTCTTGGCAATTCACAATTTTTCTAAGTTTGACAAATTGGTCCCCAAGAGAGAGTGTTGTAGTAGAGCGACTACTCGACTTCTATCTTGTAATTAGATCTTACCTCCCTTGGCCTAAGATATAGTAGTAGCATCTTATTGTTTAGTTGCAATAGCATCTGACCTTGCACACTAGTTGCTCGAGATAGGTAGCAGTGCCTATCTTGAAGAATTACATCCCTTTTGTCGATATTACTAGTATTCGTGTCCTAAGGCTTGGTATCCTCTCATTACTCGCAACATAGAATGATCTAAGTGCAAGATCGTTGGATTAACTCTGCAAGCGCCTATCTTTTCATATTGATTGTAACTGTCACTTTATGCGTATTGCATCGATGCTATATGCTTTTCATCAAATGAAATATAACTCTTTTTCTTTTTATACATTTATATATGCATGCAAGTTGCTTATGCATGCAGGTTATGCTATGTACGCTACAATGATATTGAGATAAAAACATAATCTTTTCCTTTTCCATGCAAGTCACGCGAAGTAGAATGCAATTGTTTATGTGAAAATATAACTTTTTTATTCTTCTCCATAGCAATTACCTATTCAACCTTCCACAAATCAACCTATTTATGGTCGTCACAAGGGGTTTTTTTAATTACAAAAATGCATTGTGTACAACATAACTCATTCTTGGCAACGTAAGTTACCCAATGCAAACCTTCCAATGCACATGAGCATCACAATATATATTTAACCTATGTGCGCGATGCAACTAGGACATTATTGCATGAGTGCATCTTTTAACTCATGAACCATATATTCAAGAATGCAACAGCCTTTCATCATGATGGTGCGGGAAATGTAAATACCTTGTGATGCGATCTAAAACTTTCCTGAACATTCTTATGATCTTTTTAAAACATAGCGTTCAACAATAGTAAAATTTCAATGCGAGTAATACTATCCTATGCGAATTTATACTTATTGCATCCATATCATGCGGAAATGAAGAAGGTGAATTTGATGAAACCTAAACTTTCGCAGGAGGGATATTATCGGCTTTCGCGCTTCGGGTGGGGACTCCTACATGTGCCCCTCTTACTCCCGTATGTGCTCCTCTTGTGTGGTGCTTTGGAGCCATCACAATTGGGGCTAGGGTAGGTGGAGGGTGTACTGAGATTCCCTGCAACTAACAGTCCTTCCCTCCCGCAAGGGAACTCCCTTTGTGGACGAATTGCGTCCTTTACGCGATTTTGCAGGTGAAGCACCCTTAAGAAGGCTCTTTATGGGAGCTTCTAGAAGCTTCTTGGAGCTTTTTTTTCTCTTTTTGGTTTCTAACAGGGGGTGTCATGCTAATGGGGACGAGATGATGATGATGATGGTGATGACGGCTTTGGTAGCCTAATGGCGCTCAGGCCGAGCAAGGGGGAGGGCGATGGCGCTGCTCCAGATCACGGAGGGGGGGCGCTGAAATCACAGGCCAGGGGAGGTGGCGCCCTACTGATCATGGGGGGGCTGCCTCCATGGCCACGAGGGGGGCTCCCCTTTATTGTGGGGAGGGGTGGTATATGAGGGGGGGCAGCCATTTAACGGTTGCCACCCCTCCACTTGGGGGGGTGCATGCCCCCCTTTCTCTCTCTTTACTCCCTCTCTCTCTCTCTCCCCGACATGCTGTCGGTGGGGAGAGTAAAAAATTTTGAGTTGATTATAAGAAATTTTTTAGAAAAGGGGGGCGTTCTTATGCACCGAGGGGGGGGGGGAATGCTACACTTATCCAACCACTAAGTATTCATACCTTGGTGGGGTGCATCCAAGGTGCACTCTCTCCCACGTGTGACCATGATCATGGGTATAATCAAGAGACCCTTGTATGTCTGAAGACATATCTGTAGAACTGGCATCTCTTGGATTTAGTGCACCATTATTGACTCCCTTGTGTGTATTTTGGTTGTTAATGTGATATATATGCACACATACGATTCATCAACATCCATCTAGTGAAAAATGGATCAACCGCTATAGAACCTGGGAGCTCCTCATGCAAGGATGCTATCACATAGTCCTTGCCTCTCCTTTAGTATATTTTTTGAGTGATCTAGAATGTTATGCCTAAGAACTTATTGACACAACTCTATTATTGATGCTAGGAGGCATATTCCACGATGGATTTCATGAGGTTTTGTAGTGGATTTCGTAAAATTATACTTATTTGTCGGGACTCGTACACAAGGTGGATTTCTTGTGCAAAAAGTTGATGGGGACACCTGTCCTTTTCGGGCGTCTCGTTAATTTAATGTGCAAGTGGGTGATTCCATAATAGGTGATTCTGCAAAATACATATTTAAATTAATGGATGTTTATGAGTTTAGAGTGCGCACTCGTATTAAATTAAGGTTAGGACAGAGTTCCAACCTATTTATTTATTTTGTAGCTGAAGACTGCTAGGTATTCACTTTTGTCGGTTTAATTTTATTATTTTCTAACAATTGTGAATGCTTTCGTTGATGTGTAGAGCAGGCAATAGTGGCGCTAGGAAGCACTGGGCGATAGCATGTATTCAAGTTATTTAGAAGAAATTATCATTTTTGATGGGTGTGCGTCTTAGGCGTGGCACCAATATTTATTTTGACACGCCTATTTATTAAAGCGCTTGATATATATTTATTATTTTGTATACGTATAGGCGCACGATTTAAATATTCATTATTGGTCATTGTATTTGGGCACAATCTGACTCTTGGAGTGCCCAACCGCTTTATTCTTTATTTGGGCAAAAGCAAACACAAAAGCTAAAGCATGTTGGTTGTAAATTTGGGCTATTTTTTAGGTTAGAGATGACTAATATATAAAATACATGCTTTGTGGAGCGCTCACACAAGGCATGAAGGGAGATTCAAATCATACGCCCATGTGCATACAAAATAATAATTATATGTCAAGTGCTTTAATAAATAAGAGCGCCAAAATAAATATTGGCTCCACGTCTAAGACGCGCGTCCATCAAAAATGATAATTTCTTCTAAATAACTTAAATACACGTTGTCGCCCTGTACTTCCCAGCTCCACCGTCGCCTGCTCTACACATCAACTGAAGCATTCACAATTGTTAAAAAATAATAAAATTAAACCGATAAAAGTGAATACCTAGCAATCTTCAGCTACAAAATAAATAAGTAGGTTGAAAATATGTCTTAACCTTAATTTAATATGAGTGCACACTCTAAAATCATAAAAGTCCATAAATTTGAATATGTATTTTGCGGAATCACCCACTATGGAATCACCCACTTGCACATTAAATTAATGAGATGCCCGAAAAGGATAGGCATCCCCATCGACTTTTCGTACAAGGAATCCACCTTCTGTACGAGCCGTGGAAAATAAATATAATTTTACGGAATTCAGTGCAAAACCTCACAGAATCCACCATGGAATATGCCTCCTGGCATCATACCCCGGCAAACATAATCATCAACTATGAATTTCATAGTTTTCTTTTCTTGTTTGCTTGTTTAGTATATGATTGTTAGGCTTTCGCAATCATATCTTTAACTTCATCGAAAATAGTAGTATGCATGTGGGCAATGTCATTAGCAGCTTTAACTTTGTTTGACAATAAAGTAAGAGGTGTAGGCTATCTATATCCATAAATGATTTCAAAAGGTGCTTTTCGTGTAGCTGTATGTGGAGTGTTATTATATGCAAGCTGAAGTAAATGTAAGTGTGTATTCGAGGTTTGTGGTTTTGAAATTGTGTATGGACATACACTACAAGGAAACAAAGCAATAGCAACGCCGATTAGCAACGTAGAATAGTGGTGTCGCTATTAGCATCGCAAATACGAGGCTAATAGCGACGCCCCACAGAGAAAAAAAAAGAGGGCCGAAACCCGAGCGCGTTTCATTTCGCACATTCTGAAAGTTTGAGAGAGAGAGAGAGAGAGAGAGAGAGAGAGAGAGAGAGAGAGAGAGCGAGTGACCGTTTTGCACAGAGGGTGAGAGAGGGAGAGGAAGAAGGCTTGTCACCACTGCCGTCGTTTGCGAAGGAGAGGAGGAGCCGCCGTCACGAAGAGGAGCAGCCAAACCCTCTAGCAAATCTTTACGTTGAGTCCATTCTCTCTCTCTCTTACTTATTTAGGGTTTAATTTGTGTATATTGAGAGAGGGAGAGGAAATGAGAGAGAAAGAGAGGGAGAGGGAGGCGAAGGTGGAGAAAAGGGAGAGGGAGAGGGAGAGAGAGAAAGAGAAAAAGAAAGAGAGGGAGAGGGAGGGGGAGGAAATGAGAGAGGGAGAGGAAGGAAGAGTGCATTCTCTCTCTCTTTTACTTTTTTTTATATAATTTGTGTATATTGAGAGAGGGAGAGGACATGAGAGAGAGAGAGAGAGAGAGAGAGAGAGGGAGAGGGAGAGGGAGAGGGAGAGGGAGGAAATGGAAGAGGGAGGGGGATGAAATGAGAGAACGAGAGGGAGGGAGAGTGCATTCTCTCTCTTTTTTATTTTTTTGTATAATTTGTGTATATTGAGAGAGGGAGAGGAAATGAGAGAGAGGGAGAGGGAGAGGGAGAGGGAGGAAATGAGAGAGGGAGAGGGAGGGAGAGAGAGAGAAAGAGAGGGAGAGGGAGAGGGGGAGGAAATGGGAAAGGAAGAGGGAGGGAGAGGGAGAGGGAGAGAGAGAGAGAGGGGGAGGGAGAGGAAAGGAGAGAGGGAGAGGGAGAGAGAGAAGGAGGGAGATGAAAATATAATAGGAAAATGAGAGAGGGAGAGGAGAGAGAAAAAATGAGAGAATGAGAGGAGAGAAAAAAAAAGAGAAGATGTTAAACATAATAGGAAAAGAGAGAAAGAGAGGGTGTGGGTGAGGGTGAGGGAGGGAGAGGAAATTAGAGAGGGAGAGGAGAGAGAAAAAGAGAGAAAAATCATTAAACCTAATGAGGAAAGAGAGGGTTAGGGTGAGGGAGGGAGAGAAAGAGAGAAAAGGAAATGAGAGAGAGAGAGAGAGAGAGAGAGAGAGAGAGAGAGAGAGAGAGAGAGAGAGGAGAGAGAGAGAGAGAGAGAGAGAGAGAGGAGAGAGAGAGAGAGAGAGAGAGAGAGAGAGGAGAGAAAAAGAGAAAAAAATAATTAAACCTAATAGAGAAAGAGAGAAAGAGAGGGTAAGGGTGAGAGAGGGAGACGAAATGAGAGAGGGGGAGAAAGAGAGAACGGAAAATGAGAGAGGGAGAGGAGAGAGAAAAAAATGAGAGAGAGGAGAGAGAAAAGAGAGAAAAATCATTAAACCTAATAGGGAAAGAGAGAAAGAGAGGGTCAGGGTGAGGGAGGGAGAGGAAATGAGAGAGAGAAAAGGAAATGAGAGAGGGAGAGGAGAGAGAAAAAGAGAAAAAAATCATTAAACCTAATAGAGAAAGAGAGGGTGAGGGTGAGAGAGGGAGAGGAAATGAGAGAGGGAGAGAAAGAGAGAAAGGAAAATGAGAGAGGGAGAGGAAATGAGAGAGGGAGAGAAAGAGAGAAAGGAAAATGAGAGAGGGAGAGGAGAGAGAAAAAGAGAGAAAAATCATTAAACCTAATAGGAAAAGAGAGAAAGAGAGAGTCAGGGTGAGGGAGGGAGAGAAAATGAGAGAGGGAGAGAAAGAGAGAAAAGTAAATAGGACCTTGCAATAAGTTCATCCTAAGCTCATAGGGGTTAGGCCGATCCTCAACAAACCTAAGGGATATATGGCTAGAGAGCCCTAGCATACTTGTGCCTCCTAGCATAATGTTCTTGCAAAGAGACCTCTCATACATGGGGCTTGTCCTAGCCTCCACCACGCAAATATACAATGAAGGCAATCAGCCTATCAGCATGAAAAACATTCATTTTTCATAACGTAATCCCAAAAAATAAATTTGGATATTCCATAAAAATCAATCTCTTCTTAAAAAGTCAAATACAGAAAACTAAAACAACATCATTCATATGCTTCGCAAAACTAAAACAGCATCATTACAAGATCTCTTAGGAAACTCATCTTCAACTATTAATTTCAATTAATAAATATAATATAAAATCACTTGCAAAGAAAGACACTCTTTTATCATTAACTCTCTTTCTTCCTTAGAATAGTCTTAGGAACAAATTTCTGCTCTAACAACTATATATTTGAGCATAATAACTATTTTAAGGTTTATTCCATGAGTAGTAGTAGTAATATATATGCAACCATCAAGCTAGAGATCATGCTTTGGTATCTGTGGAGATCCCAATCTCATGCCGTCATAGAGATTGTAGTGTGCAATAGTGTGGAGAGAATATGGGTGAGTTGTAAATGATAAAGGAGAATTCTATTGATGATGGAGAGAAGATGAGGTGAATCGCCAATCCTATTCTTAGTAAGTGTAACCTACCCATAGTCATGGTCGTCGTGGTCGTGGTCGTGGTCATGGTTGTAGTCGTGGTCGTGGTCGTAGTCATGGTCGTTGTCGTCGTAGTCATAGTCGTAGTCTTAGTCATGGTCGTAGTCGTAGTCGTATTTGTAGTCGTGGTCGTGATCATGGTGGTCGTGGTCGTCGTAGTCATGGTCGTGGTCGTGGGTCGTGGTTGTGGTCATCGTAGTAGTAGTCGTGGTCGTGGTCGTAGTCGTAGTCGTAGTCGTAGTCGTAATTGTAGTCGTGGTTGTAGTCATAGTCGTAGTCGTAGTCGTAGTCGTGGTGGTGGTGGTGGTGGTGGTAATCATAGCCGTGGCTGTGGTCGTGGTCATGGTCGTGATCGTAGTCATGGTCGTAGTCATCGTGGTCGTGGTCATGGTCGTGGTTGTGGTCGTTGTTGTGGTCGTGGTCGTGGTTATGATCGTGGTCGTGGTCGTGGTCATGGTAGTGGTGGTGGTGGTGGTGATAGTGGTAGTCGTAGCCATGGTCGTGGCCGTGGTAGTAGTCGTCGTGATCGTGGTTGTAGTCCTAGTCGTGGTCATAGTCATCAGTGGTCGTGGTCATGGTCGTGGTTGTAGTCATGGTCGTGGTCATAGTCGTGGTCGTGGTCATAGTCGTAGTCATGGTTGTGGTTGTGATCGTAGTCGTAACGTAGAGAAAGAGAGAGAGATGGAAGGAGAGGATAACAATTTAAGAAAAAAAAGGAATAATAACAAAAATAAATTGTTTGTTGTAACATAGACAAAATGGAAAATGATGAAGGTCCTATTGTTCAAGATCGCGAGGCGTATCTTAATCAACGTGTCCCATGTCCGTGCTCTCAATGCAAGCTGGCAATTAGACGAAAACGTCGATTGTCTATAGAACACATACGATGATTTGGCGAGTTTCAATCTGAGATCATTGATCAGGCAATTGCATATTTTCAGCAAACGGTAAGAAAAGTTAATATCAATCATACATTGTACTCGCAAGCTAATTGAATACCATATACAATAAGATTGGGTCTGGCTAGAAAATTTTCTATCCATGGAGGTGATGTCTCGTCCCAAGGAGGAGTGCACCCTTTGCAGCCAATTAGAAGAGTTCGTGGATGTGCGATGGATGGAGTGCCTGCAAATACCATGCCTGAGTCTCGTGATGATACACGACATGTTTTATGAAAGCTTGACATGGACTATAACAACATCCATGCATGTATCAATGATTGCATACTATTTCAAGGAGAATACGAGACTATGGAGACATGTCCAAAGTGTGGTACTCACATGTATCGATAGGACTTGCAAGGGCAAACCATCCCTCAAAAAGTTCTCAGACACTTTCCACTTATCCCCCACATAAACCACATATTTCGTACATCCGACATGATGAGCTTGACAACGTGGCATGCCAGAATAAGTCCACGGATGGAGTTCAAAGAATATCACTGGACTCACACGCATGGAGCCACATTGACTCTACCTTCCCAGGCTTTTCCTGAGAGCCAAGGAATTTTCGGCTTGGTCTTGCAATGGATGGCGTGAACCCATTCAGTCTACGCTCAACTTCTTACAGTGTGTGGCCTATAGTCCTTGTCAACTACAATATCCATCCATGGCTTTCTACAAAGAAAGAACATCTCATCCTTAGCTTACTCGTCCCCGGCCACTACAAAGTCAAAAATATGGATGTGTATCTTTGTACACTAGTCGATGAGCTTAAGATTTTGTAGGAGGAGGGGGTCACCGTGCAAGATATGAGCAAGTGCAATGGTCGGCGGTCTACCAATATTCGAGCCATTCTCATATGGAGGATGCATGACTTTTCAGGATTCAGAGAGTGCTCAGGTGAAGAGACCTCCGTTCTCATTTGTAATATCTATATTTTATCTCGTTCAAGCATGTATTCACTGGGTCGTGGTGTTGGAACAGTTTGGTTATCTCAGGTTATTATGCATGCCCATTGTGCAGGCTATAGTTAGACTCCCAAAGGTCACGAACCATGAAGAAGATGGTATATCAAGGATACGCCACTTTCTTGCCAGAGGATCATGAACTCAGGGAAGGTTTTCTTGGACGACCTCCAACACGTATGAATGCCACAAGCTGGTACGAGCTAAAAATGGTCCACGCGAAGTCACATCCAAACGGAATGCGACGGTTCTCAGTTTTCTAAGAGTTGCTATATTAGACACACTTACAATTCAACCACTTGTTGGATCCCATGCATATTTTCAAGAATGTGGGCAGTTTACTATAGGACCACATCACAGAAAAGAGAGACACTATAGAGCTCAATCGAGTACTGATGGTTGCATGCAGCTACCTCGTGCTCCTTGGATTTTGTCCACTAAAGAAGAGCGCATTGTGAAGCAAGTAGTCAAGTCTACCCGCACTCCGATAAGTATGACGCGTTCTCTCAGGTCTGCATTTTCTAAAGACGACCAATTATTAGGGCTAAAATCCCATGAGTGGCATAAGATATGTCAAGTTTGTACTATGAATGGATTGTAATTGGCGTGCGTATTTTGCTATTTGGAGTGTAGCCATTATTCATAATGCTTTCTCATTTGTGGCAGTTTGTACTACTGATCACGATCACAGGATGTCTTACTCCAGAAATACGCGGGGCCATTCACAGGTTGTCAACTTTGGTGTAATGGATATCATAGAAGGAGATTAAGACGTCCTCTATTGAATCTGCGAGGCGGGGAGCAGTGGAGATGGTCTGTCTCTTTGATAAATACATGTCCACCAGCATGCTCACGATACAAATCCACCTTCTTGTGCATCTTGTAGATGAAGTGGAGATTGTTGGACCTATCCATACGTGATGGATGTTTTTCTTGGAGCGCTTCATAAAAACCCTGAAAGGCTTTGTGCGACAATGAGCTCGGCCAGAAGGTACCATGGCTAAAGGTTGGTTGGTGTCTGAGGTGCTAGTGCATATTTCACAATGGCTATCAACGGTGGATCCAGACAACAAAATGCTATGGTCCGCTGAAGGACGATGATAGACTGACTGGAGATGTGATGGTTGAAAATGGGGTAGAAAAAAGAATGGATGCCTCAATGGAGGAGAAGGTGAATCGCTTTTGTATGTTACACCATGCCTCTATGGAGACGTGGCTCGCCAAGTACCAGATCGCCAAGCAAGATCGAGAGGAATGCGATCTGAATTTCGACATAGTACACGTCATCGACCTATTCAATATCCCAAGGGGCATGGAGGAGATGCCGCGGTTTATGTCAACGTGATGGTTCCATAGAGCTTCAACCGCAGTGTCTCGCGAAGGGACATAGGTCTCAATGGAGGAGTGGGAATTCTCAAGGGGATGTAGTCCAAAGGTGATGAGGTGTTTAGGATTTGTCATATTTATATTTTATATGCAATATCTAATTTGAGTGTTTCAATGTACAGTACAAAATATAGAGTGCAACGTGGTCACGCATACGACATTTTCGTGTGGAGCGTATTGACAAAATGCGCTTCACAATGGACTGTGGTATCATGGCAATGTTCGAGCAAGAGAGCCGGCGACGAGCAATGGATCCAAACATGGTTGTAGATGAGATTGAGTATTTTGAAAACTTGTAAAGTATTGTTACGGTGGATTACCGTAGCTTTTCCATTATACTATTCGATGTGCAGTGGTTCAAAGTGGTACTTGGAGGAGCTGGAGCAATAGTTCGACGAGGTCCATCTCGATTTCTTGAAATAGATTCTGAAAAAAAATGGATGGATTTGCGCGACACCTTTGTGTTGTCGGTCCATTGTGAACAAATGCGTGGACTCATTTGTTTGTTAATTGTATTACCACATGGTACATGTCACAATAGTTTAAACTCTCTTGTACCTGTTTGTGAATATGTAATCTTCTATCCAAACCCTCGACAACCTCAATGGTGGTATGTTATGCCTTCAACTCCCCGAAGTGAGAGAGTATATAATCAAAGCAATGTTTCGAGCATAGATGAAGACAATATGCAAATAGAGAGGTCGATATTGCAAGGGGTGGAGGCCACCGAAAGCTTGGAGCCAGCATCGGCTAACAATGATGGAAATATAGGAGTCCAAGAATTCTTTGAGAATGAGGTGGACTCATCCTTTTGTGGTGACATGTCTATCGACCTTCCAGTGTATGCAAAGTTGTGTCAGGAGATTGACATGGGACAATAGGATACTTCATACTTGGAGTATCCACTTACTCAATTCGTTGACCAATCGCTTATAAGGGTACATAAGATATGTATTTTAAGTGAGATTTTTTTAAAAGGATTTATATTACTGTGCTTTGTATGATTTAAATTCATTATTCTAACATCATTTTTTGTATGTGCAAGTGAAATTTTTAGGATGAGTCGAGGGATGAGAAATGAGGAGCTACAGGATATCTTCACGCGCATGTCTCTAGATCAGATTGCGAGATTCAGAGACATGGCAAACCAGGAGCTGTCTCGGTCTTCGTCATGCTACTCTGCTAGATCTACTTCAGGGCGATCGGATGCTTCAGCTTCGAGCAGACGAGCTCGACGCTTCAGACTTGGGCCAGAGGGAGGGAGTGCTTTAAGGTGAGGGGGATGTTGCAGAGATACGGAGACAATGAGCCTACGGTCAACACAGGATACATGTATGACTCCTCGCTCTCGTAGCGGTTCCAGGGAGCGTGGCTCAGGCTCAGGTGGATGCTATGGAGGCACGTACACAGTGTCTCCATCTCGTCGTTCTGCTAGAGTTGCGTCACCTCCAGGATTTGTCACACCTGTGGGGACGTCTACTCCAGTTACTCTGCTTTTGCTCAACCGTATGCAAGTGGCACCTTTATGGATGCCACTCCGACAGATATTATCCTGGTCGGTACACCGAATGCACAGGGGTCTCCTGGATATGCCCAGGAGCATGGACGCAGATGGAAGAGGACCCATCTTAGGCATACCCTAGGGGGATATGCATATCTAATTGATGATAGGTCAGGAGCCATTATCATGAATGATGAGGGGAGGAGGGTGATGGCTTACATGAGAGAGTTGTGCCAACAAGTTTTTTTGCACGTCTTAGATCATTGCAAGAACATACCGGAGGGGAGCAAGGACTACATAGTAGCATCCTTGCATGAGGAGTTTCCAGTTTTAGCCTTAGTAGATAGATTTTCTACGGGCTAGATGGTGGATTGCATACATGCATATATGTCGCACAGACGATCCGACGCACACAAGACAATCAAGAGTCCTGCAAAGCTCGAGTGGTTAGACACGGATGACTGGCGCCGACTGAGGGAGGAGGTTACGGATTCTCCAGGACGTTGGAGTCAGCAGCGCGAGGCAGTGAGGGCACGACTCAAGGCTGAAGTGGTCCATTATCTTGGGAGTGACAGCCACAGGACATATTTGGAGGACTTTGTAAGCTTTTCTTTTGTTTTACTTGTTTATTTTTTTGCAATATCCTTTGTACTGACAATCATGTTTCTAACAGTTAGCAATTTGTTTTCTTTGCAACACTCCATTACAAATCGCGATCCGACTAGCCTTGAGACTTGATATGTAGAGAGGCACGGTCTCACTTCATTGATCAACCGATTGTATAGACGTGGTGGCCCTATAAGTCACTCATATTTCTTGTCCGTAGTTACCATGTTTAATTAGAATGCATTATTGTATGGTGGACTGATGTATTGTTGTTTCTTTTTTTACAGAGTCCATTCGATGCTCCTTTGCGACGGGACGAGCTTTCAGATGGCAAGGAAATGTAGCTCGCCCTTGGATCCTTGGAGTTCACACACCTTTATTTTTTGGTCACCTAATATGTATCGACATTTTCTATGTATTAGTGATATCTTGTCATGATTGTACCAATCGCTTATTATGCAATCATGTGTTTATTTCATGTATTAGTATTATAATTTCAATATACTTTGTTTTTTGTATGGCTCAAATAAGTTGTCATGCCACCATTTTTTTTCCCTGTTACCGTCGCTATTAGCGTCGCAAATTTATTGCTCGGGTCATTATTAGTATCGTTATTTTCATCGCAAACTGTTGTTATCAGTGTCGGTATCAGCATCGCATTTTACCGACGTTGATAGCGATGCTGATACTGACTATTCTATGGCGTGGCCAATAACAACGCTTTTTGTGACAACGAGGGAAAATTTTGTTATTTATATTTTCGTCACTTTTAATGTTGATATAAGCCCTATATCTTCTTTTATGTAAAAGATCCAAGATTGTACTATTTGTAGCTTCTATTTGTTCGTTTATTTCAAGATGAAATGTAGATGAAAAATCAATCTTTGTGCCTAAGTTAGCAAACAAAGTAGTGCAAAAATTATTACAGAATTTAGAATCACGATCAGAAATAATAACTTTTGGCAAACCATGGTTAGTGAAAATAGTTTTCAAAAACAATTGAGCAGCTTGAGATGTAGCTAATGTTTTCTTGCATGGAATGAAATATGCTTGTTTGCTAAACCGGTCTACAATAGTCTAAATCATATTGTGATTAGCTTGAGTGCTAGAAAAACTAGTAATAAATCCATTGAAATATGTTTCCATGGTCTTTCAGGGATTGGTAAAGGCATTAACAAACCATACCGCTTACCATGGTGTCGCTTAACTCTTTGACAAAATAAACACTCAGATATAAAGTTAGAAACATCAGATTCCATATGTGGCCAATAAAAATCTTCAATTAAAGTACGTAAAGTGGAAATAGTACCTCTATGGTCTTAATATGGGGGACAATGAATTTCGTTCAATACAAATGATCTAAAGAAAACAGTTACACATAACCTTTTCTCATAAAACATAAATCCATTAGTATAAGACAATGAATCAATTGGAGTCCAATTATTATCATTTAATTTATTCCAATCAGCTTGAAAACTGGGGTCTTGATCATAGGTATCTTTCATAGGGATAAGAGAATCAAAAGATATCACAGAGATATTGTAAATAGTTAGTCTTCTACTCAAGGCATTGGCAACAACATTTTCTTTTCTGGGTTGATATTGGATAAATGGATGAAAACTTTGAATAAAAGCAACCCATTTAATGTGTCGGTCAGATATTTGTAGCTAACTAAGGAAATGTTTAATACTTTGTTGGTCAGTTTTAATCATGAATTCAGATCCCATTAAATAGTGTTTCCATTGATGTAGAGCTTGTACTATAGCTAGTAATTCTTTATCATAGGTAGAATACTTGAGTTCAGAGGGTTTAAACTTGTAGCTGGAGTAGGCTATGGGAAGGGAATCTTGCATAAGGACAGCTCCTATTCCGGATCCACTAGTGTCAGTGACCACTAAGAAAAATGGTCTAGTAAAGTCAGGGAGTTGCAATACAGGAGCATGAGTTAAAGCATGTTTCAATAAATCAAAAGACTTTTGCTGGTTTTTTAGACCAATGATACACAATACATTTCTTTAATAATTTTGTCAAAGGTAATGCAAGCAATGAAAAAATTCTCACAATTTTTTTGTAAAAGCTAGCAAAACCTAAGAAAGAATGTAATTCATGCACATTTTTAGGTATCGGCCAATTTAAAATTGCTTCTATATTTTTAGGATCAACCTTAATACCTTCAAATGAAACAATATGTCCTAAGTATTCAATTTGTGTCTAGAAAAATTCAATCTTTTCACGATTAGCATATAATTGATTCTCTTTCACTAATTTAAAAACCAAATATAAATATTCATAATGCTCGTTCTCATTCTTACTGAAAACCAATATGTCATCAAAGAAAACAATGACACAATGCTGATGCTTCAAAACTATGCGATTCATCATACGATTGAATGTAGCTCGTGCATTAGTTAATCCAAAAGGCATAACAAGGAATTCATTATATCCAAATTAAGTTCTAAATGCACTTTTGAAAATGTTAGATGTGTCCAATCGTACTTGTTGGTATCTAGATTTAAGATCTATTTTGCTAAATATTACAGCCCCTTGTAATTTATCCATAAGATCCTCTACTCTATGGATCGAATATCTATTTTTGACAGTGATTTTATTTAGGGCACCATAATCAATGCACATCCTATAAGTGTTGTTTTTCTTTTTAACTAATAGGACAAGTGCACCAAATGGAGAACTACTGGGCCTAATAAGTCCTCGGGTTAACAATTCTTCAACTTAAGTTTGAATTTCTTTCTTTTCAATTTGAATATGTCGATAAGGTGCTTTACATGGTGGTTGAGAACCTAGAATTAAGTCTATTTTATGATTTTCAGGATGTGTGGGTGGTAAACTAGGTGGTAAGTCAATAGCAAAATAGTCTTGAAATTGTGAAAGAAATTGTGCATACCTAGGATGCATTTGATTTTCCTTAACTTCAATTTTATTCACCCAGATTAAATAGGATTTGCTACCTTTTCTTAATGCACGTTTAGCTAGTGTATGACTAAGTAATGGAAAATTATCAAAAGTGTGCATACCATGCAATGTGATTTGTTTTCCATGAGAATGAATCTTTATTGAATGCGTGGAATAATCTATATCAAAATTATACTGATGACGCCAAGGCATTCCTAAAATAATGTCACTAGATTGCAGAGGCACAACTAAGAAATTTCTACGTTCAATATAATCACCAATTTTAATTTCTAAGTCATGCACTTTTTGTGTTCCATTGTATCTAGTGTCTAAGAATACAGCCTTGATGTGATAATGAGTAGAAATAGTATGTAAATTTCATTCTTTGACCAATTTTTCAGAGTAAAATCATGTGTACTCCCATCATAATGTATAAGAGTCTTTTTTTTACCATGCACAAGACATTTCATCGTTAATAAAGAATGGGGATTTGGTATACCTGGAAAAGTATCTGAAGTAGTGTCATTATTGTCATCGTCTTCTGTGAAATCTGGCATTTCTTCATGGTCTTCATATTCAGTCACTCCCAAATAGTTGATGTTAACATTTGGCTTTTTGGATTGACAATTCGCACTAGATGTCCAGGTTGATGGCATTTATAACAGACTATGGATTTGGCTTTAGACACATTGTTGGTAATAGCGAGAAGTTTAGGAATGTTGGAATTTGGCTGAAGAGATGGCTTAGGATTTAGATTTGTGTTTGATGGTAAAGCAAGGGATCGTGTCCAAGATTTACGGAATGAAGATGGAAAAAAGCGGTTTTGATTGAATCTTCGAAAATTATAATTGAATTGCTTTGTATCAAAGTTACCATTGTTTGAGAATTGTTGTGGTCGCTTCTCTCGTCCTCGAATTTTGTCTTCAGCATCATGGGCCAAGGAAATTGCATATTCGAGAGTCGTTGGCTTGAACATGTTCACTTCCGCATAGAAGTAACCAAGCAAACCAGACATAAACTTGAACTTCTAGGTCGTCTTTGGTACATCTTTGAGCATTCAAAGTTGCAATAAAGCATTTCAAAAACACTCGGTATATTGGAAAATAGACTCGCAATCTCTTTGTTGCAGAAGATCCCACTGTTTGATTGCTTTTTCATGGAATTGGGGTGGATGAAGATTCTACAAAAATTTCTTTTGGAAAGTCTCCCAAGTACTAGGACAATCAATGCTTTTGTAGACAATAGTCCACCATAAGGACGCTCTGTCCACTAAATAATTAGTGACACATTAATTTTGTATTTTTTGGCATACTATTCTTCATGGAAATAATCATCAAATCGACTAATAAAAGCAAGTATAATATTTCCATCGCCTGACCCATTGAAAGTACAAAATTTGAAATTTCTTTTATTTATCTTGGTTTCTTTCCGAATAGATTGTGCTTCAAGTGTCGCATTGATCGTACATCGTATAATATCTTCGAATTGCGGTCCATCTTGATCTGCAGTAGTTCATTGAAGACTTGCCAATTGAGCTTGCAAAGTTTGATGTACTCTTCATTCCTCTTGAAGCTGCATCATAATTAGGTCCAGTTTTTGCTCCATCATTGGTTTTTGGTAAATCACCTTCAGCCATAAAATCTTGCATATTTTGATCGGTCATCCTTCAAATTTTCAAACAATCTCACACACTCGAAATTGTGTTAGCGGGATGAGCATAGCTCAAGTTCGGGTTTACAAGACTTTCTTTTTTTTAAAAGTAGATTTTTATGATATTTCTTCTTCATGGCTACGAAAATTGATATCGGCCTTCCTCCAACGGTATACTTTGTTTGTGTAGACTGTGTATAGCAATCTGTTCGCTAGAATTTGGCTCTGTTAGAGCACATGTGTGAATAGGGACTTGCAAGGAGGTTACAAAGCGGGTTTGGAGTTGGTTCAGTACAAACAACCACTATGGAAAGATTGAAAATTGAATTAAAGCCTTTGTGTAAAGCTTAGAAGCTTTAGGTTTTAGTAATTAATAATTTTAAGGAATCGTTGGCATCGTGCAATACAAGAGGACGTTGATGACTAATTCGGCACCGTTTAGAATGTCCTTTCACTGCAGATGATTCAACTTTGGGGCTTAAACTTTTTATAAAGCTTACTAAGATTTATAATTTCCAAACAAAAAGAAAATGGCTTATCTACTTGTCTGAGAAAAACGTCTTGATGAAGGAGCTTCCCAGGTGGTCCTCTCTCACGATTTGACTGCGTAGCAGGGGGTTCTTCACCACCAAGAACGCACTGGTAGTTACAGATGACTATAGAGCTCATTCATTCCACGAGCTTCGCCTTCATGCGAGATGGTGGAAGCTCTCAATCTTAGCTTCGCTCTAATACCATTGGTGCGCAAATCGGATGCCATAGGCGTACATAGCAAGCGCTAAAAGGTCCCAAAGAACAAACAACTCTACTTTTTGCTCAAATTCCAAGAGAGAAAACTTTCATGACATGAAGTAAGAAGACCAATTAGGTACAATCTCCCCCCATGCCTTGTATGAGCACTCCACAAAGCATGTATTTTATATATTATTCATCTCCAAGCTCAAAAATAGCCCAAATTTACAATTAGCACACTTTAGCTTTTGTGTTTGCTTTTGTCCAAATAAAGAATAAAGCCGTTGGGCGCCCCAAGAGTTGGGTTGTGCCCAAATACAATAACCAATAATGAATATTTAAAATGTACGCCCAAGCACATACAAAATAATAAATATATGTCAAGTGCTTTAATAAATAAGCACGTCAAAATAAATATTAGCGCCATACCTAAGATGTGCGTCCATAAAAAATGATCATTTTTTCTAAATAACTTGAATACACGCTATCACCCAGTGCTTCCTAACACCACCACCGCTTGCTCTACATATCAATTGAAGCATTCATATTTATTAAAAAATAATAAAATTAAACAAAAAAAGCGAATACCTAGCAGTCTTTAGCTACAAAATAAATAAATAGGTTGAAACTCTGTCCTAACCTTAATTTAATACGAGTGCACACTCTAAACTCATAAAGGTCCATTAATTTAAATATGTATTTTGCGGAATCACCTGCTATGGAATCACCCACCTGCACATTAAATTAACGAGATGCCTAAAAAGAACAGGCGTCCCCATCTACTTTTTGCACAATGAATCCACCTTGTGTATGAGCCCCGGCAAATAAATATAATTTTATGGAATCCACCATAAAACCTCACGAAATCCATAGTGGAATATGCCTCATGGCATCACTTATGGATATAATCACCCTCCCTCCTTCATTATTCAAAAGCACAACATCGATTTTATTATCCAACCACTAAGTATCAATACATTAGGGGAGTTTTAAGGTCTCAAAAATGCCTTTTACGAGATAGAAAGAGAGTGCTCTAGACCAATAGGAGAAAAGTCTCTGTAATGGAACTTTTATTTTTTAAAAAATAATATATATATATATATACATACACACACACACACACACACACACACACACACACATATATATATATATATATATATATATATATATATATACACACACACACACACACACACACACATACATATATACATATGTGTGTGTGTGTGTGTGTGTGTGTGTATGTATGTGTATGATAATATTATGAATTTGTATTATCAATATCTATTTTTAGTCTCTTATATTCATGATTATGAAATTCTTTGCATTAATGATATACAGTCTCAACCACTTTTATTTAATGATATTTGTGGATTAATGATAATGACAAGTTTACTCTAAATTTAAATTAGTAAAAATCTTGACACATATTTTTTACCCTCCTTTCTTTTGTCCCTCTCATGTTTTTCCCTCCTTTGTGGTAGCCTTATCTTCTCTCTCTCTCTCTCTCCCTCTCTCTCTGCCATGGATATAGAAATTCGACCTTCAACAAGGCATCCAAGCTCCCAAATCACATCCATATGATTGTTTAACTCGTTCCAAAAAGATGGAAGATTGATTTCTACAATCATTAGCAAAGGCAGTTGGATCACCATGCAACATGCAAAATGTGGGAAAATGAGAAAATATGAGAGCTCATTCATCTCTACTTCGAAGGGTAGAATCCGAGATTTCAAGCTTAGAGTAAATAAGAATAGCATAACAGAGGTTCTTGTGCAATATGTTTTTATGCATAGAGAGCTATATTTGGAACTTGGAAGTTAAAATCTTCCACTGCATAAACCAAATTGTAAGGATTTGATTTTTAAGGTCTTTCTTTTGTTAGACTTGGTATAAGGTTTTCCATTATAACATTTATTCATTTCTCTTGTAGATGTCTATCCCTCTAATCTTGAGAAATAGCAACTGGTTGAGTCTATTGTTGATGTGATTGATGTGATGTATGGCTAGATTGGAGAAGAGATGTACAAAGGTAGAAAGAAAACAGAGCTTATAGAGAATGAAATATTCTTCTATGACCATTCTTATATTGTCCCCATGCAAGATAGCCAATGGAGATTAATTTTCCCCCTTCCTTTGCCTCATTTTTAAAGCTTTGAGTGGCTTTTTCCAAGCCCAGCTACTAGTGAGGACTATAGATACAAAGAACATTAAAACCTTGTATCTCAAGTAGGCTAAGCAAAGTTACTTTGTTCATGCCTATTAATATCATTGTTGCCTTCTTTTCTAATGCTGAGATAAGAGGATCAAATGCCATGCTTTCAATAAAGAGACTAACATATGATCATGTTATACAATTTTTTGATGGATGGAATACTAGGACACAATGAAAAATTATATGTAAGATAGATCAAGACTCTATAGCTTGTAAAGATGGCATTATGTTGGTGGTAGTCTAGTTTCTTTAGACCAAAATCTTGATAATTTTAACAAAGATCCTATAGTGGATCTTGATGTTTGGTACAATAAGGGCATTATTGCAATCCTAAAGGTTAGATCATCATGAACAATACATCAAGTGAGGATGCATTTACAGAATGAAGATATTGAACCACCATACTTATTTGTGTTCCGGCTTAATAACAAATGAGTAAGTTTTTATATCATATTATATCCACTTAGGTGTATATCTGATTTCACTTCCTGATTAATAAACATTTGTAACATATTTTTTTAACCAGATATCAACGAGGAGAGAGAAGAATATATAATGCAAGGATATTGAAGAAAAGTTTTTTTTACTATCAATATGAAATACATGTACAAATTTTATGGTAAATTTTTGTCAGTCATCTCCATGACTTATATATAAGGGCTTACAAATCAATGAGGAAAAGCTACTTATTTTGAGAACTTTTCTTAGGAGAAGGGACATATTTTCTAGGAGTTATTTTGCCTATCTTTGATGCTTTGATTGCCTTGGGTGTTTAGGCATAGCTTCACCTGCTATAGTTACACGTACCTCCTCTCCTTCAATGTACAAGCCCCCACTATTGTCCATTCTTTTTAGTTGTATACAATTGACCATTATGTACTTCATGAGCTTTGCTCTTGCATACCAAACATGCTCACTTGCATATCAATCCCTTGTAAATTGTCATTTGTAAGAAAATATTTTTAGTTCATTGTTATCTTTTCACAATGGACTATTTTGCAATAAACCTTTGTCTTAAAGTTAGTATGTTTCACATTACCTTTATAAGTTTATCATCATCGAGATAAATAAACTGAACCAATCTTTATGATTACTCTCTAGCAATATGAGTAACTATCATCCTAATGAGGACACTACAATCAACAATATAATGTAAAACTATGAAACTTGTTTATGGTAGTTTTTAGAATAAATTTTCATATTATGTTCAAACCATATTCATCAAGAACTTACTGCAACTTGTCCATATTGTATTGTTGCACGTCAGAAGGCATGGGATGTGTTTTCTCTAACACTTCAATCAATCTTTTTACAACTCTACCAAAAATGCAATAAAATTTAGAGTTATTACAAAAGAAAGATCAAAATATTTAGAGTACCTACAAAAAAAAGATCAAAATATCAAGGAGACCCTAGATTATATAACTTACAACTTAGCATTTCCATGGCTTCCTTTTATAGAATTGATGAGAAAACATTGCCTCTCCACATAGTCTATTTCAATTAGTCTCCAATGAGAACTGAAAACAAAAATATTTCAATGATCTAGCAAAAAAAGATATCATAAAATCTAACAAAATATCATATTACTTACTTTTCATTGTATGGAATTAGAAGAACCTCAAAAGTTTCAAAGTCAAATGAATTGAATCAATGGTCAAATGCACTTTCATCAAGCTCACTCCTCATATAGTATGAGATAGATGGATCAAGAACATCAGTATTTTGTTGTTTATCAAAGGGGAGCTCATGCATTACACACCTAGCAAAGGAATGGAGATAGTAAGCATCAACATGAAAGTCTATTGCTAGAAAAATATAGCGAGTAAAAATAAATTGGTATATTATACCTCATCCCAACAAGAAAAATAGAGTTATTCACTTCTCTCACTTTATTCTTGAGAATTTGAACACAGTTAGAGTCCAAAAATACCATATAAGATATTTTGTTAATATCATCAGGTAAAAAGCAACAAACGTTGAAGCCCTTAGGGTTAGCCCTTTCAAGAAGGGTAAATAACTCTTCAAAATATGGGAGTTGTTTTGCTTCCTTTTCTTCTTCCTTATTTCTTTTATATTGCTTCCATTTATATGCCTGCTCTTCTGTGGCATTTTCCTCTTTCTCATATTTTCTTATGTCATTTTCATGGGTGACATCTTCAATCTTAAGACTTAATCATTTTTCCTCTTTCTATATGGAGGGACATTCAAAATATTGAAAGCCTTCACATAAAAAATGGGGACTGACTCAAGGACCTTTAAAAACCTATATCTTAATCTCATGAGAATTATCATGTGTTTATCCATAAGTGTAAGCCTATGTGCATGAGTTGCATAGATATAAAAATCTTGAAAAAACTCAATCAAAAAATCTTATGTAGCCTCTTGAATATGGTTGAGAGCTGCCCTAGTCCATCTAAAACTATCAAGGCTATCCTTGTCACAAATTTCTTTGACAAGCCTTTGAAAAGACAGTTTTGGAATTGCATTACTCAAAGCCTTCATTGCACTTCTAATCTCCTTTAGGCATCTAACATGATGTGAGAACCTTCTCCTTGGCTTTGATTTCCTTGTAAGTTTGGAAGGCTTGGAGGACTGATGGATCTTTGAGGCAAGACCTCTAGGATCAACTTTCTACTTCCTTGTAGTGACCTTTGTTCTAGCCATCTGAAACATCAAAGAAAACAAATAATACAAGTAAATTAGGACAAATCTCCAAATCTCTAACATAATGTTATCTAAAATCACATAGTAGCAAACAAACACTAATCACATAGTCTACCTCCAATTTGAATAAAACAATGTAGGAAAAAGACGTATGAAACACGAGGATACCTTCTAGACAAGAGAAACAAACACCTCTCACATTCACACGTCACTTCTTTTTAGGACACATATTTGATCAAAGATAATAAATTTCATGAAGTTTTACAAGTCTCAAAATAATACATCTTATTATCAACAAGTATCCTAGATTTAATATAACATCTTATTATCATGAAGTTTTACAATTGAATATCAAGTAACTTCCATTTCGATGACATATAAAATGTGAAAGAAGTCTTTTCCATGGGAAGAACCATGACTTATCGCATTTTATACGTCACAAATTTTTAGATTATTTAATGAAACTTGCATTAGTGGAAAAATTTTCATTTGAAGAAGCTCATTGAGCCATGACCCTAACGTTTCACATGTCACTCCTTTTTAGGACACATATTTGATCAAAGATAATAAATGTCATGATGTTTTACAAGTCTCAAAATAGAACATCTTATTATCAACAAGTATTCTAAGAATAGAACCTCTTATTATCATGAAGTTTTACAAGCCATGATTGTATATCAAGAAACTTGCATTCCAGTGATGTATGAAACACGAAAGAAGTCTTGTCCATGGGGAAGAGTCATGACCAAACTTGCATTAGTAGAAAAACATTCCATTTGAGGCAACTCCTCGAGCCATGACCATTCGTGGAAAAAATTTTCCATTTTAAGAAACTTGCATTCTCAGTGATGCATGAAACGCTAAAGAACTCTTGTCGATTGGAAGATCATGACTAATCCTATTTCATACATCAGACATTTTTTTGTATAATTTGGCAAGATTTAGCAAGTGTTGTAGAGTAACCCCAAAATTGTTAAATAGCTTACATTTTCGAGGGTTTAGTGTATATGATGGGCGATAAAACCTTATTTAGTAGTCTTGCGCTGAAGAATAACTTTGGACTCTGACCTAGTTAGCTTGCCTTAGTATGATCAATCATAGAAAGAGCTTTATCTTTAAAAAAACTCTTTTGCAGTTCAAGATTTGGGTTTAAAAGAATGTTGGTTTACACGTGTGGCGGCCCTAATGCGTAGTTCATTTCAGATGTGTGATTGGAAGGCCATTTTTGCATGGAAAGGGCATGATTGCCTCTTTTATGGATCCTTTTTTAAAGTAAAAGATAATTCTTAGAATTTTATTTTTCATTTTAAGCACAGCTCCTCCGAATCAGTACATTTTACATCTTGGACAAACGTGCGGTGATATATATATATATATGACACTCAAGGTCGGGTCTTTGATGTATTTTGTCTTGTCTTTGAAGAGCTATTTTATCTTGTAAGCATAATAAGCTTAACTAGGTGTATTCTAACAAAAGACCATTTATTCTCAGCACAGGGATGACAAATCTCATGTAACAAACTTTTTCTTGTCATTTTTTCTCTCCAATCGTGAATTTCAAGGTATTGAATTGAAGATGATCAAATTATTCACAAGCATATGAAACACAAGTTTACAACTTTTAAATTATTTTAAAAGTATATTTTCGTGTTTCATGAGTGTTCAATGTCAAATAAAAAATAAATAGCAAAACACAAAAATTAAAAATTGGTTTTACCTAGTTTTGAAAGTTTGTTATTCTCGCATTTCATGGAATTATGAATTATGAAACTAATTTTACACAATTTCCCCTATCTAGATTTGTGGTCTTTTCCTTAGAGTTCATGATTTTGAATAGTGTGGGGAAAAACAAGAATATTCCCTATAATGTTTCCGTGCTCCCCATAGGAACCCCCCCCAGGAGAAAACTTTCAAAATTTTTTAAATTTTTTTACCCCCTCTCTCTCCCCCTGCTGCGACTGCATGGCAGAGAGAGAGAGAGAGAGAGAGAGAGAGAGAGTGTGTGTGTGTGTGGAAGAAGTAAAGAGAGGGGGGCATGCAGCCCCCAAGGTGGCGGGAGGACGTTGCCTCCCCCCCCGGCCCCCCCTCCCCCCACACACCACCTCCTCTATAAAGCCCCATGGGGGCTTGTCGAAGAGGAGCAGAAGCTCCCCCCTCCTCCCTGGCGGACTGTCAGGTTGCGCCCTATCTGCCCCCCCCCCCCCCCCCCCCCCCCCGTGAAGTCAGCACCCCCCCTTTTTTCGTCGACTGCCCAACGAACCCCCCCCCCCCCCCCCACCCCCCCTCGGCTGTGACTAGTGTGAAGGATAGAAGAGAGAAGAGAGGGAGAGGGAGAGAGAAGAGAAGAAGAAGGAGAAGAGAAGGGAGAGGAAGAAGGAGAAAAGAGAGAAGTGAGAGGAGAGAAGAAGAAAGAGAAGGAGAAGAAGAAAAAGAAGAAAAAGAAGGAGAAGAGGAGGGAGAGGAAGAATGAGAAAAGAGAGAAGAGAGAGGAGAGAAGAAGAAAGAGAAGGAGAAGAAGAAGAAGAAGAAGAAAAAGAAGGAGAAGAGGAGGGAGAGGAAGAAGGAGAAAAGAGAGAAGAGAGAGGAGAGAAGAAGAAAGAGAAGGAGAGGAGAGAAGAAGAAAGAGAAGGAGAAGAAGAAGAAGAAAAATAGGAGAAGAGGAGGGAGAGGAAGAAGGAGAAAAGAGAGAAGAGAGAGGAGAGAAGAAGAAAGAGAAGGAGAAAAAGAAGAGGGAGAAGAGGAGGAGAAGAGAAGGAAGAGAAAGGAAGAAGAGGGAGATAATGGGAAGAAAAAGGGAGAGAGAGAAGAGAGAGAAGAGGGAAGGAGAAGAAGAGTAAGGGGAAGAAGAGGGAGAGAAGAGGAGCAGGAGAAGAAGAAGAAGAAGGAGATGAAGAGAGGGAGTGAGAGAGAGAGAGAGAAAGTAGGAGAATAAGTGGAGAAAGAAGAGAAGGAGAGAGAGTGAGTGAGTAGGAGATTAAGCGCAAAGAAGAAGAAGAGAGGGAGGGACAAAGAAAGAAGTAAGAGTTGGTAATTGCAAGGAACCACGCCCAAACCCCTCTCCCAGAAAAAGACCCCATCCAGTAGTTCTTCTTCCGAACTTGTCAACCCAAAACCCGACAAGGTCCGGATTGCCCAATCTCTGTAAGGCAAATGACTCCCAAGAAGAAAGTCACGGGAAACATAGGCGTCCAAGCCACCGGTAACGCTGGAGGGACAAGTGGAACAACCAACACACGAATCAAGCCCAAGTTTACACACATGAACTGATAAGTTTTTTCCAATATTTCACATAAAATAATAGGCTTCCACCCAATCTAGTTCATGAACAGTCATCTAGGATTCATGGATCGTGCTCGTGATTTCGATAAACACATGAAATGATAGCTCCCATTCTTAGCATGCAAATGCACAGTTGCATGGAAAATTTAAGCTTTCATGTACTTAAGCCACACAAATACGTACATAGTAAGATTAAAAAAAGTCATCGACTAAATGTGAAGGGAGTTAAGGATCGTAGATTGTGTCAACTTATTAAACGACCCTTGTGCACGGAAGAGGAGTTTGATGGCAAAATTCTGCATAGCATCGCACTAAGAGAGGGTGGAAAGAATGTATGACAAGTCTTGCAATATATTGTGTTTTAAAGATTACCAAGTATGTTAAAAGACATGCAAAGAATCGAGGATTCATAGCTTGGAACCCTAGGATAAAACCCAAGGGAAAGAGGGATTCAAAAGAAGTTGAGTGATTAAACACACATGCTTGTGAGTTGTTTTTAAGAATCTTGTCTTAGATTATTGGAAGTGGATATCCTCTAGGTTTAAGCTAGGCTAGTAAGGTGACTCTAAATGGAATGTTGATCAAGGCTTATGCTTGGTTGTTTTGAAAATGACATTTCTAAGTGAATTGACTGGTTGCCTTGGTAAGAGGAGATCCTACTAAGGACAAGTGGTTTATAAGCAAAGTGATTGCTTGATGTAGAAAATGATATTTTCTTGATTGGAAATGAAAGGGATGTTTTCCTTAGTAATTGTTTGTAAGCTGGATGCTTCAGCTATGATTGATTCCCTAAAGGAATAATTAAGGAAAGATGGCGCTAGCTACTCCCCCTGCGAACCGCCAAACCCTAACCAAGGGGGTTGTAAATCCGCGCCGGGAATGTCGACCGAACCTGCCACAAGAGGTCTCTCCGTGGAAATTACTTGGCGTAGGAGGGCGCTTAGGTGCCATGGGGGCTCTGGCCGTAAATCTCAATGCCTCCGGGCCGCCCCTACACAAGTGTTCTACGTGACTTGAGATGGGATCTCGAGGCCTTAATACTAGTTACAAGGCGAAATATTGGGAGGATAAACCTTCGGGTTTTGTTGTCGAGAGACGGAATGATTTTTCTACGCGGGCAGAAATGAACACTTAATTCTCCTGTATGGGTGGGAGACAAACATTAATCTGAAGATAAGTTAAGGAAGTGTTTTATATTGTCTTTGTGTCTGTGTCCTAAATTACGTAAAGGAACCTGTGTCTAACGGGATTAATTAAGGAAGCTGCTTTTATTTGTTAAACATAATGTGGTAGGTAATTAGATAACTAAAATAACCCCTAAGGGAAGCGTAGTGGATGTGATCAATGGGTCTATCCTACGGAAGGGTGGTCTCGGTTAGCCGAGAGCTTTCCTCAAAGGAAATGTTAATGAGAAATGTTAGGAAAAGTCAGACGATGACCTTAGACAATGTTGGTAGAATCCTGATTCATACTGTTTTAGGGGACCGGAATGGGACTATGCCCTATGGGCAGAGAGGTCGAGTGACGCATCCCTCTCGTTTCCCATTCTCTTTGAACCAAGTGCGGTATGAGTTTGCTTGGGTCCAATTGTATCTACGCAAAGTGGAGTGGCTGTAGACCGACGCTAGAAGGCTGTTAGGAGGACTGGACTACTAGGAACTCGAACTTCAAGTCGATCCTAGTGGGAACGGCTGAATAAGTTCCATTGCGGGGCAGACTCAAGAAACCCTAGTTGGCAAACCCCGTATCATTCCTTGGGAGTGTCGGGCGGCGTCTTCTAGATTAATCTCTCAATAGGCTACTAAGATATGTCCCGCAATTTGAGAGGCAGGCATGTTACATTCCCACATTGAAAAATGTCAAATACTTCATTAAAATTATCAAGAGCTTACCTTGAGGGACAACATAAGAGACAACATGATGTTCAAGGGAGTGACGTCCATTAAACGATAGGATTTTGATGTCCTAAATGCATTGTTTTGGATAAAAATTTTGGATATTTTAAATGCAAATTTGTCTAGTTTTTTTCTTAAAGTGACGTGTGAAACATGATTTTATGAATTGTGAAGCAGTTTGGATCATCATTTCTGTGTTTCATAAGTTGTGAATGTATAACAAAATTTGATCGATGAGACGTGTAATTTTTTGGCTTTCTTTGCTACATATAGAAAAAATTTACTTCACTCATCTTGCATTTCTAAATTTCTAGCATGACAAACATGTTAAATTTGTCAAAATTCAAAAGCAATGCCTTGTAGGTTTTGACTTAAATGTTTTAGCAATCTTTTTTTGGTCTTCTGGATATGAGCATATATGGATTGGTATATTATGCCCCTAATTTTAATTTTTTATTTTTGAGATTTTTTTTGTGAGTAATCATGATGACTAAAAGGAAGTTTCCTTTAGAGGGAATGGAGGAGGAGGATCTGAAGGATACTTGTTTTAAAAAGCTCTTTGATTTTCTTCATGCAACTGAAAATTCATCTAGATTTATTTACATTTAAAGAGATATGCTCAATGTTCCCTTTGATTTGTAAGACCTCTTGAAGGATCTTGATGATAAACTGAAGGATTTTAGGGAGTTTTATAATAGACATGTGGAAGGCCTAGAGATTGAGGGATTCGTCCATTATAGCGATACAATGGAAGCTACCAATGCTACTAAAACAACTTTGCAAACAAGGTTTAGCCTTATTGATGAGGAATTCAAGAAGTGGAAAGCAGATTTCCCTTTTCATCAAAATCAACATCAATGTCTTCTTGTACAAAAGGATGTTGGATTTCTTGCATATCTTCAATATATGGATAGTTGTTCTTCAGATACAATACAAGAGAAGAAGATAGAGGATATTGCATACAAAGATAAAGAAGTTGAAGAGAAGGGAGAAATGCTTTAGGAGGATATTGAGAACCAGTTAGTGCAGGGATTTTATGTTGCTTTGTTTAAAAGTGACAACATTACAAAAGTTGAGTGCAGAGATTGAAACAGGTCCTCTTGAATGTGTCCGAGCATTTCCCAGTCATCTCATCAACAAAAAGATATATGTATTGCTAAATGATATTCAATACCTTTTTTATCTTAGAGAATATTACTCCTTCGCAATCCTCACAGCATGGGGTCACAATGATATAAATTTTATATGTTATGAAGAGGAATTGCTAGCAACTCTTGATATTGAGGGAAAGAATTTTCAAGACAACTCTATAGCCTTGCATTCTTGTATTAATCAGATTGTGGAATATGAAAAGGGGAGGAAATTTACAAAGGAAGAGTTCTTACAAATTTAACAAAGACTTGTATTGATAACATGGGATATGAATAGAAACTAAAGTCTCCATTAGAGGAGAAACCAAAAAGTTTAATAAATCTATACAATGATAGTCTTCTTAAAGAAGATGAAAACCCTAAGGTATGAAAGATAATTCTAAGATATCCATTGTGATTTATATTATGTTATGCATTATAGAAAAATATTATTGGATATTTATCTATTGGCATCTTATACTATTGTGATTTATTGTGTAGATAGAAATTGAAGATGCAGATAACTTTCTTGGAAGAGCCAAGGGCTCACGGCCATTGAAGCTTGGCAAAAGTCAAGGCCTTGGTCATTATATTGGAAGCTTAAATAATCAAACAATTGCAATTTATCATATCAAGTTATCAAGCTCTCCAAGCTTACCAATAATGGCTTTGAAAGGTATCTCCAAGGTGATTGGATCCCAAGCTTTCAATAGAGGTTCAAATAATATAATTTTGGTGGAGAAGGAAGAAGCTATAAGAGTTTTTGGCTTCATGCTTGGATACAATGGATCTAGGTCACGATACTTTGGAGTTCTTGGCTCTTATTTGCTCTTCCATATAGGAGATGCTAAGAATTTGAAGCTCCTTCCAAGCTGTAGGAAACAAGAGTTCCTAAAATATAGAGGTCTCATCAAGTGGGATGAAACAAAAGATTCATTTAGAGGACCTAGTGAATCCCTTGAAACTAAACACTCTTCTACAACAGAGTCAGACTAAAAGATGTTTCGGGTTTCTTGAAACCCATATTTTTCCATCTCTTTGTCTAGTTTGTAACTATTCTGAATATCTTTTCTTTAAACAAGACTTTAAATATCCCTCTTTTCTTTTTTGGGTAACACTAGATATAGTCCTTTCCAAAGATGATGTATTACATGATGCAGTTGTATCTTTGAGCTTAAATTTGTGCCAAATTTGTCTGTAGAACCGTTGAAAAACTTCTAATAAAATTTTTGTTTTGTATCTTCCACCTCCATGTCTTGTGTGTCTAAAGTATTTTGTTCTTGCTTGATAATGTGATTTTTCCATACTTTGGGTTGACCAAATAGATAGGGATCCATATTTCTTGATAAAATATGAAGCATGGTTGTATAAAATATGTTGCATAGTTAAAAAATAAAAAAAATCAATCAGAAAACTCTATATGAGTCAGACAATAAAGAGACATACATATGCAAACTTCTTACCATATAGGAAGTGAAATGTTGATTACTCCAAGCTTTTGTCATTGCCTTTTTAAAAATGTTCAATTGATTTTTGAAGTCTTTGAGATCATCATCATTCCGCTCAATTTTATCACAATAAAATAATTCTTTGTCTAGTGTTTTCCAAACATTGGCTTTTCTATTCCAAGCTTGTCCATTATCAACGTGATCCTTAATTGCGTTATATAGACACTTCCACTAATTGTAGCCACCATTCCTAGAGTTCATCTTACTAAGTTTCCCATGAAAGTCTAGGAACCTTCTAGCCTTGACTCCACCAATAGATGGCTTTTTGGGGACATAATTGCCATCCTTAGAATTTTGAAGATCTGGTTCAATAATAACATTACCACCATGCAAACCAATTGTGAATAAGACTTTTTCAATCTTTGTTATATCATCTATTCTAGTTGATAATGGCTTCAGCTTCCATGCAAATCCTATATAAAGATGAACAAGCTTTTCAATTATCCTACAAAGTGCATGAAGTATACAGATATGGGCATTCACTAAAGGAATATCTAGGATTGGTTTAAACTATGGATCCTTGTTGTGCCTAGGGAAAGCTCTATTCCAATTGCTTGAATTCAACTCTATGGCTAGGGACATGCAATATAGGCAAGGAGATCTAAAGTTGGCTCCCTTCAATACATTGTACATACATTTAAGTGTCCTCAAGTCACTAGGTATGTGCCACTCAATCTTATAGTTCCCAAATCCTTCAACAAATGCTCTTCTCTTGCTTGTTGTCTCTTAATAACATCACATATTAGTGTTCGATGAAAAACCCAATACAATATATCAAAATCCTATGTATCTACTTCAAACGCTCCTAGCCACTAGATGTTGTGTTTCGATTGAACACATGACATTGAGAAATTGCAATGATCTTATGAAAGTGCTCTATTCATCAAGGTTATAGAGACCCTCTCTAGTTTTGCACATTTTAGAATCTCACTTTCATCAAGTTTAACCACAAATCTAGCCACTCATTGTGCCTCTTCTAGTGACAAGTTATATAGTATAATCATTAAACATTGTGGGGTGGGCAAGCCAAGAAAAATATTGTTAAATTAATTTAATACAACTTCCTTTTTCTTTCCCTTGAAGCTATTCTTGATATGGAAAGGCTTAGCCAGAATCTCCATCACTTTGTTATTCACTCTATATCTAGTGCCTTCTATACTAACTCAGTATCCAAAGAATGATTCTATATAAATGACTCCGAGTATTCTTTCTTTGCCTTTTTAAATTTCTTCCTCTCAAAAATATATTTTGAAACTATTGAAGAAAGAAGATGATAATCAAATTGAGATGCTTTCAAAGAATCTCTTTCTCTTGCATTTGGTTGAAAAAGAAACCTAAACAAAATCAACATCACAAATCGATACAATTAATTATAAACAGTCATATTTCATATTTTTAAAGTGGAAAAAAATGTACCTTGCTGCTTGGATTCTTTTACTACAACCACCTCCTCCTTATTTGAGACTCTCAATATTTCTAAGAGTATTTTGTTGATTTCGAAGACCTAGAATAGTTTTCTTTCATTGATAAGATTTGATGTGTTTCTTCAATAATGAATCCTCTATTGATAGCCCTCTAGCTTCTATAGTAAGTCATTGTTATGTTTTGATAAAATATGGTTCTCCAATTTGAGGACATCCTTTTTTGCAACCAAGTCAAGTGTATAACCTAATAACCCATTATAACCATCACTAATGAACCTCAACAATGAAGAGATATTCTACAAAGATGGAGTGCTATTTTTGCTAGGATCTTTGGGATATAGCCTACCATCTAACCAAAGATCAAGATTCTTCTTTCCTTCAAGCCTGAGTATATGTTTTGTAGACTCTGTAATAGCAATGGGTTTTGTTCTCTTCCTTATTGGTTCATAGTCACTATCAACCTCAATATAAAGATGATAGAGAGGTCTTTTACTAGAGCTATAAAGATCATTAGATGACTGATCCATAGCTAAGGATATGATTAGAAGATTGGATTGAAAAACTATGCGAATTATAAACAAGAAGGAAAACGAAGAAGAAACTAATAAGGATGGAAAAGAAAGAAGAGAGTGAGAATGAAGGGAAGTAATCAAACTTCAAATAATATTCAAATTAAATATTAGTTTTCACTTTAATGAGGATGAGTAAGATCTTCATTCTGAAAATCTTTGTCACCTTTATGGCAGCATAGATTTCTGTTTGATGTGACCATGAGAATATCGCAACAATGTCTTATTAACAATTTTTTGTATATCTACTCACCAAAATATCAAAGGCTTTAAAAATCTTAAAAATGATATTATTTCCTAAACTATTTTCTCTTTCTAGGATTGCTTACAAGGTATTTCTGATATCAAAAAACTCCCCTAATTCCTTGGTGGGGTGCATCCAAGGTGCACTCTCTCCCACGTGCAACCATGCTCAAGGGTTTAACCAAGAGACCCCTATGTGCCTAAAGACATTTCTGTAGAAGTGGCATCTCTTGGAGTAGCACCAATAGGAATGTCACATGTAGATAGTAGAGCAAAACCTAGAGTTAAGGGATTAGATTTCCCTATAGTGTAGCAAATCCTTGAGGTGATAAGCAACAACTTGACTAATGGGATGAAGACCTTGCTTTATTGTCTCTACAGTATGCATCGAAACCATCTTCTTTAGAATGAGCATGCAAGCAAGGAGTAGTAATTATTCGTGGTATTACAATATCTGTATCTTCAAAGTACCTCCCAAAAGTATCCCTAGAACGAGGAGGAGAGAAAGTTTATGGCTCTTCAAGGCATCCACCAAACCTACCACCTCCATTAGTTGATTAAGGTGTCCCTAAGCCTCCCTCCATTGGTGGGGTCGATGTAGAGTATAAACTCCACTTGTTGGAGATTGACACCTTGGAGCATGCCAAGGTAGAACAGATAGAACACCTAGATGATGACCGAATAACTCTTGGTCATCCATATCTTTGAAGCACTATTGTGCACTACGTGCATGATGATTGAAAGATGCAGAGTCTCATGAAGCCAACACGGCAAGTCAAGCATGAGTATCTATGAAGAAACTACAAAAAGCTCATTAAAAGATCTACACCTTGTCCAATCATTTAGCCCCAAATAACATTATCATATGCAAATCATAAGAAACATACTCTATTATTATCCCTATACTTCATCCAAGCATCCTATTGTTTTCTAGCTTTATATAAGTTGTGGCAGATTGTGATGGTGCTCCCTGCAAGTTTAGTAGCTTGTGAAAGAGGTTTTTCAAAATAAAATTGAATTAAAAGTGATGAGAGGATCATGTTTGTTTCTCAATACTTTAAATACGCTCATGTTCATGTCTCTTTCTACTCCAAAGAATATGAAAGAAGTAGACTAGGATTTAATTTTTGAGGTTTGGAAAAATATGAAGATAAGATGCACCCAAGCTTTGAGCACTTATAGGAAGTATACCAACATCACTAACTTTTTGTCATTAGAAAGAACTCGTAATTAGACCTTAACATTTTGGTGGAAACTGCCTTATTATATCGAATCAAATGTATCTATCCTCTCTTTTTGGTCCTACTTGTAAGAAACTTCAAGAAGATTTTGGTCTCAATACATACTCTCTTTTTGTAAGCTAATGTAGCATTCTCATTTTGTGCCATAATGCTAAGGATACTACTTTCTCTCTTTTTTACACGCTTCAGATTTTGATTGCATTGTGTGTGATGTTTCTATTTGCCATTTATTTTTCATTGTATAAGGTTGTTTTTACTCCAATGTAAACTTTGATAGTTAATTCAATTTTTATAATGTTTAATTGCATATATAATCCAAACATAAACCTACTTTGCTCTATCTTTATTATATTAGATTGGTTGTTTTCTTACATACTCCTTAAATATAGATGTTTACTTCATGTACTTTACTTTCAAACTACTAATGATGGTTTGTTCTTATGTCAATTTTGACCCTAGGCCTTTTAGATAGAAAGTAATAAAAACATGCAAGATAGTAGATCAGAGATGTCCAATCAATTCTCCCTCAACCATAGCATTGAAGAGGCATGAATATCCCTTACGATTAGAATATCTGAGAATCCCCCTGCTTATTCGAAAACCCCTAAATTCCAAGTGAGTATTTCGGGATTAAGATCTTAAGAATCTTGTCCTGAAACTCAAGCATTACAAATTTTTTCACCCTTGTCAAGAGCTCCTATCTCAAAACATGCTTTCAAGGCTCATTTAAAGGTGGTCCCACAAAGGGGGAACCTAGAATAGCCATCATTTAGCATCTTATCAAAACATATTAGTGATTCCTTACCTTGCCCATGATGTATATATGTCAAAATTAATGCATTCCAAGATTACATCACGAATAGGAAGCTCATCCAAAGCAATATTGTGTTTGGAAATGCTCTTATGGATATGATTTACATCTTAATGAAAGTTGATAAGTACAATCTTCACAAAGCCATGGACATGTGTGACTTGTTTGCATTAGCTTCAAGCCTACATATTAATACCTCCAAATTTTCCCTTATCAATTTTACATAACGAGACTTGCTATCTTTGGGTTGGCAAGGGGAGGTGGTATAAACTTAGGGCAGTATTAGGAGATACTTGAGATATCTCTTGGGGGTGAATGTCATGCCTAGGAGATTTATTGATATGATATCCGCTCGCATTACTGACAATTTGTGTGTTGGAAATGACAAGCATGGTCTTTTCATGTGTGTGTAAAGGTTGGATAGACAACCATGTTTCCCATGGTTTCACATTACTTATTAAATATTCCTTAGTCAAATACTAATTTGCAAGGAATCACATGATATATTGGTTTCATGCTTTGGAAGATGGACTCTACGCATTCTAGCATCTTTGGGATTTCCTAGAATCATATCTATACACCCAAAAAAATGGGGGGGCAAAGCAATTTTAGATGTAGAGACTCACATGATAGAATTTTGATGGCCTTTATTTGAACCCAAGTTTTCTAATTAGAGATTATTTTTGGAAGATGGGAGTGCTTAAATGGCAATACACCAATTCGAGCCTTGTGGAGGCATGTTATTACTATTGATTAGCTTGTCAACCTTAATGTTCCGTATCATTGACTTAAGCCTTTATTGGAAAGAGGGGCTTGAGAAGACTTCTTGGTCGCCAAGTGATGATTGCTATCAAGCTAATTCTTAGCAATATAAAATCAATAGAGTCACCTTAATTACAAGGCTTGGTGCACCATCAAGTAATATTTACTGGAGTAATTAGGAGTAGAATTTTACAAAAATTGGTAAAAAAGGATGAGAACCAATGTTGTATTATTAAGTGACTACTTAACTTAAGCCTCATTTGTTAATTGATCATCTCCCACAAAGTATATCATGATATAGTTATTTGTAATTTTTTGCAAAGTACATATGCTTCTTGATATAACTATTTGTAATTCCCTAGTATGAAATGTGGGGAACCAAATTCCCTAGTTGAGTGGCCAGCTATAAATCCCTAGCGTGCTATGCGGGCAATAGGATTCCCTAGTTTATTATCAATCCCGAGTTCAAAATGCGGGGAATTAAATTTCCTAATTATATGTAGGGAATTCATACATGCATGCAAGAGATGTAATTCCCTAGTTATACATGGAGAATGCACATATACATACCTAGGAAAAATGGGGGAATTTCCTATATTCTAGAACTTTTCCTATGTAGGAACTCTTCAAAAGCTCCTTGTGTAGGTAGATCAACAAACCGCCACTTGGAGCTATGGAATATCATGCATGGGTATGACATTATGGATACAAAGATGTTGCAAATTCATGCTATTCGATGGCTTTCTAGAGGTCAAGTCATGGAAAGGTTTTTGAAAATCATGCCCACTGTTCTTGAGCAATGGAAAAGACACGAGAAAAGTGGTATGGATATGCTACACTTTTGTGGTGCAATTTATCATACATCTTTTAGCAGATGTGCTTGCAGAGTTAAATAAATTAAACTTTGAATTTCAAAGGCAAGAGATGGATGTCAATATGATTGGTGCACTTATTGACTTGACTTTTGAAAATCTTTAAAAAATGTACCTTATATATGATGATGATAGGTTTGATGTTGGGCCAAGGCATCTTAGTGAACTTCTTAAGATGGCAAGCATTGGAAAGCTAGAGTATATGGATGCTAATAGTGTTCTAGATGCACATGAATTGACGTACATTCCAATTCCTAAAGCACTAAAAAAGAAGGAAATATCTAAGGCTATAAGTGATTTAGAAAGTGAGTGTGAGGGATTGAACTTGAATATATCTCTTAAAGTTGATGCAAATGAAACATGTTCTCTAGTTGAATGTATCTCTATTGCACAAGCATATGTGCAAAATATTTTGGATTGCATTGACTTGTAGATTTGATGATTTATTAGTATTCAATGCATTGAAGATATTCAATCCTTCTTCATATCCGATGGATTCAATTGACATGGATAAAATGACTCAACAATGGTTGGAAATACTAATCAAAAAACTCAATGTTGATATTGAGATTGTTGATATTAGAAGGTGTATGAATGAAAGAGAGGACTTGGTTGGGACGTTATATCCAGTTGCTCAAAATAGATGTATGCATGATACTTGGGAGGTTTATAGCACTACAAAAAACTTATTTATATCCAAGTATGATGCAATTATGGCAAACTAGCATGGTCATTCTAGCAAGCATAGCTTCATGTGAGCGAGGATTTTCAAGGAAAAATATCTTATAAAAAGTAACTCAAGGTGTAGCTTAGGACTTGACACTTTGGATGCCTTAATATTGTTGTCCATTGATGCAAGAGAGAGCTCTCAAGCTGATTGGAAGGATGCTTGGGACATTTAGATGGAAGCAAAAAATAGGCGAGCAATGCCACTAGAATGATTGATAGGATTCATAATATTATTGTTAGTTCACCTATGGATTTCGTTGTAGACGGATTCATGTTATTCCTACTAGAATGGATTCATGCTATTGCTACTATAGTATGCAATGGGATTCAATTAAGTGTCTCAAGCATCTAATGTCCATGTTGTTTTTGAAGTATTGATAGTAAGTTATATGGTTACGATATTTAAATTAGATTTCCCATTTGATGTTATGATTTGTGAGTTTTCAAAGTTGCATTTTATTGACTTAATTGAAACTTTTAAATGGTACTTTTCATTGACATATTTTTCCTATCATTTTACTAGTATGCATTGTCTAATCATCTTTCACTTGAAATGCATTCTCAAAAAGTGATTGCCATAAAAGAGTTTGAGAGACCCGTCAAATGTCAAGGGAGGTGTTGCGGACAATTCAAATGCAAAAAAACTAGACCTGTAATATCTCCCCCCCATGACCCCCATTCCTCCCCCCCATGAGAAAACCCCCCCCCCCCCCCCCCCCCCCGCCTCCCCCCCTTATTTTTTTTTTGAATTTTTTTACTCCCTCTCTCTCCCATTTCCGAGTGCATGGCGGGGAGAGAGAGAGAGAGTAAGTAAGAGAGGAGGGGCATGCAGCCCCCCAGGTGGGAGGGGTGGTGGTCGTTAACGACCTTCTCCCCCCCCCCCCTTGTGGACATCGACGGCAGCCCCTGCCCTGGTCAGCATGTAGCACCCCCCCTCCTTTTTCGTTCGTAGCCACGCCACGCCGCCCCCCCCCCCCCCCTTGTGGACATCGACGGCAGCCCCTGCCCTGGTCAGCATGTAGCGCCCCCCCTCCTTTTTCGTTCGTAGCCTAGCCACGCCACGCCCCTCCCCCCCCCCCCCCCCCCGTCTTGTGCTCACCCTCCTTTTTCGTTCGTAGCCACGCCACGCCCCTCCCCCCCCCCCCCCCCCCCGTCTTGTGCTCAGCAAAGAAGAGGCACACCCCTCCTAAGAACAGATGGTACAAGACCGGCCATAGAGTTCGTCTACCTAGGATCTGTGAACAGGCTTGGGAAAACCTCACACACCATGATTGAAAGGAAGTATGAAGACATTCATCTTATGATCCACTCTGAACTATGAATTATGAGGCAGGAATTTCTAAAATGAAATATGAGAGCTGGTCAAGGCCAAATTACTAGAAGAACAAAATCCACAAATGCAAGATATGTGGATAAAGATTAAGAGTGAATAGCAAGCACATGTGCCTGAAATACACATGCTAAAACTAAAATGCAGAAAGTGGTGGATGCTTGCAAATCTAAAATATTGGAACTCAAGGAAGAACTGAATACATTTAAGAATGCAAAAAGAACTACAAAAGGAGAAAGAGGCACTGAAGGCATGTGAAAGGAAGGTCCACTCATGGGTAGAAGTGGCGAAGACAACATAAAAGCAGATAGAAGAGGCCAATCCATGGATTGTGGTAAAAAAGGTAAAAAAGAAAAAGGGTGGCAGTGAGCAAGACTAAGGTAATGAATTCTACTCTCAAAGAAGAGGCTAGGAGACAAGGTAGGGTATTACATGTACGGGTAGTAGATGGGAGGAGAAGGGCAGCTTACAAGAAGATGCTATGACACTTGCATACAAAATTGGGGCTTTAAAGGTATCTACAGTTAGTGCTTGGAGGGTAGGGAGAGAGGACTCCAAGTCCAAGGCTCTAATCCTTTGTTTGGGAACAGAGAAAAAAAATTATTTTCTCTATAAGAGAAGAGCCCTCAAAGGTGATAAGATTTATTTGGATGAGGATCTTACCCCATCATAGATAGCACATTGCAAAGAACACATGCCCAAAGTATTAGAGGCTTGCAAAGAGGGAAAATTAGTTGTCTACAAGAATGGATAGGTCATCATCATTGATGGAAGGTCCACATGGCGATATGAGGCCTAAGAGACACTTAGTAATGTATAAGGAACTTAGCAAAAACCATACATAGATTAGCCATGTATGCATTCCCACACACCCTGCCCCAATGTAGACCACACTTTCTATTATTCCCTAAAATAGCTGGTATGATGATGAGTGCAAAATTACTCAAGCTAGCTCATAAAGAGAAGTGGGGATAGGCACTCGGACACATTGTCAAGCAAGGATATTCTTCAAATGCCTTATGTAGAAGAAGAAGCAAGAGTACTTGGCAAAAGCAAAAGTAAAAAAACTATATCAGAAAATTTGGAAAATCTCATATAGTTTGGAAATTCCCAATATAGTTAGTATTTGGCCACATGATCAAATCTTGTCCCCTTACTTGAAAGTGGAATCTACCCTAATTACTATGTAGGTTGTCTTTCCAAGTCCCACTTTGAAGCATGGGTTAAGATTTAGCCATGTATTTGAAAGTGGGACTTGGGAGATTCCCAAATTCTTTAATATGGTGTTCAAAGATATATTGGTTATTTTTGGGACGATATAACAAGAGTGCATAAAAGATGTTTCATGAAAGACAACCCCCCATATAAATTACATCACCATATGCTTGGCTTGACTATGGAAGATAGCTATATAATCTACTAGGACAACCACCTATGTAGCCTCCACATGCCTATAGGACAACACAATAGTCCTTCTTCACCTAGAAAATGGTTAGTGATACAATTTATAGATTACAAAAAGGAAATTCACAAGGTGAGAATGGGCTAGTGGAGGAGCATTTCTCACATTCTTGTAACATACTAGCACCCATACTAGCATATATGTTCAAAAGACCAATATGTGAGAGCTTCCCTACAAGCAGGTCAAACAATACTATAAATCCACTCTTTAAGAGTGGTAAACCTTGAAAGTAGGTGATAGATTCAATGAGGATGCACAAAGAAAGGTGGTTGAGAGGACATGGATATAGATGCTCAAACTTTCTTTATGCTCTTCTTCTTCATTCTTTCCATTCTCTCCTTTTTACAATCCACTTTTTCAAGTATCTTACAAAGTGATAGACACTTTTCTAACGTTCTAAATTTTTTTTTTTGTGAACTACCCCTTATAGGAAATCAGGATAATGATATAGCATTTTTTAAGGATAATGGAAATATTATTATTATTATTTCCCTTATTCCCCCCAGCCGACAATCGTGTTGGAGGGGGAGGGGAATAGAAAGGATGTGGAAGCTCCTCCGTGGAGCTCACAGGTATGATATGGCCATGCCTCTCGACACATAGGAGAGAAAGCATCTTCCTTCCCTCCCTTGTTTAAACAGAGGAGGGCTGATGCCGTGATGGAGGGAAGGAGATAGAGAGAGTGGGCTACCGTGACGACTAACGGAGGGGCAGAAATCGTGAAGAAGGGTGCTGCCGCCTATCACAAAAGAAGGAGGGGCTGCCATTATTGGTGTCGCGTTGCTGCTGCAGAGAGGGAGGGAGGTCAGGTTGGTCACCGCCAATTGCCGTTTGAGTCACGTGGGAAGCTTTAGAAGCTTCCTGGGGGGAAAGCTTCTAAAGGGCTTGATAAGCCCCCTTACACCCCCCGTGTTTTAACCCCCTATAAGCCCCATTTTCCCTTGGGCTTTAAAAACCTTTCACCCCCCGTGTCTAAACCCTCATAAGCCCCTTTCCCATGGATGTTGAAAACCCCCCCTGTTTTAAAAATTTCTTTTAGCCCCTTCCCTTGTGCCATTTTGGAACCCCTGTGTTTTAACCCTTAAAGCCCTTCGCCTTGGGCTTTGAAACCCCCCTCGTATTTAAAGCTCATAAGCCCTTTTTCCCCCTTAGCCCTTCCCATGCTTTCCGTGGGCTTTGAAACCCCCCATGTTTTATAAATTTCCTTAAGCCCTTTCCCTTGGACTTTGGGATTACTCCCCAATCCCCCCCTGGTTAAATCCCTTAGCCCGTTCCTTGCCCTATGCAAAATACCCTTGGGGCTTTGTTCTTTTTCCCCACTCGTAAAAGAGAAGAAGAGTGTTGAAGGTTTTTTTTAACACCTCTCTTTCTCACCCAAAAACCCTCGTAAGGGATTCCGCACCTTGTTATTCCCCATTCGTGCGAGCCCTTATAAAGGCCATTAAGCCTTCCCCATGGCTTAATGGGTCTTAGTTGTGAAAGATTTTGAAACAACCCTTTCGAATTCCTGACTCCAAGAAAGAAGCCTTCTAAAAACTGCTTTTGAAGGGAGCTTTCACTTAACCACCAAGACCCACGGACCGCTTATTGTTTCAAGTATTCTAAGCCGCAGTAATGGCTACCTCTCACATAACCAATGCGCCATCCATATCTATGGGTGTAGTGAGCTTACCTCCGTGCTGCTCGAGTTACCTCCTCTCCCGCGCACTCCGGTAGCTCCACGATCGAAGTGTAAGCTTCAAGCAAGCTCCAACCTCCAAGCTCCATTTTTGCGAGCAAGAGAAGAGAAGAGAAGAAGAGAGGAGAAGATGGAGAGCTTCTCCTCCTCGGTCCCTCACCCTCACACACTCACTCCCTCACACTCTCACACTCCCTCTCTCAAGCACAAGCTCAAGCAAGCAAGAACAGGAAGGAGAAGAAGAAGAGAGCTACTTTTGGCCACACACAAGAATGAGCTTCTCATTCACTTTTCAACTTTATATCAAAACCCTAAATCCCTTTTGGGGGGTCATCCCCTTTTCCCCTTTTTTACATGGCCGGCTGTAGCCTAGGCCCTTTTTCCCATTGTCCTTCTATCTTCTTAGATTCCTTTCCACCGCCTGTCTACATTTACAAATTGCACGAGTGAGAGCCTGGCACTTCTTGAATTAAACCATGATGCGCTTGCGCTCTTTTACAAAAGTTTTGACTTGCACTTTTCCTTGTGCGTCTTTCTCCCTTATTTAGGACTCTTCTCCTTGTGCGTCTTTGTCTTTCGTTTCTCTTTGCCTTGGCCTTTGTCTTTGTCTTCTGCTTTAGCTTTTCCGGATTTTCCACCTTCGTTCATTTGAGGGTTAACATTACCCCCTCCTAGACGAGTGCCAGTCCCATGGCACTCACCGTCGTAGGTAGCAGGCTGTAGCATGCACCGAAGACGTGGGTGACAAAGACGCATGTGGTTTCCATGGAGGAGTGTTGGTGGTGGTGTAGCAGGGGGCCTGTTGGTGGCCAAGGTGGTTGGTGGAAGGTTGTTGGAGTTGATGGTAGGGCTATTCCGTGTTGGGGATTGCATTGATGGCTAGCACAAGTGTTGGTTTGTTGGGGATTTTGCACATGACGATTCTTTGCAGGCTTGTTGGATGGTAAGGGATAAGCATTTAGATTTAGGTGTTGATGAAGAGCGAACGACACTTTCGTTGGAGTCTTCAACACCTGCAATTGAAAACCTCTCATGTGGTCTCTCCCTAAGGATAGTGGTAGTCTTCTCTATTGTACCCAAAACATAGTGCAATTAGTTTGGAAGACAGGTCGAACTCTAAGCAAGCTGAGAGTATTGTCCTGCACTTGAGGACCCAAACAGTGTATATACTTCGGTGCATGTATTATGTGAGTGCTTGTGCATACTTAGATATTACTTAGTTAGAAGGCTATCGGCCTGGTTTCTTGTATAGCAATGGGTCAGTGAAGTAAGGGGCTAAGTTGATGGAAATTTTTATCAATGAAGATGGGGGAGTACACTTGAAGATTGCTTGAGATATCATTATGGTCTTGTCAAGTCAATGTAGCATAATTAAGCTTCTTGATGTCTCAGCTGTTCGTAGCTAGTGGCTACTTGTAGTGCTGGGAATGTATGGTGTACTTCTCCATTGTCTTTCAAGCCTTGCTTACCACTGTTGATTGTAATGGCATTGAGATGGAGTGTAAAAGAATTGTGCAAGTGGTTCAGGGTGACATGTCTAACCATAGGCGAGGCGAGCTCCCTAGGTATGTCCTGTCCTTAATGTGCCCTGAACAATTGTGGGGGATGTAGAAAGGGCTAGGGAATTAGGGACAGAGCCAGCCGACCAAGGTTACTGGACGTACCTAATTTGAGGACCCCTAGGTGTGGTGCTGTGATCGTGTGCATTTTTTTCTCTCTCTTTTTTTTTCTTTTTCTTTTTCTCTTTTTTTTGTGAAAAAAGTGAATATAATCAATGCCATATATTGAGGCTATTAGCCTTTCATTTGGATTGAGAAATGTTGGGATTCAAAGGCTATGAAGAATTGATATTACAGAGAGATGATTGTGTCACCAGCCTTGATGCTAGAGAAACTATTGTGGAGATGAAGAGATACACTTGAGATTTTGCAAACCTCTTTGTAACATGTGAGACATCGAACAATTGAGGTAGCACTTGGAGTGAGCTATGCATAGACAAGGGCATAGCATCTTGCGAATTAAATCTTGGATGATGAAGAGACGTTTGTGCTTGTTGAGAGTGTGGCTCCTGCCAGAACATAGAGTTTGGCCAAGAAGGAGGAGGTAATCGATGATCATGCTTTGGTCATGCTCAGTTGCAATATGTGCTTTTTCTATAGAGGTGTCCTTGGGTTCTCATATAGTGTTTTCATCATGGCTTTGGTTTCTTGGTATGTTTGTTACTTCCTCCATAATTGTTCTTTGTGGGGTTGGTGGTCTTGGGATGACTTGCATATTAAACGCTTCTAGACCTTGACCTGTGTCATTCTGCATCCACTTGTCACTTTGTGAGAGTATATGCTCGCTTGTGTTAAGTACATCAAACCAATGTAATCATGATAAGATATAAATTTTTAAAATTCTATGATGTTTATTGGGATGCCTATTTCATTGCTTGTTAAGGTCGCATACATTAACGAGAAGTAACAAGAATGTGTACAAGTGGGGATCTTGCCCCTTTACTCATCAAAAAACAAAATGTTCTGGCATGCTGACTTGTCGAGCTACTTGTACATCATAGGGATTTAGTCGATAGGTACGAGACGGGGTGAGTCCGGTTGGCTAGGCGACCCGGGAGATGCTAGTGCGGGGCTCCCATGAGGTTGGGCAGGGAACATGTCGGTTGGGACATGAATGGTGTAGTCCCGGGCCGTGAGCGTTTTCAAAATGTCCTTAAATAGTTCATTAAATTCTTCCTTGTCGCGAGCCGCCTTTTCTACCCTTGAGCATCTGGTGCCCGAGCGTATGTTGGGGGTTTGTGCCACTGGCGTTGTCACCTGCTGCGCGTTTCTTTGAGTCTTGATTTTCTTGACTTGAGGATTCTTTGGCCTTCCTCCGGGATGGTGTCGCTTAGGGCCTCGCTTCTTGGTATACCTCCTGAGGGTTGGCACATAGCGCTCTGGTGGAGAGCCGCGTGCCATGTGCTCCTATCGTCTATGAAGAGCGTCTTTGCATGCCAGATGTCCATGGTTCTCCATGTGTTCTTTTCAAAAGCCTGCAAGATGCAATCCAAGGGTTAGACCTTGATACATGATACAACTGTTGGCATGGAAGGGATTTTAGTGTGGTTTATCAAGCGCATGTGACAAGAAGGGGAGGGGTGAGGCATGTAGTGTTTGTTGTAGAGGGATGGCCCCCATGATGATGTTCATTTTGCCTCCAGTCATTAGCAGATATTGGCTTATTCTAGGTTGTGTGGACTGGTTGTCATGGAGTGGGACAGGGCACATCCTCGAAAGGATAGACCAAAAAAGGGAAGAATGTGTATAGAAAGGGACTACACCCTGTCTACATCATCAGTGTTGTTGGTCAAGGCTTCCTATGGTGGTAATGTGAGTTGCATGCCCTTCACTTGGAGGTGGGGATAGTCACACGGCTTTTAAATGTGTGATGAGAGGAGGCCTTGAGGAGCTTAGCCTGTCAGACCCAACTCTTATCCTTGCGCTTGACTATCATTGCTTGTGTGTGTTGATATTGTTTATACAAGGTGACACAAGAATCAGTGTTTATTTATATACATAATATCACTTCACGAGGATAAAAACCAATTGTAGAACTCGGGGTTGTATAGGCATATTTGGTCGATACGATAAATACCTCAAGTACTAGCAACATAGTATCATACTTGGACGCCAAGTCGAAGCCCTCAAACCCAAAGGTCCTACCCACATTCAGGGAATGTTTGGGTCAATTGGATGCTCATGCAAACAATGATCTAGGGTTTCTACCCTAAGGATCGTTTGACCTAATGCTAAAACTCGGATTGAGTTTGGAAACCCTAGGACCGAACGTTGTCGGCCTAGTACAATTAGGGTTGGGTGGGGTAAGAAGACACCCCAAATCTTACGTCTTATCTAAACATAACTCCTTGACCATGAAACATCGTTCAATGGGTGAAATGATCCCATGAGTTAGGTGCGACACTTGTGCAACAAGTTGCAACGTCGCACGACTTTGTGGTTTAATCACAATGTGGATTTTCCATTCCTTGGAATGAGGTTGGAAGGTTCTAGTGCAAGTCTAACTTGCAAGAGGATGAGTAGTCATCCTGCTACATCACCTTTCTTCGGCTGATTTGCCAAGTTAAGGGAAGTTAGGTATTTGCTTGGAAGCAAAGGATCAATCAAGTCAGAGCAACATGGTCGCCAAGATTTACTGTTAATTTATGAAACCTAAGGTGTTGGTTAAGTTGGGTTAACAGGGTATGGCCCTAACCCAAGGACAAAAGGGTGAACAAACAAACCCTTGGGGATCTTGCCAAGCCGCAATTGATCCCGGATCGAATGCTAGATGCATTCAGAGAGAAGGATTCACTCCTTAGCAATTGGCCAAGTAAACGACCACTGGTTTGATTGTGCTTGTAACAGTTTAGGAGCAATGTTTGCATTGTTTGCTCAAGGAAGTAAAAGATGGAAAGTTAATTAATGCTTCAGGTTGAAGGCCTGAAGGGAGAGGTAGCATCAGTTACCCCCGACTGTCTACCTGACCCTAACCAAGGGGGTTGTTAGCCGTGCCGAGAACGTGGATCGAACCCGCTGCGAGAGGTCTCTCCGTTGGGCGCTACTTGGAGCAGGAGGACTGATGGGACCTCAAATGGGCCGGCATTGGCTATGGCACTAGCTGGACCTCATGCTCATAATAGACAAACACACCCTCACGGCCTTGCGGATTAGGAGCGTCTATCTACTGCTAAAGGACGGAGTGTCCTAAAGCCTAATCTATGCATCCAGGCTTTCTTATTCCGATACCATGATGTCATGCACATGCAAAGTGAATGATTCTAAAGTGCTCAAACATCATTTTAAATCAAAAACACGTGGTGCATAATCAGGCTTTATAATGCATTTACTAACCTGTTGCAGCGATGAAAGGATAGCATCGAGATAACACTCGTGCTACTATCCTCTTAATTAACATACCACAAACTCTATGACATGATATACATCAGAAAATCAACAGCAATAAACACGCAAATCACACCATTCAAACATCCCAACCCCCTACATTTAGGTATTGCTTTCGTTGCATAGGTGTAGAGGTTCATTTTGTCATGTTTTGATATATAAAAAGCAATAAATCACAAACTTTGACAAGGAGATAGGGAAAACTAAGGCCAAAAACATCATGCTTTGCTACTACCATACATCCACAAACAATCATTATATTTTTTCAAGACGTATTTCTAAATTTTTTCTTATTTTTTTTATTTTCTTGATTTATTTGGCAATAAAAATATGCTATGTTTTGGTTTTTCTTATTCCAATCACTTCAACATACTAATGTTCAATTTATCTTCCATATTCCCCGCATGGGCACAGATTTCTCCCACCCGAAACGAAAAAACTACCATTTTGCCACTTAAAGACCGCATTTCGGGTTTACGAAAATTAAATAAAGCATGTAAATCATTACAAAACCAAGATTTTCTAATATACAATAATTACTCATGATGCAAACAGCACTCACACAAATTTTCATCCAATAAGAACATAATTATCATCATAAACTATCAAAAATCCTTCATTTTCTTCATGAAAATGGTCATACCATGTTTTTACATAACCCGAGACGTCTTGAATGACTTCATAATCAGCAGACGGAGCCTCCATTGCTCTCAATCCAATGCTATACTTCAATCTTCAGCATCTCTATCAATCTTCATTACCATTTCCTTCATTCTCCTTCACCAGTTCCTTCATCAAGATGGTACACATGAACAACCCATAGAGAAGAGAGGGAGGGAGGAGAGAGAAATACTAGAATCCGTTCTCTTCATCCGGGCAGCCATTCCTCACGCGAAGACCCGCGATAGCATCAGTCAAGAGGGAGAAGATGGCGGGCATTGTCAGTTGGATGGGTTCTTCACAGCCAGGAATCACCATCATGAGGAGAGAGGGCACAATTTTGGGCCATTGCTGCATCAGGTTGCCATGCTCTTCTTCTTCATGATTTCTTCATAAAAAATTGGGGGAAGGGGGGGGGGGGGGGGGGGCGGGTTTCAAGGTCCCAAAGGGCACCCCCCTTTTGGTCCTAATTTTAGCTACCTTTTCATATCTTGGCCCATTTGTGGCTCCTTTCTCGTCCGGACTCCAATTTGAGCTCTGAAAAATCCTACATGTCTGGCTTGGTATCTCGCACTGACTGGCAACTCCTGACATCCTGCACGACAGTCAAAAAACTATAAAAAATCCACAAGTGTTGCTCGGGTGCCTTTTAAAAGCCTTTTTTCACTTGGTGCTTAAAATCGTCCTAGCTGCAGCCACCACTGCCTTCGATGTTAAATATTTTTCCTCTAAATTCTGGATTTTTTGGCAAATTTTAGGCATATCTTGGGCTCAAAACTCCGCTCTCATTGGCGACCGTGGGATAGGGCGACTCAACCCGTCAAATCCCACAACAGATCTGCACAAAATAACCAAAGGAAGCATCAAGCTGATAGAAAATAGATACATATTAAACCATAGCACAATGCTCACCCTACCCCCTGACAAAACCAAGGTATGAAATCCACAAGGAGTAGGCCTAGCATAATCTGATAGAAGGTCCGAAGCAAGTCACTAACCGACTGCCCCAACACGGCCAAACTAAAAAGAACTATCAAAGAGGTCACCCTAAGTGGTGGTGTGAACTACCTACCTAACTAAGGACAACACAACCAGGAGCTCCTACCAGGCAAGAACTCCTATAGCCTGATCAAGAAGTATTTTCTTTTAGCACATTTTTTCTTTTAGGTTTTTATTCTCCCCATACTCGGGCATGTAAAAAGGAGGGAGCTGAGCATAGTGACCCAAGGAGAACAAGGCATCGGCCTCAGGTCCTGTCTTGGTACCCAAGAACCTACCAAGCCCTCGCAAGGCGACACTTAATCCTTTTCTAATGCTCACTTTTATTTTCACTCCAACCTTCCTTACTTTTTTCTTTTCTAGTGAGATGCCACCCCTAGGAAGACAAGGCATCGACTCGGTACCTAGGAACCTACCAGGCCTTCGCAAGGCGATGATCAACTGCTTATAAATTTTCTTTTTTTTTGTATTTTTATAGGGGTTAGAATCCATTTTTACACACCTTTATATATATTTATTATCTTTAAGATATTCAGGGTTTTGTTTCTTCCGACAGGCTTCTCTAACTGCCTCACAACTAACAAGAACTCCTAGAACGATTGCTAGCATGCTAGCAGAATAGGGTCACTAAAACTACCTTCTAAAACAGGTCTTTCAATGCCTGGCAATATCTTTACAGGAGGCAAAAACTACTTAGACCTCCCTCAGACATACCTAACCTAAACCTGGGACTTCATGCCTTGGTTTTCGGTCCCCAATAAGAAAAGAAAAATCCCCTATAGGTATACAGACACATATAGCATAATAACACCATTACGCGTAAAGGAGAGATATCACTTGGATAGGGCCACGAGAAGCTCCCGCGCAACATAGGCTCCTTCCAAGCTCTTCTTCAAAACTGTCTAGCATAGAACTAAAACAAGAAATCATTAACCGCACCTGTACTAAACAGACAACTGGCCCTTTTGGCCTAATGAAATAAAGCATTTCACTACAAAAAAAACAGATCGGTCCTCTTGGCCTAACAAAATAAAACATTTAAAACCTCGCAAACTGGCCCTCTTGGCCTAACGAGATCAAACAAAATAGCACCTACACATCCCTTCCTGAAATAGTACAGATATACAATAATAGACTCCTTTCCAAGGAGGAAAAATAGGGCTCACAGCCCTAAACTAAATGCATGAGATTATGACCCATCCCTCCTGCATATATAGCAAGAGGCGTACACATAATATGTTGTCTAATCAGCATATGGGTCCACGATAACAACGGTAGATTGGTCTCGGCTACTCTTTGCATCACCCATATCAACCATCGCCTGCCATATATTGCATGCTCTAATAACATTCCCTACAAGCGACTGGGTCCTGTCTCATTATTGATAGCAATATCCAAACTAGGACCATAGTTGAAGAAAAGGTCTTCTTCATAAGCAAGATTTGCCAGTGAATCTGCAAACTGATTCTAGTAACGTGGAGTCAGCTGAAGAGACACACTCTCAAACTCCTCAAGTAGGGTCATAGCAGTTCAATGATACATACAAAGAATGGGATTCCGCACTGTGTATGTCCCATCTAGCTGATTTAGAATCAACTGGGAATCCCGTTTTACTAACAACCGCCGAATACCACCTTGTTTGGCAATATGCAATCCCATAATCAAGGCTTTATACTCCGCCATATTGTTAGTGAATCCTACCCCGAGATAAGCAGCTAACTTCATCAGTCGGGGATCTCGGATTACTACTCCAACACTACCACCTTGTTTGGCAATATGCAGTCCCATAATCAAGGCTTTATACTCCGCCATATTGTTAGTGAATCCTACCCCGAGATAAGCAGCTAACTTCATCAGTCGGGGATCTCGGATTACTACTCCAACACTCCCTTTTTTATTAGGGCCCTTGGACGCTCCGTCAAAATATAATGTGTACGTCCACAATGATTTTACACAACCTACCATCACGAACTCCTCTATTCGTAATTATGATAGTCAAAGTTTAACATGTTTAGAGGATGAACTAACGGCTCCATCCCACCTTCTTCATTAAACTCAATAGGGATACTTGTCAACAATTGTAAGCAATGATGACAGAAGAATTTGATCTCCCACACAAAGGTTCCATCTTCTTGCTCAATCATTTTGTATCCTTTGCTCCACTAGATAAGTTTTCCCTGATGGTATCTCTACTCCAGATATGGGTGCTCCAAATAAGGAATTAACTGCCCCATCAACCAGCTTTAAGCTCTTTTGCAGGTCTCAAATTAGCCCCAGCATGGACCTGCAATGCATTTCTTCGTATTAGCATACTTAGAAATAATAAGGTTTAATCTTATTAAGATTAACCTTATTTTTAAACTCTACTCCCTGCAGATCAGCTAGTAGAGCCGTAGACCTATTTTTTCCTAGCTTGACAATCTTGTAGGGGCCATCCCATCTAGGTTCCAGCTTCCCTGGAAACAGCTTCCATGGGCATCGTAGTACAGAACTAATTGCCATTTTTTAAAGGTATACTTCTTTGCTTTAAGGTCGTGCAACTGCTTCATTCAACATTTAGCTACCTCATGGTATAATAAGTTTTGCAATTTCAGTTCATCCAGATGGGCTATGGTCGTGAAACGTTCAAAGAGTGAATCCTCATCTCGTAAAGAGTGGTTAATTGCAAACCGTATGGTTGGCAACTCGATTTCAAGGGGTAACACACACTCTTTCCCATAAACTAATTTAAATGGAGTATGGCCAGTAGCTCGCTTGAACATTGTATTATATGCCCATACTACCACATACAACTTTCTATCCCAGTCTCGTTTCTTCTCTGAGACTATTTTAGACAAGATACCCACAAGCTGCTTATTAGTACTTTCGACTTGCCCGTTGCCTTGCGGATTATAAGGGGTCATTTTGTTGTGCTTGATTTGCCAAGTTTTAGTCAGGCTTTTGATCACTTTATTCAAAAAGTGGGTTCCACGGTCCGATACTAGTTCCTTCGGTGGACCGAAACGGCAAATAATCTGCTCTAAAAGAAAACTTGCAGTCTCATTTGCATTGTCCTACCTCGTCACCCGCACTTCTGATCATTTTGTGAAATAATCAGTTGCTACTATAATGTACCTCTTCTAAGTAGTAGACGACGAGGTGATAGGACCCACAAAGTCAATACCCCACTTCTCGAATGGAAGGATAGCCATGATAGGCGTAAGTGGATGTTTACTATTCTCTCTGTTGTCATGTCTTTGATAGGTATCACATCTCTTAACGTACTCAAAGGAATCTTGGAAGATGGACGACTACCAATATCCAGCTCTTAAAGCTTTCTGTGCCATCAACCGTCCCACGAAGTGTCCTCCACACGCAGAGTCATGGCACTCTTCCAAGATGAAAGGAACCTTGTCAAGCATCACACATCGGTGATAGATATCGTCAACACCCTACCGATATAGTATTCCTGCAATCAAGAAAAACTTCAAAGCCTGTTGTTTGATTTTTCTCTTTTCAGATTTTGATAAACCAACTCCAGTCTCTCATGTTGATAGATAATGCGTGATAGCAGCATACCAAGATGGGATAGAAGCCATATCAATTTTAAACATTTCTTCAATATCACTTCCTTCAGCCAAAGTTTTTTTGGCTCCCTGAAATCCACAAATCATTCCACAATACCTTGCAACCTCGATGGCTTACTTTTAATCTCATAATCGAACTCCTGCAAAGTGATTAACCACTTTGCCAAACAATCAGGTGGTTGCAGCTTGTTCATAAGTAATCTAAGCCCTTCCGCCTTTGTATAGAAAACTACCTTCTCAAAGAGGATGTAGTGCCTGAATTTTTTAGTTGCAAAGACCATCGCAAGGCACAACTTCTCCATATAGGTGTAGTTAATTTTTTATATGCCCAATTTTTGACTTGCAAAAGCTATCGGATGATACCACTTTTCCTCCTAGATTTGGGCTAAAGAGCAGCTGATACTATGCATGGTGGCTGCTGAAAATATATAAAATACCTCGCCTCTTTTAGGTGCTTTTAAAACTAGTGCTTTTACTAGCTCTTGTTTCACATCCTCAAAAGCTACCTTACAAGGGTCGCTCCATACAAATAGATAGCTAAAGGATAATAAGTTTGTTAATGGCAACATCCTTTTTGCTAAGGCATTTATAAATCTCCGATAGTACCCTATCGATGGCAGAAAGCTATGTATCTCTTTTGGAGTGCGTGGTAGACTCATAGTAACTATAACCCTGATCTTTTCAGGGTCAATTGCGATCCCTACTGAACTGACCACATGGCCTATCAATAGCCCATCAGGCACTCCAAAGACACACTTCCATGGGTTAAGAGCGATACAAAATTTTTTACACATAGTGATCTGGTTGTTTTTCTTCTTCCTGATGACAATTGGTGTGAACACCATTCCGTATGCCGTACCGGGAAGATTAAACCATCTTTTCGTAACTTCTGTAACTCCTTAAACAACTCGTCTCTCAATTCAAAAGGCATATGCCTTACTTTCTGACGCACAGGACGACTGCTTTCTTTTACAGGAATAGTATGAACACCCAAGCTAGGAGGAATGCCTCTCAGCTCATCATAACTCCAAGCAAAGATATCGCAGCTCTTGAATCAAGGACACATAGTCCTCCCTTTCTGCTGAACTGAGCATGGAACCTAATTTAATTGGCCATGAATCATTCGGCATACCAAGGCCTAACTCAATCACATCTGCATCTCTTATCCTATCTTGTAGCTCTATCGGCTCATTTAGAGTTATCTGATAAATATCCTCTGTAGTAGACCCCTCTCTAGATTCATCACTGGATGATGTCTCACTACCAGATGGATCATCTGTTGTTTCTAATTCAGTAGAGGATAAAGGAGCTCTCTCACTCTGAGGAGACTCAGGGTAAGCATCGACTATTACTCAATTAGCACCTCTACCTAGAACCACTCGACACCGGTAGGTATATCGACTTGACAGTCTGTTCATAAGATCCAAGGCCTACCTAGCAAGACTCAATAGCTAGGACATCCTGCAAATCTTATCACCCTAAAGTCCAAGAAGCATTCTACACTTGCAACTGTAAGATGGACTTTAGTAACGCAACCTTCTGGTTGCCCTAGACTATCATCAGTCATTCTAAGAAGGGTGGAGCTATCTTTTTGGATGCCTAGACCCAACCTCTCGATCAACTCTGAACTCATGATATTGACGGAGGACCCAGTGTCTACGATAGCATGTTCTACTAATATTCCATCCACGTACGTTGGAACCCTAGGGCAATTCTTTTTAGCATGATTAAACCAATCTTCCTCTACTCGTGCTATACCCAAAGGTTCTACAATATACCCAATACGTAGGATCTTCTTGAATTCCTTGCGTACTCCTTGGGATAATTTAATCAACTGTAAGAGGTTTACATCTAGTTTGACTTTGCAAAGAGAACTTGCTAAATCAAAATCATGATAGGTAGCCAACGCTCTCTTTTCTTGCCAAACCATTCTTTCTTTTGGTCTCGGGACTGGTTTTGGTGCTTATTTTTTAGCTCTTGCCTTCTTTCTTGGCACCTTCCTCATCCTTCTTAGGATCGACTTTTTTTGTCAACAGGCCTTAGAGGTCCACCTTCCACGCCAGGATTCAGGACTTGCATCCCCTTATCCCCTTGCTTAGGGTTTCCCTCGACTGGTTTTGCATTATCTTTATCACCCTCTTTAGCCTTTTGGCCTCTTGTCACGGCTCGTAGGTTAGAGGTTTCAGCGGCATTGATGAATACAATCTCAATAAGGCTAACTCCATTGCCTTATGGCAACTCTTCTATAGTGGTATTTTCCCTTTGCAGTATTTGTCTTGGTTCATCATTTTGCTGGAGGTTATATATAACCTTGCTCTCTATGATTAACTGGACCTGGCTATTTACTCCCTTGTTGGAGGGAACTAATCTTACTCCAATAGGTAGCGGCTAAATGGCCCGACTTCCCACAGATATCACATTTAACATTTGGATAGTTTCTAGGAAAATGTTGTCCACCACACCATTTATAGTTGAATCTTGAGGGACCACCCTCTTCAGGGCGTCGACTCCCTATTAGATTCTGGTGCTTCTTCAAGAAATTGACGTCAACAGCTATTTGCCGATATTGTTCAGAAATCATGTCAATGTAGTGCTTCATCATATCCTTAACTTCGCCAAGGACATTAGATGCACTCAACTCATAGCCTTGATCGTCTATCCATCATTCTATGGGCCTAACAATTTGATTGGGCATTGGTTGTTGACTCACAAGAATAACATTAGGGTTCGAAACTTGACCTCCAACATTTGGTGGAGCCAACTGACTAGCCATAGGCAGAGTCACACTCGGAGGAGTTGGCAGCAAAGGTACATTTTGAACCATGCTTCCTCTCCCATTAGGGTTATTCATAGGCATCCCTTGACTTCCATTTATCAATGGTAAATTGCCTCCAGGTACTAAACCCGCATTAAGATTTATTCAAGAGGAGTAGGCCATTTGTAATCATGACTCTACTCCTGCTCGCCCAATGGCGGTGTCTATATCAACCAAAGCCATACTGCTCAATTGTACCTGAATATTGAAATCTAATTCATGCAAGAAGTATTGCAACTGGACAGCTAGCGGAATAGGAATGTAAGTTTGTAACTTACGAAATACTTCTTAAGCTTCTTGGCATAGGCTTTCACATTCTCATGGGGGTCTTGGCGTGTTACATTCAAAACACACAACCAGTATTGGCCACCTCTTTCAGGGGCATACTCTCCTCGGAAAGCTGCATACAACCCTTCCTTTTAATGTAATGTTAAAGAACATCATAAGATGTCCCTAATCTTGGATATGGTAATTAAACATTAGTCTTTGCAATTCACAAATGTGAAACTTCGCATCTTCTTCGGCTAACCCATTAAAAATGGGCAAAGGAACTCCTGTAGCTGGTAGATCCAGGTATCCCTGCAGGAATTGCAATGGGTTGTGCCATGGCAACAATCGGATTGACAATAGAAGTTTGAACTGATGGAATCACACCCCCACTTGAAGTGGGTTGACTTGGTGGAAGAGAGGAAGAACTTGCGCTTCCTCCTGCACCTAAAGGACTATGTGCAGTAGTTGGGTTACTAAGACCACTGCCTCTTATGCGTATCAGGCTACTCCTTTGAGGAGAATAGTGACTTACAATCTCCAACCGCTGTCTAGCCCTCTCAACACGTTCTGCTTTTTGTATTTTGGCTTGACGGTCCTTGTCAGAGGACATAAACCAACTTTTTGGTCCCTAAAAACCCTAGATTGGCGAACCACCACTTATTGGCAACTCCCAGCAGAGACCACCACTGATGGGACCTTAAATGGGCCAACATTGGCTATGACACTAGCAGGACCTCATGCTCATAACAAACAAACATACCCTCATAGCCTCGCGGACCAGGAGCTTCTATCTGCTGCTAAAGGACGGAGTGTCCTAAAGCCTAATCTATGCGTTTATAGTTTTATAGTTTTGTAGTCTATAAACTCCACAGAGAGAGAACCCATACACATTGGCCATAAATACCATGATAATCATGGGAGGCAACCTCTCGGTAGAAACACCGCGGTCCCACTGCAGCTCTCCTATATCGTAAGGATTGGTCCCTTGATGCGTTGCTCAATATACAGAATAAACGAACAAACTCCACTCTTCATTTCGCAAGTAATCCAGGAGATATACCATGTATCCTTACCAAATAATCCCACAAGAAACGAAGGTCTATCCTACGGCTTAGGATACCTTTCACACTCAAGCATGGGTCATTGTCATTGGACACAGGTGCTATACATCCAGGCTTTCTTATTGCGATACCATGATCGTCATGTACATGCAAAGTGAATGATTGTAAAGTGCTCAAACATCATTTTAAATCAGAAACACGTGGTGCACAATCAGGCTTTATAATGCATTTACTAACCCGTTGCAGCGATGAAAGGATAGCACCGAGATAAGACTCGTGCTACTATCCTCTTAATTAACATACCACAAACTCTATGACAAGATATGCATCAGAAAATCAGCACGCAAATCACACCATTCAAACATCCCAACCCCCTACATTTAGGTATTGCTTTCGTTGCATAGGTGTAGAGGTTCATTTTGTCATGTTTTGATGTATAAAAAGCAATAAATCACAAACTTTGACAAGGAGATAGGGCAAAATGAGGCCAAACCTCATGCTTTGCCACTACCATACATCCACAAACAATCATTATATTTTTTCAAGACGTATTTCTTTTTTTTTTCTTATTTTTTTCATTTTCTTGATTTATTTGGCAATAACAATATGCTATTTTCTGGTTTTCTTGTTCCAATCACTTTAGCATACTAACGTTCAATTTATCTTCCATATTTCCCATATGGGAACAGATTTTTCCCACCCAAAACGGAAAAACTACAATTTTGCCACTTAAAGATCACATTTCGGGTTTGCGAGAATTAAATAAAACATGTAAATCATTGTAAAACCAAGATTTTCTGATACACAGCAATTACTCATGATGCAAACAACACACACAAATTTTCATCCAATAAGAATATAATTATCATCATAAACTATCAAAAATCCTTCATTTTCTTCATGAAAATGATCATACCATGTTTTTACATAACCCGAGACGTCTTGAATGACTTCATAATCAGCAAATGGAGCCTCCATTGCTCTCAATCCAATGCTGTACTTCAATCTTCAGCATCTCTATCAATCTTCATCACCATTTCCTTCATTCTCCTTCACCAATTCCTTCATCAAGATGGTACACATGAACAACCCATAGAGAAGAGAGAGAGGGAGGAGAGAGAAAGACTAGAATCTGTTCTCTTCATCTGGGCAGCCATTCCTCGCGCGAAGATCGGCGATAGCATCAGCCAAGAGGGAGAAGATGCTGGGCATTGTCAGTTGGATGGGTTCTTCACAGCCAGGAATCACCATCATGAGGAGAGAGGGCACAATTTTGGGCCGTTGCTACATCACGTCGCCATGCTCTTCTTCTTCATGATTTCTTCATAAAATTTTAGGGGGGGGTCAAGGTCCCAAAGGGCACCCCCCTTTTGGTCCTAAGTTTAGTCACCTTTTCATATCTTGGCCCATTTGTGGCCCTTTTCTCGTCTGGACTCCGATTCGAGCTCTAAAAAATCCTGCGCGTCCAGCTTAGCATCCTGCACTGTATGGTAGCTCCTGACATCTAGCACGGCAGTCGAAAAAATTATCAAAAATCCACAAGTGTCACTCGGACGCCTTTTAAAAGCCGTCTTTCAATTGTTGGTGCTTAAAATCGTATTAGCTACAACCGCCGCCTTCAATGTTAAATATTTTTCCCCTAAATTTCAAATTTTTTGGCAAATTTTAGGCACATCAGGGCTCAAAACTCCTCTCTCAAGGAGGCTCGGGTGCCAGGGGGGCTCTGGCCGTAAATCCCTTGCCTTTGGGCCCTGCACAAGAGGCGAACGTGACTCAGGATTGGATCTCGAGGCCCGCCTACTAGTCTACAGGCGGAATCTTGGATTAGTAATCCCTATGGATTGCTGGATAGCCTTCGGGCGGATTATGGATTAGCCTATAGGCTGGATTTTATGGATGTATTCCAAAGATAAGTAAGATAACCTGTTGGAAAGGAACTTGTTTGGCACTGTTTTTCTATGTCAAGTGCTAAGATTACGTGAAGGAACCAGTTTCTAATTGGCTAATTAAGGAAGCTATTTTATGCGTGTCTAACTAAATGTGGTAGGTAATTAGACAACTAAAGCAACCTTGAGGAAAGTGCGGTGAATGTGGCCATGGGTCCGTCCTACGGATAGGTGGTCTCGGTTGGTCGAGAACTTTTCTTAAATGGAATCGACATCAGGGAACTTTGTAAGTTAAGGGAATGTACAATAGGCAACCCTAACCTAGAGTTTAGCTTACTAGAATCCTGATTTATGTTGTTTTAGGGGAGCGGAATGGGACTATGCCTTATGGGCAGAGAGGTTGAGCTTCACATCCCTCTCATTTCCCATCCTCCTTGAACCAAGTGCAACATGAATTCGCTTCTACCCTAATGTTTTTGCGTAAAGTGATTCGCCTGAGTTCGACGCTAGATGCCGTTCTAGGAGTTTGACCACTAGGATAACCCTGATTTAGGTCGGTCCTAAGTGGGAACGGCCGGAATACTTTTGCTACGTGGCAAACTCGGAAAGACCTAGATCGCAAACAACGTAACATTCCATGGGAGTGCCGAGCGGAGCTTTTTAAACCCTCTTCCCAATGGGCTGCTAAGACGTGTCTTGAAAGCGAACAGGTGGACACATTACAATTGGTATTAGAGCGAACCAATGAAGGATCTGTCTTTACAAGAAAACTTAATAAGATAAAGTAAAACAGATATTGCTGTTAAGAACATTTCCTTACTTATCGATGCTCTCTTGAAGAGTCATGAAGCATGGAATAGATTCATGGTGTTCCAGGTCATGTTTATGACCGCGATGCGTACTTCACATTATCAACAAAGGCTCGATATGATGAATATCCTAGACCGCATTTACAATCCATCACCCTTGTACATGGAACGGAGATGGATGGGTATTTCAAGGATCTATTATATAGCTGCCCACCGACTTGCATACCTTCAAACCAACTTGAAGAGAATCAAGTGGATGGAGGACCTAAGGATCGTGAAGCTGTTTGTCTTTGTTGAGGCTCACACAAACGCGACCCTACATGTTAGAGGTCAAAGGGTTAACCAAAATAGGTATGTGTATGGGGAAGTGACTCGAGTAATCCCTGTCGACCAAATTAAGGTGTTGGGACGTTACAAGAAGAATGGGTACCAAAGGAAAAGATACTCTAATCTTCCAATGACTTATCGATTCTTGAAAATCTAAGACCCCAACCCATACTATTACACAGTTCTCGTAGCTGAATGCAACATCTTATTCTCCTCGAATTAATGTATCAGCTTGTTTTATCCCCCCAAGAATAATTGTACTTCGAAAGGGCTACGTCCATATGAATGAAATAAGACTTCTTTTTATCAATGATTGTCTTGTCTATGAATATTGATAAAGAAGTAAAGTGATTTGGAAACTTGGCTCAAAGCTGAGTTGAGTATGAAATGTAATGTAATGTGGAATTCCTACTGAGAGGAAAGTCGACTTCGGTCAGATTCAGGGTCATGAATCTAGGTATCCACGAGTGTTTACTCGGAACGGATTGGCTTAAACCCAATGGTACCCACATTCATTGTGGAAAGGGCCAAGTTTCCTTTTGAAAATCTAAAGGGAAATTGGTCACAACTCAAGGAGAGGTTGGAAAGCCAAAAATTCAATTAGCCAAAGCATCTCGGATAATAAAGGGAGTTAAAAAAGGGACTATCTGTTTACTTGATTAATCTTAATAAGCTAGATTAGAAGCAGGAGTCTAGTGAAGAACCTTCATGGCTAAAGGAGTACATGGACGTATTTCCTGAAGAACTGACAGAACTTCCGCATCAAAGGGAAGTTGATCATGAAATTAAGCTAGTGCCAGGAGCTGCACCAATCGCAAAGAGGCCATATAGGATGTCCATCCCGAAAGCAATTGAGTTGAATGAGCAACTCAAGCAACTGTTAGATCAGGGCTACATCTGTCCCAACAGTTTGCCATGGGGAGCTCCAGTGCTGTTCTAGAAGAAGAAGGATGGAACACTTCGGCTGTGTATTGATTACAGAGGGTTGAATCAATCAACCATTAAGAACAAGTATCATATTCCCAAAATAGATGAACTTCTTGATCGTCTTCAAGGTGCGAAGTTCTTCTCCAAGATTGATCTCAGGTCCTATTAGATAAGGATCAAGGAAGAAGATATCCCAAAGACGGCATTCAACACAAGATATGGACACTTTGAGTTCCTAGGCATGTCATTCGGGCTGACGAATGTATCTGCCACCTTCAATAGGTTAATGCAAGATATCTTTAGGCCATATCTTGACGACCTTGTACTCATCTTCTTTGACGATACCTTAGTCTATTCCAAACAGGAAGAAGATCATGAACCCCAGCTTCAGATTGTCCTTGAGACAATGAGGGCACACAAGCTTTATGCCAAGATGAAGAAGTGTGCATTCTTCAAACAACAGATTGAGTATCTGGGATTCATTGTATTAGCAGAAGGAATCTCAGTGGATCTGGCCAAAGTCAGAGATGTTCTAGAATGGCCAATACCAACAACTGTCAAGGAAATACACAGTTTTCTTGGATTGATAGGGTGGTATAAGATCTTTATAAAAAACTATGCTTTGATTGCAGCACCTCTGACGGATCTACTGAAGAAGCAAACATCAATTGTATGGTCACCTGTGCTGAAAAATCTAGCTTTGATAGATTAAAGCAAAGTTTGGTATCAACACCTGTCTTGAAACTTCTAGACCTTAGTAAGAAGTTCAAAGTCGTAATGGATACTAGCACACTTGCTTTAGGATGTGTGCTTATGTAAGAAGGTCATCCTGTAGCATACTCTTCAAGGAATTTGAAGAGCCATGAGAAGAATTATGCTACCCATGATCTAGAGTTGTTAGCTGTTATCCATGTCCTCAAGCTTTGGAGACACTACCTATTGGGTAACAAGTTTACCCTAGTAACGGATCATAAAAGTCCCAAGTGGATCTTTACCTAGAATGAGCTCAACATGAGGCAACGTCGGTGGATTGAAGTACTAGAGAAGTATGATTTTGAAATCAAATACCGGCCTTGAAAGGAGAATGTAGTTGCCGATGCACTCAAACTGCATAGCATTCCTTAATTCTCTAATCTTGCAAAATCCATCAGCAGCTAGATCTCTAGCCACAAAGGTATCCATGCCAAACAACCCAATACTTGAGCTAGCTATAGAAGAAGCATGCCATGATCCAATCTATCAAATGATGCTAAGGGAGATCCCTATCAAGGATCGAGACCCGAAGCTACAGGCTAAGTATCAAGAATTCTCTATCAATAGTGGGCTTGTCTACTATAGAGTGAGATTATGTATACCAACAAGCTAGTCACTCAAGCAAAAGATACTTTGGGAAGCTCATGATTCCCCTTTCTCAAGACATCTTGGCTATGCCAAGATCCTCAATGTAGTCAGGAAAAGCTACTATTGGGAGAGGCTTAGGTGACGTTCTCAAATATGTCACTGAGTGTTTGTCTTGTCAACGTATTAAGGCCAAACATGTCAAAATGCCAAGAAAGTTGCAACCACTTGACATTCCCCAAATGAAATGAGAATTCATCAGTATGGACTTTGTTATTGGTCTACCCCAAGTTCAGAGAGGATACAACTCCATTATGGTTGTGGTGGAAATGCTCACCAAGGTTGTATATCTTATTCCTGTTAAGACAAACTATAAAGCCTCTGACATTGCAAGATTCATGGAGATATTCAAACTGCATGGGTTGCCCAGAAGAATCATTAGTGATCGTGATTTTCTCTTCACATCACACTTTTGGAGAGCTATCTTTGAAGCTATTGGGACTCAACTCTGTTTTAGTATAGCTTACCATCCCTTAACCGATGGTCAAACGGAGCGAGTCAACCAAGTCATCGAGGACATACTAAGGGCACACTGCTGCTGTGAACCAAAAAGGTGGATTCGATACTTGCCACTGGTTGAGTTTACCTACAATGCTTCTTACCAACAAAGTAAGAATTCATATGACCCCTTTTCAAGCATTGTATGGGCATGACTGTCAAAGTCCTACAAACTTCTCGGATCCAACCTTGAGAGTTGAAGCTTCAAGGCAGATGCTGGAAATGATATGGATGACCAAATGAAGTCAATAAGACAGGACATCCAATCTACCAAGGATAGACAAAAGGCATACTCGGATTTGAAACATCAAGATAGAACCTTCGCTGAAGGAGACATGGTCTTCATTCGCGTACGCCCAAAGAAGAGTTCCCTATCCTTAGGAGATTACAAGAAGCTAAGTCCAGGGTATTGTGGACCCTACAAGATCCTCAAGTTCCTAGGACCCAATGCTTATGGACTGTAACTCCCTGAGAACCTAAAGGTTCATAATGTATTCCACATCAGCCTACTGAAGAAGTATGTACCTAATCCTAGCCATGTACTTGATGACCAACAAGTTGTAATGCCTAGCCAAGGAGTCCTTGAGCTATAGCCTGACAGGATCTTAGATGTTAGGGAGAGACGATTGAGATCTAGAACCTTGAGATAATGCCTCGTCCAATGGAAAGATTATGCCGAGGAAGATGCCACTTGGATGGATGAAAGCACTCTGTATCAACAATACCCCCAGTTCTTCTCAAATTGAGGACATCTTGATTCCTCCAAGGGGGAGAGAATGTAATATTTTTGCTCAAAAATATTGTTGAACTTGACTCCCCGCATGCCGCATAAAACCTATGCAAGGTTATCTGCCACACCATAATTATCAGTAGATTAATCTGTACCCCGCATGCGTAAAAATGAGGATTTCACATTGTGAAATCGAGGCCATGGTTGAAGACCATAAAAACCTGCGGGAGAATACCCTTTTTGAAGGGGCAAATGGATAATAATGTAAATTTATGAAAAATTTTATACCTAATTATCCCTTTCCCTAGCTGATGCATGGCTAGAGGAGAGGGAGTAGGAGAAGAGTATGGGGAGCTTGTTGAGGTGGAAATGCATGGGAGAAGAGGGAAGCATGGGGGGGCTCCATGTGTGTGGAGTCTCTTCCCCCCTTGGCCTATAAAAACACCCCTTACGCCTTGAGGGGAGGGACGATAAGGGGAACGCTGCCGTCACCTGACCACCTGCCACCATGCCGTGGAGAGAGGAGGAGGGACTGCTGTGCCGCTGCCGTGAGAAATGCCGCGGCCCCACAGCGCCTGCCTACTGCTGCCATTTTCCCCCTACTATTGTCAATCCTTCCCTCTCTCCCAATCATTGGGACCATGTCCGCTCTATTCAAAAAAATCAGAAGCTTCTTAGAGGGATAAGGCCCATAGGCCTTGTTCCTACATGCCCTTCCTCGGGTTTAAAACCAGGTTCACAAAGCTCCTATTCCTATGCAAGGAGGAGGTATCGACCTACAGGCAGTCTCGCAAAGTGAGATTAGAGGCTAGAAGGAATCCGCAGAGTTCAAGTCATCAATGATGGCTCTCAAGAAGATGCAAGGCGCACCCACAGGAGCTTTCTCCCCAAACATACATGTGGACATTTTCGTGGATCCACAAGCCCAAGTTTTTCGAATTTAATCCCATGTATAAGAAATGCTTTGAACATGCTTAATTCCATAGGGAGAATGCAATTTACGCTTATCATTAATTCCTGTGGTAGTGATAAAAGTACATTTAATAAATTATCTCTTTGAATGATAGATAAAGATTGGTGCATATCATGCAATTGGATCATCTACATCTCCAAAGTTATGAATGTAAATCTTACTTGCCCTATGAACTTAGTCACAAATTGCCTTATCATGCATTTTCAAAGTGGAAGTCTAAAATGCATATTGCCTAGGGTTAAAGAGTAAATTGTTAAGTGCAGTGGCCAAGAAGGAAAATAGTGTCTTGCATTTAGACAATAACTTCTTGTTATGACTCGCATGGAAAGAATTGTTAACGTCCGTTGCACGGCATGAAAATGAAACAATGGACATTGCAAGTTGCATGCAAAAGATGCTTGGAAATGGATTAAGTCAACACTGGCCTTAGTTTTGCATGAACTTCATTTATGATGTCGTATCTAAGGGTCGCATGTTACATATTTGTAAATTTCATTTCATCGAGTTGCATTTGGAAAAGATTGCATGGTTTATCAAAGCATGAAATTCTAAAGCTTAGACAAAAGGGTTGTAGGCATGAGTCTTTGATGTAAACCCTATTAGGTTTCATGCAAGTTATCAGTTGTCATGACTTTAGTAAGAAAAGTAAAGGGTTATTGCATACCATATAGAACATAGATGTAATAAATCTATACTTGCATGAAATGTGGTATCTAGTATCTGTTTACACCTTAGAATAAGGTTAACATCTCTAGGAAAGAATCGCATTTGTTGCAAGACAAGTAAGTCAATTTATCTAAATCACCTAAACTGCAAGGGATTCGTATAGGCATAACTGGTCGATACGATAAATACCTCAAGTACTAGCAGCATAGTATCATACTTGGAGGCCAAGTCGAAGCCCTTAAACCCGAAGGTCCTACCCACATTCACAGAATGTTTGGAAACGCTAGGACCGTCGGCCTAGTATAATTAGGGTTGGGTGGGGTAAGAAGACACCCCAAATCCTTCGTCTTGTCTAAACATAACTCCTTGATCAAGAAACACCATTCAATGGGTGAAATAATCCCATGAGTTAGGTGCGACACTTGTACAACAAGTTACAATATCGCACGGCTTTGTGGTTTAATCACAAGATGGATTTGCCATTCCTTGGAATGAGATTGGTAGGTTCTAGCACAAGTCTAACTTGCAAGAGGATGAGTAGTCATCCTGCTACATCACCTTTCTTGGGCTGATTTGCCAAGTTAAGGAAATTTAGGTGTTTGATTGGAAGCAACGGATCAATCAAGTCAGAGCGACATGGTCGTTAGGATTTACTATTAATTTATGAAACCTAAGGTATTGGTTAAGCTGGGTTAACAGGATATGGCCCTAACCCAAGGACAAAAGGGTGAACAAACAAACCCTTGGGGATCTTGCCAAGCCGCAATTGATCCCGAATCGAATGCTAGATGCATTCCTCCAGAGAGAAGGATTCACTCCTTAGCAGTTGGCTAAGTAAACAACCACTGGATTGATTGTGCTTGTAACAGTTTAGGAGCACTTTTTGCATTGTTTGCTCAAGGAACTAAAAGATGGAAAGTTAATTAATGCTTCAGGTTGAAGGCTTGAAGGAGAGGCAGCATCAGTTACCCCCGATTGTCTGCTTGACCCTAACCAAGGGAGTTGTTAGCCGCGTCGAGAATGTGGACCAAACCCACCGCGAGAGGTCTCTCTGTTGGGCGATACTTGGAGCAAGAGGATGCTTGGGTTCCAGGGGGCTCTGGCCGTAAATCCCTTGCCTATGGGCCCTGCACAAGAGGCCAACATGACTCAGGATTGGATCTCGAGGCTCGCATACTAGTCTACGGGTGGAATCTTGGATTAATAATCTGTGTGGATTACTAGATAGCCTTTGGGTGGATTATGGATTAGCCTACGGGCTGGATTTTATGGACGTATTCCAAAGGTAAGTAAGATAACATGTTGGAAAGGAACTTGTTTGGCATTGTTTTTCTATGTCAAGTGCTAAGATTACATGAAGGAACCAGTGCCTAATTGGCTAATTAAGGAAGCTATTTTATGCATGTCTAACTAAATGTGGTAGGTAATTAGATAACTAAAGTAACCTTGAGGAAAGTGAGATGGATGTGGCCATGGTTCCATCCTACGGATGGGTAGTCCCGGTTAGTTGGAAACTTTTCTCAAATGGAATCGATAGCAGGGAACTTAGCAAGTTAAGGGAATGTATAGCAGGAAACGCTGATCTAGAGTTTAGGTTACTAGAATCCCGATTTATGGTGTTTTAGGGGAACGGAATGGGACTATGCCTTATGGGCAGAGAGGTTGAGCTTCACATCCCACTCATTTCCCATTCTCCTTGAACCAAGTGCAGCATGAATCCACTTTGACCCTGGCATTTCTGCATAAAGTAGTTCTCATGGGTTTCGATGCTAGCTGTCGTTCTAGGAGTTTGACCACTAGGATGACCCTGATTTAGGTCGGTCCTAAGTGGAAATCTCTGTTGCTTCCATTGCAACGAGCCTGGACACTTCAAAAGGCAGTGTCCCAAGCTTAGTAGAGGACAATGCCAAGGGCCATTCCAAGGAGCCACCGTCATGGCCAGAGGGAGAACCTCCAGTGTTGCCAACAAGGAGCTGGGTGATGAAGAAGATCCATCCATGGAAGCTAACATTGAGAGGGCAACGGTTCATGTCGCTCTTCACAAGAAAGGCCCGAATCGCCAATTCTTGGTGATTCAAACTCCATCGGATTATCAAGGTAAAATCTTCAAAACTTTGATTGATTGTGGCAGTACACATTCCTTCATTTCACCAGCCTGTGTAAAAAGATTAGGAATAGCCACAATAGATGCATCTATCTTACTTGTGGAATTAGAAAATGGTCGAGAGGTCTCTTGTACCAGACAAACTGCTAAGGTGAAATTTCTACTGAGTGGAAGGTTGACTTCGGTCAGATTCAGGATAATGAACCTAGGTGTCCACGAATGTTTGATCGAAATGGATTGGCTAATACCCAATGATGCCCACATACACTATGGTAAGGGCCAAGTCTCATTTCGAAATTTTGAAGGGGAACTAGTTACAACTCAAGGAGAGGCTGGTAAGCCAAAAATTTAGCTAGCAAAAGCAACACGGATAATAAAAGGAGTTAGGAAGGGCCTACATGTCTATTTGATTAAACTAAATAAGCTAGATTAGAATCAGAAATCTAGGAAATAACCTTCATGGTTAAAGGAATACGCAGACGTATTTCCTGAAGAGCTGACAAAAATTCCTCCTCAAAGGGAAGTTAATCACAAAATCAAGCTAACGCCAGGAGCTGCACCACTCGCAAAGAGACCATATAGGATGTTTATCTCGAAAGCGATTGAGCTGAAGGAGAAACTCAAGCAACTGTTAGACCAGGGCTACATCCGTTCTAGCAGCTCGCCATGGGGAGCTCTAGTGTTGTTCTAGAAGAAGAAAGATGGAACATTTCAGCTATGCATTGACTAAAGAGGGTTGAATCAATCGACCATTAAAAACAAATACCCCATCCCAAGAATAGATGAACTTATTGACCATCTTCAAGGTGCAAAGATCTTCTCTAAGATAGATCTCACGTCTGGATATTATCAGATAAGGATCAAGGAAGAAGATATCCCGAAGACTGCATTCAGCACAAGGTATGGACACTTTGAATCCTTAAACATGTCATTCAGGCTGACAAATGCTCATGCTACCTTCAACAGGCTAATGTAGGATATCTTTAGGCTCTATCTTGATGACCTCGTACTCGTCTTCTTTGACGATACCCTAGTCTACTCTAAGCAGGAAAAAAATCATGAATCCCAACTTCGCATTGTTCTTGAAATAATGAGAGCACACAAGCTTTATGCCAAGAAGAAGAAGTGTGCATTTTTCAAACGACAGATTGAATATTTGGGATTCATCGTATCAGCGAAATGAATTTCAATGGATTCGGCCAAGGTCAGAGATGTTCTAGAATGGCCAACACCAACTTCTGTCAAAGAAATACGTAGTTTTCTTGGTTTGACAGGATGGTACAGGGTCTTTATAAAAAACTATGCTTTGATTGCAGCGTTCTGACTGATCTACTAAAGAAGCAAGTATAAATTGTATGGTCATCTGCTGAACAAACCAGCTTTGACAAACTAAAGCAAAGCTTGGTATCAGCACCCATCTTGAAACTTTCCAATCTTAGTAAGGAGTTTGAAGTGATAATTAATGCTAGCACACTTGCCTTAGGATGTGTGCTTATACAAGAAGGTCATCCCATAGCATACTCTTCAAGGAAACCGAAGAGCCATGAAAGGAATTATGCTACCCATTATTTGGAACTGTTGGTTGTCATCCATGCTCTCAAACTTTGGAGAAACTACTTGCTAGGTAACAAATTTTCCTTTGTGATGGACCACAAGAGTCTTAAATGGATTTTCACCCAGAATGAGCTCAATATGAGGCAACCTCGATGGATTGAAATACTGGAAGAATATGATTTTGAAATCAAATACCAGCTTGGAAAGGAGAATGTAGTTGCCAATGCATTCAGTTGCAAGGCATTTCTGAATTCTCTAATCTTGTAGGATCCATCAACAGCAAGATCTCTAGCCACAAAGGTATCAATGCCAAACAACCCAATTCTTGAGCTAGCTAGAGAAGAGGCATGTCATGACCCAACCTATCAGAAATTGCTAAGGGAGATCCCCATCAAAGATCAAGACCCGAAGCTAAAGATGAAGTATCAAGAATTCTCTATCAATACTGGACTTGTCTACTTTAGGACAAGATTGTGTATCCCGGCAAGCAAATCCCTCAAGCAGAAGATACTTTGGGAAGCCCATGACTCCCCTTTCTCAAGACATCCTGGCTTTGCCAAGACTCTTAATGCGATCAAGAAGAGCTATTATTGGGATAGGCTCAAAGGTGACGTTCTCAAATATGTCACGAAATGTTTGGGAAGCTACAAAGGAGATGTTGGAAGACATGGATGACCAAATCAAATCAATAAGACAAGACATCCAAGCCGCCAAGGACAGATAAAAGACTTACGCGGACTTGAAACGGCAAGACAGATCCTTCATTGAAGGTGATATGGTCTTCATTCGCGTACATCCAAAGAAGAGTTTCCTATCCTTGGGTGAGTGCAAAAATCTAAGTGCAAGTTATTGTGGACCCTACAAGATTCTCAAGTGCCTAGGGCCTAATGCTTACAGACTTCAACTCCCTGAAACCTAAAAGTTCATAATGTATTCCATGTCAGCCTATTGAAAAAGTATGTGCCTAACCCTAGTCATGTGCTTGATGATCAACAAATTGTAATGCCTAGGCAAGGAGTCCTTGAGCTATGACCTGACAGAATCCTAGATGTTAGGGAGAGGCAATTGAGATCTAGGACCTTGAGAGAATACCTCATCCAGTGGAAAGATTATCCTGAAGAGCACTTGGATGGATGAAAGTATTCTCAACCAACAATACCCCAGATCTTCTCGAGATGAGGACATCTCGATTCCTATAGGGGGAGAGAATGTAATATTTCTACAACAAAATATTATAAGGCCCTAGATCCCGTGCAAAAGCAATTTGAAGTAATCTCCCGCAAAAAAAAAAAAAAAAAAAACTCTGGCCTAAGTGCTCCATCCTCATGTAATAACAATATTACCCCCCCGCATTGTACATATGAAACCGTGGCTCACAAAATCGCAAATCACCCCAGGAACTCCCCTCCAAGAAAAAGGATAATGAATAATTGCAAAATTTTTTAAAAACTCCCTCTCCTTCTCTCGTTGCATGACGGGGAGAGAGAGAGTATGTATGAGCTTATGGAGGGGCATGGGGAGGAGAGCATGTAACTGCCACCTGTGTGGCCACCCCCACACCCCCCTCCCCACCTTCACCTTATATAAACCCCACTCCCAAGCTTAAGACCCATCGTTCGCGCCTGCCACCAGAGCCGTTAGCTGCTGCCCACGTCGTCAAAACTGTCGCCCACGCCATCAGGCTACTGCCATCGCCATCATCTTCCTCTTCCTCACACGTTTGTTCATCATCATCCTCACCATCATCATCCCATTTGTCATTATCATCATTCACGTCATCCCTAAAAGTTAGGAGCTTGAGAAGCTTCTATTGAAGCTCCTCTAGACCAAGTTCACCCGCGGCTTTCGAGATTCCTAGATCGTGTCCTACAAGCTTAATTCCTTCGCTGCGGAGGAGATTCCGGGTTGCTAGTAATTTGGAACTCGTAAGGGAGCCAAGGGAGAGTTTTTGAGTCGATATTAATTTCGTCAATGGCTCCTAAGAAAAAATCGAGAGCACACGCGGGAGCTTCCACCCCAAGCACGAGAGTGGACAACGCTCCGATACTAAATGCCTAGGTTCCGAAAAATATCTTCGCATGGAAAGGATGCATAAAGCATGTTTTAATTCACATAGAAAAACTTCAATGCATTGGAAAATTTATATATTTTGCTTCGATGTAAAAAGTTCAGTTGCATGACGAGGTACTTGTAATGCTTGCACTTTCGTGGTCAAGGGTAATCACAATTTGAACACATGATACACTAGTTATAAAGATGCACTTGTGCAAAGACGTCCTTATTGCATCGCGCATATAGGTTAAATGCATTTTTGAGATGTTCTTATATATTTGGAGGTTCACATTGTTGAAAAGGAAGGGGCATATAGCACTTGATGCTCTTATGTATTAAATTCCTTGTTGTGATCATATATAGGATAATTGTAGAGGGTCATTTAATGATGAATAAATAGTTGCAATGAAAGGAAAAAATCTATGAACTTTGACAAAAAACATATAGTATGCATCTCGCATGAAATGATAGATACATTTTAGGCTAAGTGAAGTGGTAAAGGAAGGATTAAATCAATGATGTATTCATTGGCATCTGGTCATGAAGGAATGATGCACCCAAGCATAGAGTTTTTTTATCAAGGTTCACAATTGGGGAAAGGATGCATCTCCATTAAAATACAAAAGTTTTGAATTCGATGCATAAACGTAGGGTTTATAAGAAATAGTTTTGAATATCAATCAATATCGTATAGGGAAAGGAAAAGAAAGATAATTGTAGATCCTATAGTTGCATAAGGGCAAAAGGCCTATGGTCTTGAAATTGCATATTCACATGGAATGATACATCTCATACATCTTGCAATTACTTACATCAGGAAAGTATTCGCATCTTCAAAGGGAAGATAATCTTTAATCGTAAGTTGGTTAGATCAACTAAGTAGCTCACGTGTAATTGAGTAGCTTACATGAAATTCATAAAGGTATGATTAGCTGGCATACGATGGTCACCTCAATGTGCTAGGTTGGATTAAGTTATGATAAAATTTTGCTTAGTATCACACTTAGGATGCTGATTTAATATTTTCGATTCTTAAAAGTTCAACCTACATTTATGAAATGTTAGGGTTATCTAAACAACCGTGCAAGAATGATCTAGGGTTCTCACACCCTAAGGATCAGATGACCAAATGCTAGACTTTCGCAAGGAATTTAGGGACCCTAGGGCCAAATCATTTAATAGCCTAGTAGGATAAGGGTTTTGGATTGGGTCAATGGGACTCCCAAACCCTATATCTTGATCAGAGGTATTCTTGATCAAGAAATACTGTATGATGAGAGATATAATCCCTCAAGTTAGGTACTGACACCTATCTCGTGCAATAAGCTTGCAAGGTCATATGCTCTTGCGTGTAAATCACAAATTAGCACTGCTACATCTTAGACCAAGGTTGGCAAGTTCTAATTACAAATTGGTTCTCTAATAATTGAGTAATTGCCCTGCTACAACACTCCCTCTTAGGAGCTGATTTGTCAAGCTTAGGGAAGTGGTGAATTGCCAAGAAGCAAATTGATCGACCAAGTTAGGACGACAGGGTTGTCCAGTATCTATTTGACTATAATATAAGGAAACCTAAGATAGTGACAATTTGGGGTCAACAGGGTATAAACCCTAACCCAAGGAAATAGAGTAAACAAGCAATCTAACTCACGAATGATCCACGATCGAATGTTGGGAGTATTCAGGGAAAACGAATCACACCTTAGTAATTGGCCATACGAATGACCACTGGAATGCTCGTGATTGTACACTTAGGTGTATTGTTTGTACTTCTTTGCTCAAGGAACTTATTCAAGAAAAACAACTAAATGCTCCAGGTTAAATTCTTGGAGGGAGAGGCGATTTCAGTTACCTCCGACTGTCTGCCTGACCCTATCCAAGGTGGTTGTTAGCTGCATTGGGTACGTGGACCGAACCCATTGCGAGAGATCTCTTTGTGGGTGCTGCTTGGAGCAGGAGGACGCTTGGGTGCCAGGGGAGGCTCTGGCCATAAATTCCTTGCCTTCGAATCCTGCATAAGAGGCCGATGTGACTCGAGATAGGGATCTTGAGGCCCTCATACTAGTCAACGGGCGGAGCTTGGAGTAGCAATCCTGAGGATTGATGGAATAGCCTTCGGGCTGGATATTTGATGTATTCCAAAGACTATGATAAATAAATATCAAATGTTGAAAAAGAAACTTACTTGACATTGTTTTTCTATGTCAGTGTCTAAGTTCCATGAAGTAACCAATATTTAATTGGTTAATTAAGGAAGCTATTTTTGTATGTCAAATTAAATGTGATAGGTAATTAGATAACAAAGAAACCTGAGGAAAGTGTGGTGGAGTGACTCTAGTTCCGTCCTACGGAATGGGCAGTCCCGGTTAGCCAGGAACTTTTCTCTAGAAAGAATTGATAGAAAAATAGTGATAACCTAGAATCAATAGAGTTAGAGTCCCGATTTATACTATTTTAGGAGAACAGAATGGGACTATGCCTTATGGGCAGAGAGGTTGAGCTTCGCATCCCTCTCGTTTCCCATTCTCCTTGAACTAAGTGCAGTATGAATCTACTTCGACCCTGATGTTTCTGCGCTAAGTGGTTCATCTGGAGCTCGACGCTAGCTACTTTCTAGAAACTTGACTATTAGGAAAACCTTGATTCAGGTCAGTCCTAAGCGGGAACAGCCAGATGCTTCCGCTTCGTGGCAGACTCGAGAAGACCTTGATTGCAAACCCCATGACATTCCTTGTGAGTGCTGGGCAACACTTTCTAGACTCGCTTCCTGATGGGCTACTAAGATGTGTCCTACAAGTGGACAGGGGGGACACATTATAGGACTCTTATCTAGCTACAAACACAATATTAGATTTATCTAGTGTGCATTTAGTTATTACAAATGCTCTTGGCCTACGAGGTCATGTGGTAGTGGAGGTGTCTATTGTGTGCATGAGGTCCGGCTAGTGCCATAGTCAGTGCCTAGTCCCATTAGTGGTTTGTCTGCCGAGAGCTGCCTCAAAGTGGTGGTTTTGGAATCTAGGGTCTCTTGGGACCTACTTGTTAGTTGGTATCGTTTGAAGAGATCCGTCAAGTCGATCAACTCCAAAAACACGAGAGAGCCGAGAGGGCTAAACGAAGGGTTAAAATCAATAGGTGCTATTAGCTTAAAAGGAGTAGTCATGAACCTATTCAAGGGAGGGGTCTTACTAACCTTAGTGTGAATCAAAGTCCATCAGGATGTGGAAGTTCTAGTACTTTTCCCCTCCTGATTAATCTTCCCACTTCAAGTGATGTGACAGATTTTCCTGTCCCGATTCCATTAGCAAATCCAATCATTGCCATGGCATAACCTATCGCAATCCCTGTGCGAATAGTAGATTTTCTAGCCTTAGGTTTCTCCCTATCCATTTTTAATGGGTTAGTGAAGGAGGATGCAGAGCTTTATATAAGGGAGTTCCAAAAGCTGATGTTTAACTACCGTATCCAAGAGGAAGGGCATCTAATGATGTTCTTCAACATGACCTTGAAGGGAAGGGTAGCTATATGGTATCACAACCTTGAGGTCAGAACCATAACCACCGTAGACTTATTTTATGAAGCCTTCCAAAGGGAGTTTGCCCCTAAGAGGGGTGGCCAATATTGGTTGTGCAACTCATTGTCCATACAATTCTGTTGAAGAAAAGAAGTTGTCCTGTGCAAGAGAAAGTCAGGCGTATGCCGTTTGAGTTGCAAGATGGGCTGTTCGAGGAGTTACAGAAATTACATAAAGCGGGTTTGATCTTCCCTCTTTAGCACACTAAATGGTATTCACCAGTTGTGATTAGGAAGAAGAAAAATAATCAAATTCGGCTGTGTGTGGACTTTCGAGAGTTGAACAAGAAAATAGTTAAGGATTACTATCCACTTCCCTTTATCGACCAGATTGTGGATCAATTGGCGAGTAGGGAGATATATTCATTTATGGACTATTTTGTAGGCTATAATTAGATGGCGATTGCAGAAGAGGATAAGCTCAAAATGACGTTCATAACAGTTTTCAAGATCTTTGTGTATCATGTGATGGCATTTGGTCTATGCAATGCACTTAGTTCTTGGCAACGAACTGCTGATAAGACCTTTGCTGACATTTTCCCTGAGGAACTGAAGGTATTTATTGACGATTTAGGGTCAACCACTATGAGAGAAAGGCAATTGATTATTTTATGAAAATGTTTTGAGTGATGTAGACAATTTGGCATAGCTCTCAATCTAAGGAAGTGCATTTTTGGCATACCTTATGGGCTCCTACTGGGCCATGTAGTTAGCTTGGTAGGGATTGTGATGGATCCTAAAAAGATCAAAGCTATAGTCTTCGTGAGTCCGCCACGCACCCCCAAAGAAGTCCATAGCTTTCTGTTATCAATTAGATATTATCGATGGTTCATAAATGCATTGGCAAATAGAATGTTGTCATTGACAAATCTATTACCCTTGTTTGCTCATGTGGAGTGACTCTTATAAGGTGGCTTTCGAGGATGTAAAGCAAGAACTTGTAAGAGAACTTGTGTTGAAAGCATTGAAGAGGGGCAAATTTTTTTATATCTTTTCAGCAGCTACCATGCATAGCATTAGTTGCTGTTTAGTGTAGACGTGGGAAGAGAAGTGATATCATCCGATTGCTTTTGCTAGTCGGAAGATGAGTGTATCTGAAGTTAATTATACTTATATTCCAATTAAAAAGTTATGGCACTACATCCTTTATGAGAAGGTTGTCCTTTATATGAAGGCGGAAGGGCTATGATTGCTCATGAAATAAGCTATAACCGCCCGACCATTTCACAAAGTGGTTAATCACTTTGCAGGAGTTTGATTATGAGATTAAGAGCAAGCCACCCAGGTTGGAGGGTATCATAGAGTGCCTTATGGATTTTGGGAAGCCAAAAGGAAGCTCTGGTTGAAGGCAGTGACTGGGACTCATTGTTCAAGATTGACACGGCATCTATTCCCTCCTAGTATGTGGCGATAATGCATTATTTGTCGACAAGAGAGACTCGAGCTAGTCTATCAAAGTTAGAAAAGCGAAAGATCAAGCATCAGGATTTAAAATTCACAGTAATCACATGCACATTGTATCGGCAAGGGGTAGAAGATATCTATCATTGATACGTAATCCCTGATGAGGTTTCTTTCATCTTAGAAGAGTGCCATGACTCTGCTTGCGAAGGTCATTTTGTTGGGCGACTAACTATGCAAAAAGCCTTGGGGGCGGGATATTGGTGGCTAGCCATCTTCTAGGATGCACTCGAGTACGTTAAAAGATGTGGCATCTATCAACAACATGATAACTAAGAGAATAGGAAGCGACCACTCACACCTATTGTGGTGATCCTTCCGTTCGAGAAGTGGGGGATCGACTTTATGGTACCTATTACTCCATTGTCCACTGCACAGAAAGTATATATTATCATAGTGACTGATTATTTTACTAAGTGGTCAGAAGCACATTGTCGGAGGGTTTTTTTTCAAAAGGTCAAATCCACTGGGGATCAGAAGTAGAGATAGGAGATGGAAGAGAAGATAGAGAATACCCAAGTGGTAAACACTGCAAAAAACAAATCACAATGAATTGAATCAATATGTATTGAAAGAACCTAGAATCTTTGCCTTACTCAAAAGCAATCTCCAAGCATTAGTTCTACTGGAGCTCATTCGTAGACCAAAAAACGTGGATAAGAAAAATCAGCTCTTTCTCTACTACCCGGAACTCAAATCTGATGGTTTCATTGACTCCGAAAGGGGGGTAAAACTGCAGGACACCTGCTCATAGATCTTCCAGATCACTCCTTCTTCTTTCAGTTCAATCTGTAGTTTTCAGGCTGTTTACAGCAATCACGACGTGTGCGATTTTGTCAATCTGTTTTTTTAATGAAGAATCTCCTAAGTGGCTGAAAAAGCCACTTGCTTTTTGTATGCCGTCCTAATCTAGAAGCTTTTTTAAAATTTTCAGATTTTTACAATAAATAATATCAAATATATGCTAAAATTATCCAAAAATCTAGTATTTTTGGATAATCCATGCAACTCACACTAATACTAATAACTCAGATCACATTGACTCTCTTGATTAATAAGAAGTCGAATGATGATGCATTCTATACTTTTTCACACTGTGTCCTCATAACATCACGACATCCACCCCCTCTGAACCTGCACATCCTCTGGTATGTGCCAAAATCCTAGTTGTCACCAAATTCTGAGTCCTCCTCATCCTCTGCAACCATATCCTTTACTTCTTCATCTTTCATATCTTCCTGCCTAGCCCCTGTATCATGACCACTATTTTCTTCCAATTTTGGCAACTCATAGGTATTAGATGGGAGCCTTTTGAATAATTTGATTCTTTTCCCTGCTATCGAATGTTTGATGGCTATCCCATCCAGCTCATTTAATGCATAAATAGCATTATCAAACACCTATCTTACCACATAGGGTCCAAACCATCTTTTGAAAACTTTACGCATGGCACTATGCTAGTTATCTAAACTACTATCATAAACCAATACCCAATCCCCATCTTGTATGGTTCTTGGTCTCAGTCTATGTCTTTTGCCAAACCGTTTCTTGTTCTGTATCCTTGCTCCCCTTAACTTTGCAATTGTTGTCTCTATGTCTTCTGACTTTCTTTCCAATTGTCTAATGCGTAAGGCCAACAACTCCTCTCGATTCAACTCCTCCTCCCAAGGCAACACACTCCATGTGACTGTCATCTCTTATCGATATAATAGGTTTTTGACCATATATCAATTCTGCAGGCATATATCCAAACACCTGTCTTACCACATAGGGTCCAAACCATCTTTTGGAAACTTTACGCATGGCACTATGCTAGTTATCTAAACTACTATCATAAACCAATACCCAATCCCCATCTTGTATGGTCTTTTGCCAAATCATTTCTTGTTCTATATCCTTGCTGCCCTTAACTTTGCAGTTATTGTCTCTATGTATTCTGACTTTCTTTCCAACTGTCTAATGCGTAAGGCCAACAACTCCTCTCAATTCAACTCCTCCTCCCAAGGTAACACACTCCATGTGACTGTCATCTCTTATCGGCATGATAAGTTTTTTACCATACATCAATTCTGCAGGCATATATCCTGTAACAGCACTATGAGTTGTTCTGTCAGCCCACAAAGCATAAAGGAGCAATCTTGGCCACTCTTTTACCTTCTCTCCACATGCTTTTGCCAATGCCTTCACAATAGGTGGATGACCTCTTTCACTTTTGCCATTTCCTTCAGGGTTATAGGCTGAAGTTAAAGCAATCTTTATCCCCAACAGTGCAAAGAAATCATGAGCCTCATCTACATCTAGCTCACCCCTATCTGTTGTAATTTTTCTCACACAGCCATATCGATAAAAGATCTCTTTTAAGAGAAAAGTATACACGACATTTGTCATCTTAGAACGTAGTCCTTCCACTTGATTAGTCAAGTCTTCACGAGCAAGGACAAGATACCTCATTTGCCAAAGACCTATAGACATTGTGACCAAATCTACCACCCACTTAAAAATGAAGAGACAATGGATATGTGGGTTGCAATCCATCCCGATGTCTCAGTTGAATATATTTGACATGTCGTACATGTTTCCACAAAGTGAGCAACATCCTTATACATACCCTGCCACCAAAATCTTTCTTTAATCTTTGTAAAAGTACCCCAAACACCTCTATGACCAGCCCACAAGCTTTCATAAAATTATTGCATTACTTTTACTTATGAAGCTCTGTCACCTAAAACTCGCAATGGCATACCCTGTTTCTTTTTAACATGTTTCCATAAGTATCCATCTTTTAAAAAAAATCCATAGGCTTTCCTCTTGATCTTCTTAAACTCCTCATTTGACCATTTATATCTCTTTGTTAATGTATTGAGATATTGACCAATTCTTAGCCACTCTCCTGTATATTTGTCTTCCAAAAACACTTCTACACAAGATACAAAACATCTAAAGTGTCTTCTCTTTGTTTTCCAAGCTTTTGTTAATGCTGTAGCAACACCTTGCATTGCTAAATTCACTCTTGAACATTATTTTCAGCCATAAGAAAGTCATCTTCTTCCTCCTCATCGATCATCCCATCTTCATTCTCATAGCTTGCTCGAGATAACATGTCTACCACTAGGTTATCTCTTCCTGCAATATGCTGAAATTTAGGGTTCAAAGATTTTATGTATGCAATCCACTGGAGCATAGCAATGTCCGGAGTAGCACAACTAGTAATCATACCCAATATCGGCAAACAATCGATCTCAATGACTACATGAGCATCCATAAAATACTCCTTATCACATTTAAGGACTGTCACAATTCCCCATACTTCTCTTTTAACCTGTAGATATCTTCTTTGTCGTTCGGTCAATACTTTAGCACCAAAGCGTATTGCATATCTTTGCCCTTCCTCATCATCTTGCCCAATTTCCCATCCAATCCCGATTGGGCTTGTATCAATAGTAATAATGATAGGCTTTCCATGTGAATAGCCTACCTTTCTCAACGTAGGAGCAGATTTAAAGAGTTGCTTCAATTTCTTCATTGCTTTCTGATGCTTCCTTTCCCAATGAAAATTTTGACATTTTCTTAGAAGCTGATAAAGAGCACCGGTTACATGTGCAAAGTGAGGAATCCATATCAAATAGAACACACATGCACCCAAGAATCTACAAACCTCCGATACATTCGTGCATACATCTCACATTCTATCAATCCCATCTATTTTTGCTAGTGATGGTGGCCTTTGTCCAGAAGGCCCACACATATGCCCAACAATCAAAACCTCTTCAACTCCAAAGACAGACTTTTGTCCAGAAAGAGTTAAATGCACCTCTTCTAGATGTGTCAAAATCCTCTCACAATCCACAATATGGTCTGCAACAAACTATCTCCATCCATGAGCATCCATCTCTTTATTCTTTTCATCCACTGCACACCCTTTGATTGGAACATCATCCAAGGAGGGCATAGTCAATTGTGGTATAAAATCCATGAGTACCCTATTCATAGCATTTGTCATATGTGCCATTGAATTTGTTGCACCCTACGGGAGAGTACACATCCGTACTAACCCCAAGGGAGTCTTCATGGTTGTGATATCCCTGCTTTCAATTGCAAGCTGAAATTGATCATACCCTGAGTAAAGATCACCCAAAGAATAGATTGCTCTACCTGCAAAATCCTTTGCAAATTTATTAACCACAGGACCTGTACCCACATTTCTTATGGTCACTTTATTGACCAGTTGCATGTCTTGAATAAATCTCAAAGCCCCATTATTTTTGGGCACAGTAAACCAACGATTTGAGTACGGGGTTGAAGAAGGCTCCAAGATCTTCATGCGAATCTTTTCTTTTAGTAAATCCATCAGCTTTGGCAAGTAAGCTTTAGGCACTAGAATAGGCCTCAAGTTCTATGGTACATGTGGCACAATAAATATGACCATAGGAGAGACAACATTTGGATCCACACAACCTATTTCACTTGGCTGAAATGCAAATGCCTTCCCATGTCTAGCCAACATCTGCATAAAACAGTCTCTCTCAATAAGCAAAAGGAACCCTTCTGCACCAACTTTCAATTCCTGTAATGTTTCAGATGTAAATTGATGACCTATATCTTTAGGATCTCGTAAGCTTGGATGTCTTGACACTTTTTCATACAAACCCTCACTCTTTGGTGGAAGTGGCAAACCAACTGGTTTCACCTTTTTGTCAATATCTTATACTTTGTCTCCACAAGTGCTTCAGCCCATTGTAATCCTTCCTATTGGGCAAACAATGCTATAACAGCATACATATCCAAAGAACATATTGACAACACTGTGTTTTCAGCCTCATTTTCTATACGTGTAGTTGTTGAAATTTCAGCCATAGTGTCAGTAATATTCAGCCCATAAAAGATGCTTGAAATGCCATCATTTTCAACTAACAATCCCAATGCTCTCAGTTTCTTAGTAGCCTGTTTTATAGATATGTGTTTAACCCTACACAAAGCTTCCATAGGCTCAAACCAACATGAACTGTTTGCTTTAAACTAAGAATTACCAATAGTAAATACATGTTTCATTTCATCAAGAGGCGAGTACACCCTCTGAACAACACTACTGCACCCCTGTATTACAACAATGCTTAATGAGAATCCAGGTCTTTGAATTCCCTTGCATTGGGAACCAAAGGAGACTCTTGAAGCGTTTATGATTTCTAGGATGATTAACACAAACAATAAGAAATTGGATTGCTTTTCTCCCATCCTTGCTTCTAACTCTTGCATAAACAGAACCATCATCAAGCACCTTTGTTTCCATATGCACACTATAATATAGGGTTGTCCCAAAATCACTGCATATGAGGAATTATCTTGCACAAAGAAGTGTTGCTCTTCCTGTACATCACCAATCGTCACTTTTACATTAGGACATGCAGCATAGAGCTCCCCTGACGAATTATTTGTAGCCCTTATACGCCAACCATGATCAGTGTCCACAAGCCATGCACCATTTTCATACAATCCCCGGTCAATGACGTTTATCTCAAACCCATGGTCAAGTAAAGCAACACAAGGAGTTTTACATTTTCCTATTTTCACTACCGTTTCAGTGGTAGCTCTAGCCCAATGATTACTTGTGTAGTGACTTCGAGGAATAAATCCTAGAGTCTCTTCTCCATATTGTTGCATTTGCCTTACTCCACCATGCATATTGCCACAAGACAATGCATTTTCAGCCACTTTTTTCTCTTTTTCACATGCTGTCCACTGATTAGTAGCATCCTGCATAGATAATCCAATACTTACTTCATGCTCATATTCAACCCAAATACCCAACAAACCAGTTTTCTCTTCAAATTGCAGCAATGCACTAGTGGTATCACCAAGAAACTGATGCTTCCTTTTAATTATGTCAATGATCTCATCATGAAATTCTCACTTGGCAATGCCAAGCATCTCTCCCAAGGTAAATTACACCCGATTGTTTAAGATCCATTCTTTAAGAACCTTCTTAATATATGTGGCTGTCTCAATGTCAAATTGCAACTTATATCCTGGCTACTTGCTCTTCTTTTTTCCCTCTTGTTTGTTATCATGTTTTTGCTCTTGACTAACTTCTTCCATAACATGCTCGGGAGGTGGCTGATTTGCAACTTTAGACTGATCCACACTTCTTCTTGTCATTCTTTTAGATGTCCGTGCAATATCTTCATCTCTTTTTTGTTTTTCTTCCATAAGTACATCCGTGTTTTGTACCTTTGCTAAATTTGCATACACTAAATATGCATCTACCGGTGATTCCCAACCAGTTATGCCACGAATGTCTTGCCTTGCATGAGACATTTCACTATCAGTGACCTTTCTCTTTTCAGCTGCATGTAAAGCATGTGTCCATATTTTAGCCTTTGGACCAACCATCACTTGGCCATGCATTCTATCCAACTATAAACCAAAAGTAGAAGCATGTACTGTCACATAAGCATTTCGGACAGCCAAGTCTTCCAACAACTTTTGCATACCTCCCTTTCCAAAATTCAAAGCAAAAGGCAACCCCGTTTCTTGTGCATGGATCTTACTATCTTTCCAAAAGATAAGCTATCGTGCCAAGGCCTCCTAATAGGCAGCACAATCCTTTCTCTCGTGCTGCAAACTATCACACCACATACATCTTTTTCCAGGCTTAGGGGCTGCTGCCTGTCCCCTTTCCTCTTGTCCTTTTTCATCCAATTTGCAACCTTCAATTGAAGATCCCACATCCCTTTGACCAATTCATCCAAGACATCTTCCCTAACAAAGGGAACAATAATAGGTATATCCATAGGGTTAGCCACAGAAGTGGGTGGCTTATTGGATACTTCAACAATTTTTCCCGTAACAGTGGGCAAGATAGAGACATGCAATCTTTCTCTTCTTTTATGCTTCTTCAGAAGCACAGTAACAAATTCCTTGATATGTCTCCACTCTGTTTTCAAACATGTCTCTGTAGTCTGATCATCCAGCAAATCATCAAGCTTCTCTTGAAGCTCAGGATCAGCTGCCTCTAGAAACAATTCAATTTTCTGACTTGCAAGAGCTTGTTGTTCTACGAGATCCAACTACTCAAATCGACTTTCAAATTCTCTTAACAATTCTGTAGCCACAAGACCCTTATTGGGTTGTATAACCCACTCCTGAAAAGTCTTGCGCGTAATCAAACTGGTGTCCTCAATGTAAAATTCTTTCCTAAGTGTCTTCTTGAAGGCTACCCAGTTTGCATCCTACAAGTATAATTCAGTAATCCGTGATTTTAGTTCATGAACAGTAACATGTACAAAATACTGGCTCCATGTAGATTGAGTCACTCCAAAGAATTCCATCTTCTGAGCATAGGTATGTACATATGCAGATATATTCCTGCCATTGAATAACTTCACCTCATGCTCAACTGCTTGCAAAGCATTCATCACAACACTTTCTGTTTGAGCTGAAGCTTGCATCACCTGTTGTTGTTGTTGTACATGCATAAGCATATTCATATTTTGCACCAACTATTGCAAGACATCACTGGAGATTGTATTCAAAGATTCTCCCATCTTGTATTTCCTTCTTCTATGACGACCTTTCATATTGGGTTCACCAATGTGGGAGGGGTTTTTGTCGAAAGGTCGAATCCATCGAGGATCAAAAGTAGAAGAAAGTAGAGATAGGAGATGGAAGAGAAGATAGAGAATACCTAAGTGGTAAACACTACAAAAAACAAATCACAATGAATTGAATCAATATGTATTGAAAGAACTTGGAATCTTTGCCCTACTCAGAAGCAATCTCCAGGCATTAGTTCTCCTGGAGCTCTTTCATAGACCAAAAACGTGAATCAGAAAAATCAGCTCTTTCTCTACTGCCCAGAACCCAAATCTGATGGCTCTGTTGGCTCCGAAAGGGGGGTAAAACTTCAGGACACCTCCTCACGGATCTTCCAGATCACTCCTTCTTCTTTCAGTTCAATCTGTAGTTTTCAGCCTGTTTACAGCGATCGCAACGCGTGAGATTTTGTCAATCTGTCTTTTTTATGAAAAATCTCCTAACTGGCTAAAAAAGCCACTTGCTTTTTGCATGCCATCCTAATCTAGAAGCTTTTTTAACTTTTTTGTATTTTTACAATAAATAATATCGAATATATACTAAAATTAACCAAAAATCTAGTATTTTTAGATAATCCATGCAACTTACACTAATACTAATGACTCAGATCACATTGACTCTCTTGATTAATAAGAAGTCGAATGATGATGCATTCCATACTTTTTCACATTGTGTCCTCATAACATTACGACAATGTGAAACATAGAAAGAGGATGCAAAGGAAATTGCAAATTTCCTATTAGAGCAAATAGTATGTCGATTTGGTCTGCCAAAAGAAATAGTATCGGACTGGGGAATGCATTTTTTGAACAAAGTAATAAAAAGCCTGACTGAGGCTTGGCACATCAAGCATAATAAAACAACCCCCTATAACCCACAAGCCAATGGGTAGGTCGAGAGAACCAACAAGCAGCTTGTGGCCATTCTATCTAAGGTAGTATTGGAAAAGAAACAAGATTGGGACAAAAAGTTGTACGTGGTAGTGTGGGCATACAATACGACGTTCAAACAAGTTACTGGTCACACCCCATTCAAGTTAGTATATGGAGAGGAGTGCATCCTACCTCTAGAGATCGAGTTGCTAACGATAAGATTTGCAAACTTGATGCATTTAGTTTAGGTCTAAGAGCCATATTTTTCCCCTTGAAATAGAGCATATTTTTGTATATATGCCTTCTTCCAAGGAGGGATCTATATGAGTTGGTTTGTTTGATTTCTTTAGGCCAAGAGGGCCAGTTGTTTTAAGGTTTTTAATGTTTAATTTCTTTAGGCCAAGAGGGCCAGTTGTTTTAAGGATTTAATGTTTGATATATTTAGGCCAAGAGGGCTAGTTAATTTGCAATATAAATGTGCTATTTCTATAGGTCAAGAGGGCCAGTTAGTTTGCAATACAAACGTGCTATTTCTTTAGGCCAAGAGGGCCCTATATCTGTTTGGTGCAAGTACATTTAATGGTTTGTTATTTTAGTGATTGCATCATATAGGTTGATGAAGTCACTAGAGGGAGCCTTTGCTGCGGAGGAGCTTCTTGTGGCCATTCCAGGTGGTTTCGTCCCCTTTTCGAGTTTTTTTTCCCTTAAGAAAATAATGACACATGTGTAAGGGAGTACTTTCTTTTTGTTTGTTAGGGACTGACGATCAAGGCATGACGTCCCAAGTTTAGGTTCAGTATGTCTGTGGGAGGTCTGAGTAGTCATTGCCTCTTACAAAGGCATTGTTAGGCACTGAAAGACCTCTTTTTGAAGGTACTCTTAGTGACCTTGCTTTGCTAGCCTACTAGACGGCCATTCTAGGAGGTCCTGTTAGTCTGAGGCGGATAGAGAAGCCTACTAAAATGATGATATAAAGAAGCAAAACCCTAAATATCTAAGAAAAAATCTATGAATATACGAAGGTGTGTAAAAAGGGGTCTAACTCCTATAAAAACAAAATATAGAAAAGAAAAGAAAGAAAAATCCTTGAGTAGTTGTTTATCGTCTTGTGAAGGCTTGGTAGGTCCTTGGGGACAAGACAAGACCCACGACCGATGCCTTGTCTTCCAAGGGGTGGCAACTGGCTGAAAAGAAAAGCAAATAAAAGAAGGTTGGAGAGAAAATAAAAGTGAGCGCTAGAAAAGGGTCGCCTCGCAAGGGCTTGGTAGGTTCTTTGATACTAAGACAGGACCTGAGGCCGATACCCTGTTCTCCTTGGGTCACTACACTCAGCTCTCTCCTTTTTACATGTGGGAGTATGGAAAATAAGAGGCTTAAGGACCAATGTGCTAAAAGATAATATTTGTTGATCAGGCTATAGGAGTCCTCGCTTAGTAGGAGCTCCTAGTTGAGTTGTCCTTAAGTAGATAGTTCAGAGTACCACTTAGGATGACCTCTTTGATAGTTCTTTTTAGCTTGGCTGTGTTGGGGTAGCAGGTTAGTGACTAGCTTTAGGCTCTTATCAAATTATGCTAGGCCTACTCCTCATAGATTTCATGCCTTGGTTTTGTCAGAGGGTAGGGTAAGAGTTGTGATGTGTTTTGTGGTGTATCTATTTTGTATCACCTTGATGCTCTTTACGATTGTGTATATGCAAAATCTGTTTATGGGATTCGACAAATCAAGTCACCCTATCCTGTGGTTGCCAATGACAGATGATTTTTAACTCTCAGGATTGCTTAAAAATTGCTGAAAATTTTAAATTTTAGGGGAAAAATAGACTTCGTCGAAGGCTACCGGTAGCTGCAATCAGTACGATTTTAAGCGGCAAGGCCACAAAAGTACTCTAAAGATCCACTGGATAGCGATTGAGGAATTTTCATAATTTCTCGGCATATCAGATGAGACTTCTGGAGATACCTAGCAGTGGGGGACTTTGAGATGGATGCCCAAAAATTTTCAGTGGCCAAATCCGATGCTGCTAGACAGGGAATTGGGGATGCCCGAAGTGGAGGACCCAAAAAAGAGTAAAGTTAAATGAGTTTAAGGCCAAAGGGTGTGACCTTTTGTGGGCTCCCCTTGGAGCCCCCAACCCAAAATTTGATTTTGTGGGGAGGGGAGTGGTGTTTTTTTTCTGTGCATGGTAGAAAAACAGCGACTCCCCCCTCCTCCATGGAAAAATTGAATATGGGGGTTGAAAAGCAACCCCCCCCCCCCTAGCAACTATATCAAAGATCTTGAGTATTTCCATGCTCTTCACTACCAATCTTCACGCGTCCAATAGCTTCCTGGACATGGAGATACAGCTTTAGTATTTCTCTCTCCTCTTTCTCTCTCCTGAAGAGGCAATTCATGTGGGAAGAATCAAGAAGAGAATCGGGCGCATATTGGATCACTCTCGAATCGGTGGAAGGATAGACTTGGCTATTCGGAAGTGGGCTGAGCCTTGAATGAGGGCTGATCTGCAGTCCCGCATTAGATTTTAAAACTGACAAAGAAGGAAAAAAATGTTAACTCTATTTTACAAAGGAATTTTACTTTTTTTAAATATTTGATTGAGCCAATTTTATTCTTATGGAGTGAAAATTAGTAGACATGATGTTTACTGTTTTTTCTATGCTCACATGGTGGAAAAATCAGAAAACATAAAGTCAAAATGTTGGAAATAATTTTTAAAAACCCGTAAAACACGATTTTTATGAGAAAAATGGGGTTTTTGGTGTTTTCGGGTAGAATAAACCAATACACATGGGATAAAATACCAATAAAATCTATATTTCTACTATTCTAAGAATCAAGAGCCACAATTCTGAAAATATATCAATTTATTATTGGAAAAATAGAGAAAATGGAGAAAAATAAGAAAGAAAATAGGAATATGTCTTAGAAAAATACGAAAAATATAATAAGTGGTTGTAGATGTATGGTAGTAGCAAAGCATGAGGTTTGGCTTTAGTTTTCCCTATCTTTTTGTCACAATGCATGATTTATTGCTTTTTATACATTAAACCATGACAAAAAAACCTCTATACACCTATTCAACGAAGCAAAACCTAAACGGTGAGGGGGAGGAGGATTTTGTGCAACAGTTTGAGGGCTAAAATAATACAAATTTTGATTGCTCTTTCTATGCATAGCATTGAGGAAACTGCCTATTTGGAAATAAGAGGTCTAGTAGCACAAGGTCCGCCTTGGTGCTAGATTCTTGCAACAAAGCATATATTTATTAGTTGGAATTCACGAAAACACTATTTGCATACTAGCACATAGGCTGATTTCGAAACATAACTATTTGTGCACGATGAGACATCCACTATTGCATTGATCATACATATGGTATCAACTCCTGGAAATGTATAGCAATTGTTTGAATTATAGTTGACCCACGCTTGAGAGGGTGAGATTCCCCTTGTAGTAGGTTAGCCGTTCGTTTCTTGGGGGAAATTATTGGTGAGAGGAAACATGATATCTTCTAGGTCTCGCTTAAAAAAAAAAGAGGGGAGTCTTGTGCACATGTGTTTATATATAAAAGTAGCGCATCAAGGAGCCAATCCCCAAGATATAGGAGAGCTGCAGTGGGCCCACGATAATTAGCCGATGGGGTGCCTCTTATGTCTGTGATACGTAGCACTTATTGCCAATATGTGTGAATACCCCCTTTGAGGGTTTTTGGGGAAGGTGCCGTTGGACTCTTATCCAGCTACTATAAATGCAATATTAGATGTATCTAGTATGCATTTAGTTATTACAGATGCTCTTGGCCCGCGAGGCCGTGTGGTGGTGGAGGTATTTGTTGTGTGCATGAGGTCCGGCTAGTGCCATAGACAATGTTGGCCCATTTTTAGTCCCATCGCAACTTAATCAATCTCATTGATAACCTAGTGGAGCACAAGACCACAAACATGGTAGAGTCAAGCACTAACCATGGATGGGATAAAGAGCTTGACCTAGGCAATTTTTAGATAGAAATCCAGCGGCTAGTCACTAATTATGATCTACAAACCCGAATAGACCACCATGGTAGGACATGCGAGGATATCATAGCAAACCTCAAAGAGGAGAGGAGACTAGCATGGGAATCTTTGCAGGGCCTAGTAACCGAAAATCAAGAACAACAAACCAGAACCTTGCAATAGAGCATAGAAATGTATGAGATTCAACGAGTGCTAGCCCTAGCAAGCAGAAATAGGATAGCCCCTGATGCAGAGATGGAAAGAGAGCTAGAAAGAGATCTTACACTGAGTGAGATTCTTATGAAGTGACTACTAGACAACACTTCTATCAAGCAAAGCATTGTAGCAATGGAAACCTCTTTTCTTGCAGGATTAGAAGCTTAAGGTTGTGGGATAGTTACATGCATTTTCTCTATTGAGAGCTTTATCTTTGTAGTTTGTCTATCGTGGGCTGATTTGATACGCCTATTGGGGCAAGCACCTATCTCTGTCATAGGTTTGTCAGTTTTGTATGCATCTTGGATGGTTATGTATTGAGCTTCCTGCTCTATTAGTTGTGCTTGTGCTTGGTCTCTTCTCTTACCCCAAGACCCATTACATGCATGACTTCTAGACCTATGAGATGTCTCTTGCCTGACAAGTGATTGGTTTGACAGTTCTTGGTATCTTCCTTCCCCTGGACACTTACTGTTGGATGTATCTTGCTACCTAGCAGTTGCAGTGACATATGTATCAGTGATTGCTTCATTTTGGGACAATTTTACATATTGTTGTCATTTATTACAATAAGCTGAAATCTGCAAATTTTGAATACTTCTATGAGGATAATGCTTACTATTTGATGTTATCTTGGTCATATTTGGTGGACAAGTGTTTCTCTTGGTGAAATCCACCCTTTCAACTAGTTTTAGTAGTGGTTTTAGTACATTTTCTACTAATTACAGTAACTTGAAATTTTACTTTTTTGCTTTGATTTGGGACAATATGGCTGGTCATCTAAAAGATATAGCTCCCTTTAACATTGCCAAGTTAGAAGGTACCAACTATGGGTATTAGAAGTCCCAAATATGGCAGGTTTTGGTGCAGAAGTTACAATTTAAACCCTTATGTTTCGAGGGTGTTAAACTTGAGGATATTGATGATGATATTTGGATGGAAGTTAATGAGCTATGCAAGTCTACCATTATTTTGTCACTCTCAGAAGAGGTCCATCATAATGTTGTCGAAGATGAAAATCAGAGTGTATGGGATTTATGGGAGAAGATTCAGGAGCTCTATGTGCAACAGAGTCCTATATCACAGATGTATTGGCTAAAGCAGCTAATGAATCTTCGCATGAAGAAGGGGACCTCCCTTTCATCTCATTTCACTCAGTTTCATGCTATCATGAAGAGTCTATTGTCACAAGAAGGTATTGAGCTCAAAGACAACTTGCACCCATTGTTTTTGCTTGGCACCTTCCCTGAATCATGGGATGTCTTTTGTACTGCCATATGCACGAACAAGCTTGATGGGCTTAAAATCAAAGATATTGACAGTGCTTTATTGACTAAGAAAATCAACATGAGAAACAATGATGCTTCCCACTCTTCACATGCATTGATCGTTAGAGGTGGGAGACATGGCAGGCATGATAATGATCATAAGGGCAGGGACTCTCAGAAGTCCAAGTCCAAGTCAGGTAGTCGTAGTAAGTCTCGTGGATGGAAGCCTGATCTTACTTGTCATTATTGTGGGGAAGCAAGACATATTAGGCCGTAGTGCCATAAATACGTGATGATAAGCACAAGGAAAAGGGAAAAGAAAAAGTGTAAGAAAAGTCTTTTGAGCATAGTATTGTACTTGCAAAGTCCAGTGTGAAGATAAAAGAGGTTAATGTAATGCAAGCCACTCATTCAGATGATGATTACATACTTGCAGCTTCTTCATGCACTCACTGCCTTATAGACTTCTGAGAAATATTCTATGTATACGTAGTGCTACCTCTTGGATTTGAGTGCGTCCTTTCATGTGATACCTTGTAGAGATTGGTTTCATACCTATCATACCATGTCTGGTTCTGTGTGTCTTGGTGATGACAGGTCTCTTGACATTGTGGCCATTGGAGTTATTAGGTTGCAGTTTCCTTCTAGCACCTCTTTTGTTTTGCATGATGTACGCCATGTCCTTGCGTTGACTTGCAGCCTTATGTTAGTTGGACAACTTGATGATGTAGGGTATTTTGTGTCTTTTGAAGACTCTGCATGGAAGATTACTCGTGGCAGGCTTGTACTTGCAAGAGGTGCCAAGTCTCACAGCCTCTATCCCTTACTTGTATTTGGAGCTACATTAGATCATGTTTTGTTTGTGGTTTCTATTCCCCATGTATCCCTTTAGCATGCTCATTTGGGGTATATGTCTCTTAAAGGAATGAAAATGCTCCATGCTTTACAGTATCTTCTATCTTTTGACTCTTCGCATTTTGATTCTTGTGAACATTGTTTGTATGGCAAGCAAACTAGAAATATGCAAAAAAAATCTGGTAATAAATGCATGGGTGAGCCCTTGGCTCTTGTGCACTCAGATGTATGTGGGCCCATGCTGTGTCGGTCACTTGGTGGGGCAAAGTACTTTGTTACTTTCTTAGATAATTGCTCAGGAAAGGTTTGGGCTTATCCCATAAAGAGAAAATATGATGTCTTAGACATATTTCAGCATTGGCTTGCATTAGCAAAGAACTAGTTTGGAAAAAGGCTCAAATGCCTAAGGTCAAATAATGGGGGTGGGTATGTATCACATGCTTTTGAGAATTTTTGTGATGATTGGGGTATTAAGCATCAATTGACTGTCCCTTACATCCCACCCCAAAATGGTATGGTTGAACACATGAATAGGACCATTTAGAAAAGGATTCATAGCATGCTTAGCTAGGCTGGCTTACCGCAACACTTTTGGGTTGAGGCAATTACCACTACAGTGCATCTCATTAACATGTCGCCTAGTAGTGGCATTGACTTCTAGGTTACAAAGGAGGTATGGGTAAGCAAGCCCCCCACTTATGATCATTTTTGTGTCTTTGGATGTTAGGTATTCTTCCATGTTCCCAAGGACAAATGCAATAAGCTAGATCCTAAAAGTGTCAAATGTATTTTCATTGGCTATGGAGATGCAGGAGAGATGGGTTACCATCTATGGGATCCGCAAGTGCGGAAAGTAATCCGCAGCTGTGATGTCATCTTTCATGAGGAAAAAATGCATATGCAACATGAGAAAGTAGTTGAGGTATGCAAAGTCATATTTCAAGAGGAGCCACCTGCTCCCGTTCAGCTCGCTCCACGACCAACTAGACAGCGTGCAACATCACCTGATGCTCATGGCCCAGATGCTACATATGTGATATTAGATAGGATGTGGTCAGGTAGTAGAGCCTGGGTTGAGGCGTTCTACTAGAGATAGACCGTTTTGCGCCCTCTATGGATTATGTACTGGTTATAGATGTAGGAGAGCCTCTTACTTATGATGAGGTTATACGCAGGGGTGATTGTCACTCTTGGGAGAGAGCTATGTAGTCTAAGCTTGACTCATTGCATAAGAATCAAACTTGGGATTTGGTTTCCTTGCCTCAGGGTAAGAAGGATTTGCCATGCAAGCGGGTATACAAGCTGAAAAGTACCCCTAGACACCCCTAGCCGGCATACAAGGCTCAATTGGTTGCTAAGGGTTTTAAGCAATCTTTGATGAAGTCTTTTCTCTTGTGGTTAAGATGGCCACCCTACGCTTAGTCTTAGCCTTGGCTACACAGCTTGACCTAGACTTATACCAGATGGATGTTAAGATGGCTTTTTTACATGGGGACTTGCATGATGATATTTAGATGGAGTAGCCTAAGGGCTTTGCAGACCCTAGCAGGGAACACCTAGTATGCAAGCTAAAGAACATAAGTTTGACTCATTCATGCAGTCATAAGGCTACACTTGCAGTGCTATGGATCCGTACTTGTACACGAAGAAAGCCTGTGATGGTTCTTTATTGATTTTGGTACTCTATGTGGATGACATGCTTTTAGTAGGGACAACTCATGAGGAGTTAGATACTCTTAAGGCTCAGCTCAAGAAGAGCTTTGAGATGAAAGATTAAGGACATGCCTCTCATATACTTGGTATGCGCATTACCCACGATCAATCTCAGGGACTACTCTATCTGTCATCACAAAGGGAGTATATTCATAAAGTCCTTGAGCGCTTTCGCATGTAGGATGTTAAGCCGATTGGATGTCCATTACCTTCTTATGTGAAGGTTTCATAAGTTGATTGTCCGCAGACAAATGAACAGAGGGCCGAGATGGCCAAGATTCACTATGCGCCAGCCACCATGAGCAGTCTTATGTATGCCATGATAGCCACCCTCCAGATATTGCTTTTGTAGTTGGGGTTGTGGCATGTTATATGGCTACACCTGGCAAGAAACATTGGGATGCCGTGAAGGGTATCATGAGATACCTGAAGGGCACAACAAATATGTGTCTTTGTTATGGAAGCTAGGATACAGGAGTCGTGGGGTACACTGACTCTGATTATGCAGGACATACGGATAGTAAGAAGTCCACTTCTCGCTATGTGTTCACTTATGTCGGAGGGACTATCTCTTGGATGTCGAGGGCGCAGAATTGTACAGCCCTTTCTACTACTGAGACTGAGTATATTGCAACCACAGAGGCTTGCAAGGAAGCTATCTGGTTAGGCCGTTTGATTGCAAATCTTGGTATGATAGATGCTATACCTACACTGCATTCGGATTCTATGAGTGTGATTCAATTGGCCAAGAATCCGGTCTTCCATGCGAAGATGAAATATATTGAGGTGAGGTATCACTTCATTCACGAGGTCGTTGAGGATAGGTCTGTTGACCTTGTCAAGATTCTGAGTGAGCAGAATCCTGCAGACTTACTCACAAAGAGCCTCACTACTAAGCACTTTGCCTTCCTCAGGAGATTGATGGGCATAGGATGAGATGACGCCTTTTTCCTCATCCTGTTGTACATGTGTACATGTTGTACTATCTCATCTTTTTTCCCTCTCTCATTGGGGCAGATTCACCTTTAAATGGGAGGTTGTTGGGGGTAAAGGCACCTCCGCCTAGCCGCCCGTGTATTACTACACTGACACTACCCGCCACTGTACACTGTAGATGACGGGCACCCGTCACACTCACTTATTCTTTATTCTTTTAGTGAGAGTTTTGAATAAAGGAAGGCCCAGCCACACATTTGGAGTTTCCACTTTTGAGTCTCTCTCTCTCTTGGCTCTTGCTCTCCATGTGCCATAGCTCTCACCACCAAGCTTCTTCCTCCTGGGTTCCACTTCTCTTTCACTAACTCTATGTTTCTCGACCAATAGCTTGACTAGCTTGCTGGTCCATAGTGTGTAGGCTCTGTTTAAGTGGCATTGCTTGTGGTATAGCCATGTTCTTCAACCATGGTCATGGAGGTGAGACCATGTGCCTATGCTTGAGAGATCATCCATCTCATCTTCCAATATGGGCTCAGTATCCTTTAGGTGCTCCTGGGCTTCTCTTACCCAGTCCTTGACCTTTTTGATAGCCTGGAGTTGGTGCTTCGGGTTGGGGTACTCCCTGACCTTTGCACTCTCCTTCTTGGCCGTCTTTGGAGCTGATGTTTCTACCTCTATGTCTCTCACTTTTTTTTGCAAGTAGTATCATAGCACTCTCCATTTTTAATGTTACCTTTGTATCAGCTTTCTTTCTCCAAGGCCTTCGACTTTTCTTTTCGATTGAGGTAGTATCTAAGTTGCTGAGTCTAGGCAATGATATACCTACTTGCTTTATTTGTGCATCGGTCATGACATGTAACGGGATGGGTGTGTCCTTCCCATTAAATGTCTCAACTCCGAACAACCCCAATGATCAAATTCAAGAACTTGTATGTTAGGTCCAATGTATTTCTTGAGTTGAGACACATGAAAAACATTGTGAATGCATGTGGCAGGAGGTAGATCAAGTTGGTAAGCAAGATTCCCAACTTTCTTTAAGATTTGATATGGACCATAATAGCGATGAGCAAGCTTATTATGTCCACCCTTGAGAGAAGCATAATGAGACTTAAGTACTTTCAAAAATACCCATTCTCCTTCTTCAAAATCCACATGCCTTCTTTTATCGTCTACATATGATTTCATTGTCTCTTGTGCCTTGCTGATATTTTCTTTGCACTGCTTCATTAAGGCTTCCATCTTTTTTAACTCTTCTCGAGTAAGAGGATTCACTTCATCATGATATAATGATGAATGTACTTGGACTTTATATCCATATAATGCCTCAAATGGTGACATACCAATACTCATGTGATGAGTATTATTATAACAAAACTCCGCCAGATGAATCCAATGATCCCATGTATTCTATGTATCATGACAAAAGTGTTTGAGGTAGATTTCTAACCATTTATTGGCCCTTTCAATTTGGCCATTTGTTTGTGGATGATAGGCAGTACTTGGAGTTAGTTTTATACCCATGGAAATAAAAAGACTTTTCAAAAAATTCCCCATGAATTTGGAATCCCTATCAGAAATAATCTTCATAGGTAATCTATGAAGTCTGAAAATCTCTTCCATGAATTGATCCACCACCTGTTTGACTAAATATTGGACTTTGGTAGGTATGAAGTGGGCTGATTTCGTAAGACGATCAACCACATAAAAAATGCTATTCCAGCCTTGCTTAGTGGTAGGAAGTCCTGTAGGAAAATCCATGCTGATATTAGTCAATTTACCATGTGGAATAGGCAAAGGTTGAAGTAAACCACTAGGCAATAGATTTAAATCTTTATTCTGTTGGCATGGTAAGCACTGCATCACATATTCCTTGATATATTTCCAAAGTCCCTTCTAATAGAAACAATTATGGATCTTGTCAAAGGTTTTAAACAATCCAATATGTCCTGCCAAAGGAGAAGAATGCATCTCCTGTAAGATTCAGGATCTAAATGATGACTAAGGGGTCAAATATACTCTCCCTTTAAACCAAAGAATTCCATTTTTCCATTTGAAATTGGAAAATTCAAATCCATCATCTTGTTGTAATTTCTTCATAATATTGGTAGTGTGCTCATCTAAAAGATATTTTTATTGAATGTCCTGGATCCAATCCTTATGTAGGGTAGAAATGCTAGAAATAGAACATGCCCACATCCTGGATAAAGCATCAGCTACTACATTATCCTTGCCTGCCATATAAGAAATCTCGAAATCATATCCCTGAAGTGTAGCTAACCATTGTCTTTGTTTGGGAGAAAGATTTGGCTGAGAGAGGAAATATTTTAGCACACAATGGTCGCTCTTCATCTTAAAATGGCAGCCATAAATGTAGTGATGCCACTTCTTGATCGCATGAAGAATGGCTAACATTTTCTGCTCATAGACATGGAGCTCTCTTTCTTTATTATCCAACTTTCTACTTTCATAAGCAATAACACCATGATCTTGGCATAAAATAACACCAATACCTTTGCCACTAGCATCAACAAATATAGTGAATTCCTTGGAAAAGTCTGGTCACTAAAATAGGTGCTAAAGTGAGTAGAATTTTCAGCTCATTAAAACTCTTAGTGGCTGTAGCATCCCAAATGAAAGCTTCTTTTTTTAATCTATCAATGTAAGAGGAGCTGCTACATGGGCATAATTCTTGATGAATCTTCTATAGAAAGAAGTAGTCCAAGAAATCCTCATAGTGAAGTAGAATTCTATGGTATGTGCCAATCCTTGATGCATTGAACCTTCTTTGGATCAACCATAATTCCTTTCTCACCATCTATATTACCCAAGTATTCTACTTCATTAGCCATAAAAATACACTTGCTTTCCTTTGCAAAAATTTTGTGTCTTCTCAATGTAACAAGGACTTCTCTGACATGCTTCACATGTTCATCTCTACTCTTGCTATAGATGAGAATGTCATCAAAGAATACTAAGACAAATTTATACAAGAATGGCTGCAAAATCTTGTTCATAAGAGCCAAAAAAGTTGCAGGTGCATTTGAAAGTCCAAATGGCATAACTAAAAAGTGGTGGAGACATGTTTCTGTTCTAAAAGTTGTCTTGTACTCATCCCTTGCTTTCATCCTGATTTGGTGATATCCCGACCTTAAGTCAATCTTTGTGAAAATTCTTGCATCTTTGAGTTTATCCAACAAATGATCAATGCAAGGAATCGGTTACCTGTTCTTTATGGTGCTCTTATTTAAGTCTCTATAGTCAATACACATCCTGAATGACTCATCTTTCTTTTTGACAAGTAGTACGAAAGAAGCAAAAGGTGACTGACTAGGCTGAATTTGGTGATATCCAAACCTTAAGTCAATCTTTGTGAAAATTCTTGCATCTTTGAGTTCATCCAACAAATCATCAATGCGGGGAATTGGGTTGTGCATGGGTCATAGAAGATTAGGGGCAACAATCTGATCATCTTAGAAAATCAAAAAAAGGCAATAAGAGTGGAGATAGGTACATGGAAGACCAAACCAATTGACCTAGATGCCATCTTCATCATACTAAAAGGTGACATGCACATTAGAAACTCTTACTGGCCACTCCTAAAGTATATCCCCTACCCAAAGGATGAGTGAGATTGGATGCATATACTGGCTACAATCGATCTTCCATTCTCAGATGAGGAGGAGTACAAGGGAGCCGCACAAAGAGATAGAGTGTCCAAGAAGGAGCCTATAGTGCCAATCTACATGATGGCCAAAAGCTCGAATGGACGATCTAACCCCATCAAACTCCGTGCCCCAAGTAACAAGCAAGAACTCTTGGAGATCCTGGAATGTTAGACAAGCAAGCTAGTGGGAAATCGAGCTACCAACCTTAAACCTCTCCAGGATCTCTTGGACAAACCTAAGTGGCGATAGACCAGAGTGCACAACTTAAACTTAATGTACAATTGGGCCTTAGCCATTAATGGGAAGGAAAGACCCTATCAAGACCTAGGAGATGACGAGCAGTCAGAGGAGGATAAATCTATCAAAGAATATGAGAATTGTTATTCCTTCAGTGATGGAAGCCAAGGAGAGTTGGACATAGTAGAATATGACACTGAGGGAAAGGTGATAGAGCGAATTCAAGCTGACTCCAAACCACGTAGAAAAAATGCCTTTAGAATCAAGAGAGGAGTCGTGTGCATGAATTGCGACCGTCGAGCCTAGCTAGAGCACGTGAGGAAATTCACTATAAATAAGTGGGCATTGCCTAGACAAATGCTTCACCAGTGCTTAGGATAGAGTCAACATACAAGCTATGACCACCAGGTGAGACTCCCTTGTCTAGCAAAGACGGAGAGATGGATTCTAAGTTGGAGGTAAGTTCAGATAGTGACCCTGAGGTGCCACAACCACCTAAAACAAGATGCACCAAAGCGGACCTGCCAGTCCACTTGAGGTACTGAAGGTTGAAAGAAGAATGTCACAAGAAATCTAGGGATATGCAGGCTGAAGAGCAAAGGAAACCGTAGGACCTGCCACCAAAGTGATTTACTAAGTTTATAAAAGATAATAGGGTAACGATCGTGCTATGAGAGCTCAATGACAAGGGTAAGTAAAAGAACCAATAGGACCAACCAAAGTCAAGGAGGTTGATCTAGCTAAGGAAGGGGAGACACCCTGACCTGTCTTTATTGCCAATGACTTGACCAAGGAAGAGGAAGCAAGTCTCATGGCTCTCTTAAGAGAGTACATGGACATCTTTGCTTAGTCCCTAGATGAGCTGAAAGGGGTAGATTCGAGTGTCGTAACTCATAATATCCCCATGATCCCTGATTCAATGCCAATCAAGCAGCGATCGTACCCTATGAATCCCAAGCATGCTCACGCGATCTAGGAAGAAATTGAAAAGCTTCTAAGCGTAGGATTCATTTACAAGATTGAGCACATAGACTGGGTCTTGCCCATAGTGATTGTATTGAAAAAGAATGGAAAGATCAGAGTGTGTGTCAACTACAAGAAAGTGAACGCTACTACCAAGAGGGACAATTATCCATTGCCATGTACCAAACACATGCTCGAGACAGTAGCAAGCAAGGAGGCCTACAATTTTCTAGACGGCTTCTCACGATACAATTAGGTGTAAGTGCACCTTGACGATAGGTATAAGACCACCTTTGCTACTGATGGTGTGTCTTCACCTACATAGTCATGCCTTTCAGATTGACTAATGCACCTGCTACTTTTTAAAGACTCATGTGCACGATATTCAAAGACATGCTTAGGAAAGAGTTAGAGATCTTCATAGATGACTTCTGTGTTCAATCCAATTGTAAGGAACACTTGGACAAACTCCGAGTAGTCTTTTAGCAGCGTCCTTTAAGTAGTCTAGGTTATATCGCCTCTCATTAAACCCCTTAAAGTGCTAGTTCTGGGTAAATCATTGATGCATCCTAGGGCACATGCTGGTGTCCAAGAATGGCATTTCCATAGAATTCTCGAAAGTCAAGGTTATTATCGATCTTCCACCCCCAATCGATTACAAGAGAGTTCAGTGCTTCCTAAGCCATATGGGGTACTATCGACAATTTGTTTTAAATTATGCATGGATTGCTAGACCCCTGTATGAGCTATTGATAATATTTGAGTGGACTAAGGAATGCCAGCATGCATATGAGGAATTGTGAAGAAGGCTCTAACCACTGCACCAATTTTAAGAGCCCTAGATTGGAACATAACCTTTCATGTCCATATTGATGCTTCGAAATTTCCAATGGGAGCGATGTGTGCCAGCCTAGTGACCACAATCTAGACTATCTAGTGAGCTTTGCTAGCAAGATATAGAAATGAACTACTCTATGACCGAATCTATGACCGAACAAGAGGGATTAGCCATGGTATTTGCTGTGAAGAAATTTTGGCATTATCTTCTGGCTACGTTTTTTTTTTTGCTGTGAACACAAAATGCACGATGCACTAGTTGAGGCACAAGATAGAATTGCATTCTTACACTCTTGCATTCTTATCTCCATTTTCTCACAATAGGAAGGCAAGATTTCAATCAAGTCTTTCACTTTCTCACACTCTTGCATTCTTGTCTCCATTTTCTCACAATAGGAAGGCAAGAGTGTGTGCATAAGATCCTCCCACTTCTTTAAGCAAGCTTTCTTATTCCATTAAACTAAGACTAAAATCACCAAAAACTAGGAAGAACATGTACTCGAAGCATAATGTTAGCAACATCTCCATTTCTAGGTAAAGGATGGACTTTTTATCAAGAACACATTGGGTGATTAGATACATGGAGTTTGTATAGATGTGATGCATAGAGATGGAGGGAACTTGAAGGGTTCATCAAATGATATAGTGTGCCATTATGTTTTCTTGTTACTTTTTTGTATTCTTTTGAGATAGGCATCTCTTGAACTTCTTCTTACTAGATAGAAGTGATACAAGTAAGGGCTAATAAGTACTAGTAATGGAAGAAACTTTAAAAAACAACAATGTGGGTATCCACAAGTGTGTGTAAAGTCTAAAGTCATGCTACACCTCACCATGATGAGAACCAATTCAACATTACTTGTGTGATTTATGTTTAATGTGAGAAAATTGCTATATGAAGGTGGAATTTATCTTTAACTTCATAATTTTGGTGTTGTTCCAAACATATTTAAACAATTTTATATTTCTAAAATCACCAATTACTAGTATGGATGCACTGAATCTTCAAAAAGAAGGATGTCAATAATGTCAAAAGAAATATGGTGCAAGTTCCTTATGTGTGGAATGCTGTGGAGATGCTTTGTATTGTGTTGATGCATTGATGTCTAATCTATGACAAGAAAGTAGTGATGTGTGAGAGGTCAAAAGGGCATGAACCTTCAGTCATCCAAGTGAAGCAAGTAGTAGTGTCTACATGGTCAATAGGAGAACAAGCTTTGTCCATCTTTGCTTGATAGATGAAGTATCAAATATGAAAATTTCAATCTTGGTTAATTTCAATAAATCAAATGCAAGTAGATTCATTCTTAGAATACAATTTGATTGTAATTCCCAATCAATATTATATTTAGATGTAGTTACCAAGATGAAATTCATAACTTGTAAGACTTATATTTACAAGTTAAAACTTGAGGCTGAATCCATGCTTCTTGTAAGTTGTTATTGCCAATGATCAACGGGGTATTTCCTATTTGAAAGGAAATTTGGAATCGAGGACCACAAACACATTGGTCCTTGTACAACAATGCCTAGCATGTGGGATTCCTTAGTGATATATCATTAGTACAGGTTGCACAACATTCTTACTTGCTAGATCAATAAATCCATGAATAAATTGACCATGTGGAGCTTCTACTTCCTAGATAGATTGGGGATAGACTGTGTATTTTCTAAATAGGTTATGTCATTAATCCATTATCTCTACATTGGTATAGTAAGGTCAAAAAGTTTTGTGTATAGGGGTCTGATTATTTGTGTGAGTATAGTATGCTTTTATATCTAAGCATAAGGATGATTGTCAATACTTATTTATATATGTGAGTATGTATATCATAAAATGCTTGTGTAGAGAGACAAAATGGTATAGGAAAGTCTAGAAGGTTACATAGCCTATGTGCAATTTCAAAAATGGAAATGAGAATGCATGCATTGTTGTGTGGTTAGACATTCAATGAAGGAAAAACAAGAGAAAGACATCCATATAAATATTCCATATATATGATTGTGGGATACTTACTCATGATTCTGGCACATTTTCTAAGTTCAAAACTGGTCTTCAAAATCATTTGAATATCCATTATTGAGTTTTATTAACTTAATAATGATTTTGTGTGGATAAAACACATGTAAGAAGTTATCTTGAGTGTTATAGGGCATCTGCGCCTAGAAATACATAAAAGCAATGTGCTTTATGAAAAATTACATTTTTGGCTAATGAAAGATGATTTTCACAAATCTCCCTATAATAACTTGTAGATTAGGTATATTTCAATTGATTTGAGTATCAGAATGTCCATATTCAAAGTTCAAATGAGAAGTTAAAGCAAAAACAAGTTGTAGCAAGTTCAAGATAGGGGTATTAAGGTTTTGATATAGGGTTTCTCGATTAAGGCTTCTACTTGCCTACTATTTGGTGGATACTTTAGGCTATCAAAAGAGTTTTTTGTAATCTAAGAGGGTTCTATAGTGTACAATGTATTTTTTAGAAGCAATATACAGAGTAGTTTTGGTTCTCTTGATTATTCCTTCCATCTTGTCTATTATCTCTAATCTCTATGGTTTGTAACCAGATACATATTGCCACTCGAAATTTGGTGAACCTAATGTGAACAGCCAAACCCAAGCTATGACAAGATGGGGGATCCAATAGTACCTTTAGGATCTATAGGACCTACATGATTCAAATATGCTTTTGATTATGTAAAATAGATGTTACAAGCTTTGAACATGTATATACAACAATAGTAATAAGGGCATCAACAACAACAACTACAATAGAAAATTCAACTTTAGCTTTATGTGCAATATGGTTTTAGAGCAACCAAAGCAATGGAGGCTATAGAGAACTAGATGAAGCTATTTGATGGTTGGAATATTTCTATTTATCTAAAGTTATATGAAGCAACAATGGAATTATCTGGTGATCTACTCACGTGATGAGTTACTTTCTACAACTTGTGACTCTTGTATTGAAGTCATGCATCAATGAGATCTATGTGCAAGATTTTGGATGGTCTAAATTCAAGAAATCTTTGAAGGAAGAGTACTTTCTTGAAGACTTAGGGGTGCGTATGAAGTTGTTTTGTTACTCTAGTCTCTTATTCTTTATCTTTGCATGTATCTACTCCTATATGTTCTCTAGTAGCTACTCTTATGACTTTACCTATTTCTATGTTAAACCACATATTTCTTTGGCTCCTCTTGCCAAGATGAGGGCGTGGATGACTTAATCAAATGTATGAGGGAGATAAAGCTTAAGTTTCAAAGGTGGAAGAATAAGTGAAGACTATAGGTCCGTCTCTACAACACCCAAGAGTTCTGCAAGAGAAGCCTTTTGTGCTTAAATGCATATAGTGTGATAGCACCAAACATGACCGTAGGGATTGTGAGGCCTTTAAGGAGGATCATGGATAGAATTTGGTTTTCTAGTAAGATGTGAAGATGTACTCTACTAAAATGAGACAACCTATAGCCATGAACTTTGATAAAGGAGACATGAAGGAGATCCTTAAAGATATCATTGTGCAAACTACCTCTACCATTGTAGATGTTGAATCTTATAATCTATAGATTGAGAAGAAACCAGAGAAAAAAAAGATGGAGATTTGGACATTTGCCTTCCACATTATAGGGAAGGGTAAGATACCTTAGTCAGAGTTGTCCACTTATGTCTGACTATTAGATCAGAAATAGGTTTGGTTTCTCTAATCAACACCTACCTAGTCTATGCTTATCTAGCAAAGACTCATAATATTGAAATGATTATGGAAGAAAAGGGATGATGTTTCTCTAGGTTCTTTGTAGGGATTGGCTAGAGGGGGTGAACAATCTACTCCTCCTACAAGATGGGGACTTGAGTAGGATATGGAGAATGCATAGAATAAAAGGAAGAAGAAAGAGCCTAAACCTAATAAACAATCAAGTTACAAGCTTATTTCACATCTTGATTCAGTTTTTGAAGGAGAGGATTTTGAATAATAAAGTGGATTTTAATCTAGGCAAGATCTTGACTATCATCAGAAGAGAATTCCATAAAGAGATTAATGACATCATCAAGAGAACCTGCTTATAGAAGGCCCTCTCATCATGCAAGGTATACAAATTGAGAAGATAGAAGAGAATAGTGATGAGAATGCTCTTGTTGATCATGCTATAGTGTGCCAGCTTGTGTAGTATTCAAGAGGTGAGACACTTATCATGCTTTGCCATAGTCGTTATTCTAAAAATCATTGGGCTAGAGTGATTATGGAGATAGTAGTCAAGCTTGCAGAGTTGGAGATACCTTGTGTTGCCCTAATTGATAATGGATTTACAATTAATGTCATGGTTTGCAATCTTTATGAGATTAGTAAGTGTCAAATGTAGAGCACAACTAGCAGATGCATGCAGTAAATAACATTGTTGGAGAATTGTATGTGACAATGATGCCCGAATGTGAAGGTATCCATAGGGGATGTCCAAGATGATCATCACCTTTTTATTCATGGCTCATGCTTATATCCTATGATTTTGGGATACCCCTACATCACTAAAGCATAGATGGAGACTAAGGTGATGGATGATGGATTTGTTTATACATAAGTCCAAAGCAAGGATGGAAAAAGGGCTATCCACTTCACGAGAGTTTGTGTCAATTATATGTAGAATCAAGGATACATTGTGGGATTCACCTTTACCTTTCTAAAGGTCAAGATCTCCACTAGGTAACACTATCCAACATGATGGTGGTGTAGAGGAGAAAAGATCTCACCCCTTGGTAGTGGTACTTTTCTTTCAAGATTCATTGATCTTTTAGTAGAGAGTTCAATTTGTTTTCACAAAGTTTCAAAGTTAACGAGAGCTGCTATGAAATATGTATGTAAAAAAGATAAATATTTGAGAAGAGAAGGTCTTTTGAAAGATAATGAGTGCATTGATGGAATTATGAAGGGTATCTTGTTCAGATACTATTGTAGAGATGACAATATTGTTGAATTTTGAGAGGCTGTGTGGTTCCCTTTGTGTGCAAGCTCATTCTCTTGACATGTATCATGAAATTTTAGATTTTATGCAAAAAAATGAGTTGATGGCTAAATTTTCTTAGAAAAAAGAGGAGTTTCTTGATGTATCTGAGAAAATAAAGCAAAGGGATAAATTCTTTTAGCCAATAGAGAAGAAGAGGGTTAATTTATGTCAACCAAGAGAGCTTAGTGTTAATGTATTTCAATCCAAAGAGTTGAGGGCCAATTCATTTCAACCAAGAGTGATACAAAGGCTTGATTTGTTTCAACCAAGAGAAAAGAGGAATGTTTATATGTACCCAATAGTGTAGGGAGCTGATTTCCTTTAGCCAAAAGATAAGAGGGATGTTCTTATGCAGTCTATAGTGCAAAGCATTGATTTTTTTCAATAAAGAACTTATGGGTTGTTCATGTACAACAATAGTTTTTTTTTACCACAAAAAGAGAATGAAGCCAAAGTGTAGACTAAATGCCAAATAGTTGACAAGAAGGTGAAAATATTGGACCACTACCTCGTGACACAGTGATGAGCGAATGAAGATGGTTTTAAGGCAGCCAAATCTCTAGAATATTGGGCATAAATTTACTACATAAACATTAAGAGAGTTGAAGAAGAGGGGTTTAAGGCAACCAAATCTCATGAATCTTGGGCATAAATTTACTACATAGATAGTAAGAGAGTTGAAGATTGGGAATGGCAGGTTTTTACTCCTTGTAACACAATTTTGGTGAATTTGGGAAACTTTCAAGTCCCATTTTAACTTAGAACATTGGGACTAAAAAAAAGATGCCTTCAAATCACCCAAATCTATCATCTAATACATAATTGGAAACCTTATGAAAAATGGAATCTATTGAGCTATTGAATACCAAATTCGGAGCCATGATGTGGGAGTTATAGCAAAGAGAAAGTTTTGACCATGAGTCCTAAACTTGTGGAAAAATCCCAAAATTCACTAATGGCATGTTTTGTAGAGAGAAAAAGATTTGACAAGATGTTGATGAGACATGGACAAGATTCAGCCTTCTCTCCACATGAGATAGGTGTGTGTAAATCCACAGATTGGGTGTGTAGCCTTCTCTCCACATGTTTACTATACCTAAGAAGAATGGAGCACTCAAATCCATATATAGCACATGAAATATCCACGTGTCCTAGCTCATTGTAGTGGTAGCATTGATGGTAGGGACATCCCCTACAAATGTGCCCTATCTCCCCGCATGTGTGGCATCTCTTGTCCTGATCTCTGGAATCCTCTTTGTCACAATTTCCTAGTTTAAGTTCTTAGATGATTGAATTTGCTCGAAGTAATGCATCTTGCAAGTCCGTTGGATGCACTACTTTGAGATGATGATTCAGAGGAGTGTTCAGGCTATGGCAAAACTTGGATACTTGCTGTGCAATATCCATAGGTGGTGCATATTTTAGTAGAGTCACAAACTTTGAGTTGTAGGCCTCCAAGGCTAATTCCAACTGCTTGAGCTTGAATAATTCATTCATCCTCAAAGTTTGATAGGTTGGCGGAAGGTATTGTTCACATAAAACATCTTTTAGTTGAGCCCAAGTGAAAACAGCTTGAGAAACACCTTGATCTTTACACCACTGCTTCCATCATATCTGAGCTTGGCCAACTAACTTAAGTTTGGCTATCATTGCTTAATTGGCAAAAGAATTTCGTGCGGCAGAGAAATAATCATCCATAAACTCAATCCATATATGTGCCTCTACTCGGTCTATTCCTTTTCCACCAAACTTGGGTGCCTTAATCTGCTTGAGAAGGAATTTCTTCTCTTGCATGTCATCATTCTTGGGTGCAAAGGTGCTTGACAATCAAGCCATACCAGTTTGGTTATTCTGTTTAGGATATGTCTACGAACCATACATTAATCAATCATGTAGTATTATGAAGTTTTTCTCTGATATCAATTGTAACGCCCGGCCTATCGGCTGTCTAGGCACGTTTCTAGCAGTTTATTGAGAGACGAATCTAAAAGACACTCCCCGGCACTCCCATGGAATGTTACGTGGTTTGTCGCCTAGGGTTTCTCAAGTTTGTCTTGCAATGGAATATTCGCAGCCAAACCCACTAGGATCGATCTGTAACCTAGGTCCTTGGTGGTTAAGGTATCTTGACAGTATTCTAGCATCAAGTCTTGGATATCCCACCTTAGGTAGCAATTACCAAGCCAAAGCAGACCCATACTACACTTGCTTCAAAGAGAATGGGAAACGAGATGAATGTACTAGTCAACCTCTCTACACATAGGGCATATTCCCATTTCAGTGCCCTAAAATGGCATGAATCAAGAGGATTCTAACATAATAGTTTCTAAGGGTCAGATGTTGGTAAAACCTTGTAAGAAGCCTCACAATTCTCTAGGACCACCTTGTTGTAGGACAGACCTGTTGGGGGTTCCGTTCACCCTCTTCCCCCAATAGGTATTTTGTAGTTATCTAATTAGGTTCTATCACATTTATGTGTGAAATTTAAAATCATCTTACTTAATTAAGCCTCTTAAGGAAGAGGGTTCATTTACGTAATTTATAGCACATACACAAAAACACCGCAATCACTCCTTTTGACAAACAAGTTCCTTAACTTATCTTCAAGTTAATCTTTGTCTCCTATCCATACACGAGTAATTATGTATCCCTTCAATCCTATAGAAGTAACTGGTCCAAATCATATGGCACCACAAACTCCATCCTTTATCTAGAATAGAACCTTTCAATGCCACAAACATTGGGCCCACGACTATCTTCAACTCTGTTCTGGACTAGGCAAGGGGTGTCCAAAGCTCCACTTGACCCACAAGCACCCTAGGAGTGAAACATCATTTTCGTGGTTGGCATTTTTCACCAATCAACCTTTAGCCCGTGAATCAAGCAGTGCCCTTCTCATGTTGAAGCATGGTGTGACCTTGGAGATGATCCATCCACACAAAATATCATTTCCTTAACTAATTCGATTAAGGATCAAACATGGTCAAGGCAATCAGCCCAAATATCATTTTCCAAGAAAACATTACTTTACCCTCATGGCAACTTGTCATCACAAACTTCCACCATGAATTTACCATCAAACACAAGCACTTGGATTAATTATCCAAATGACAATCCAACAATTAGTTGAATGTGAAAAGCATTTAGAATGTTGTTTGATCAACCAACAAAACCCAATTGTATCTTTCCAAAAAATGCAAGAATAAACTTGATAACATTTTCATCACCCATTCGCTCTCCCTATTTCTATTTAAAAGTACTTAACACTCTCTCCCTTCAGCTAGGGCATATGTCAAAGTTTCAAACATTGTACAAGACATAAGTTCTATTAGTCACTTACATTGATCGATAACCCAGCCTTCTTCCCAACAAGTACAAAAGCATCGGCCTTTCCTTTGAATTAGTGTTTCCTAATTCCTTGAGCTCTTCATTTTCACTCCTAGAGTTGTTGCATCTAGCCCAACCCCAAGTTTGAATTGATAAACGTGGTGGTTATCAGATAGATCCCAAGGCTTCTTAGTCTTTAATCCTTATGATCATTGTTTGTACTAACTGAGCACAACATTAAGATTCCCAATCTATCAGACATGAGATATTAGCAAGAGCTTAGGCAAAGGTCTAAAGATTCAAAAATGATTCTCTTATAGACTTAGTTGCCTGCCATGCAATCATTCAGGCATGCAAGTTGCAACATATATCTTAAAGTGATAAAAACACACCTACTATTGTGAGCACGAGAAGTTGAAAATGCTTGAAGCCTTATATGTTGTTTATGAATTTATCACATAGTATCTAAATACAATTAATTCCTCATGATACATGTATTTGGGGAATTCAATCCTTCAAATGCTTGCGATGTAGTTTATTCTTTTCATTGTCCTATTCTTGTGTGACATAATACGGGTCTAATGCATCTCATGTGGGAATCAAGGCAAGCATCTATTAGTTTGGAAGTACATTACTTACGACCAGTATTGTAGTTGGATTGGCAATGATGCCCTCTCCCGAGGCTTTGTTGCTCATTGTGGGGTTGCCATCCACGTGCGATATTTTTCGCTTGGGGGCCATTCTAGATCTTTTTCTTCCTTAGACACGAATCATACAAGACTTCCATGACCTTTTACTTAAATAGTAGGGCCCAATTGGGAAGGAAATCAAGCTTTTTGGGTGGAGGATAGTTTTGCAAGAAAGGGTATAGGTTTGTGGGCAATAGGGAAAGGATGAACACGTGTGGACACCTTCTAGTCTACGCACTCGAAGGTGGAGTGTTGCTTGTACTTACACTCTTTTTTCCAACCGCTTCCAATGATCATGGCCATGGCTCTCTCTTTGTCAATGCCTAATAGCCCTTTGAAAGGGGCTTGAAACTCCACAAGAGAAGAGCTTTGACTAGGAAGAAGGGCTCACACATGGAAGAGGTCCTTCATGCGGATGAAAGGAGATTGAAGAGAGATGGAAGGCCTTTGGGAATGATGATCTCCTTCTTCTTCTTGCCTTTCATGGATTTTTAACTCTCTCTCTCTCTCCCCCTCCATTGACATCATCATTTTCTTTATCATCTTCTCCATTATCATCAACTTCACTTCCTCTTCTTTTGTCACGTCATGGCCTCCTCCCTCCTCGTGCTGTCGCCATCATCCTCTTCGTCCTTCCCCCCCGGCCATGTACCAGTGACGACAAGGGGGAGGGGATTTTTTTTTTGATTATTTTTAAAAAAGGGGGGGTTGTTTCATGCGGTGGGGATATTACACATATGAGGGGCCGTATGAAGAAAGCACATGAATCCCATGTCCACAAAAAAGCCTCTCTTCTCTTCCTTATCCTCTTTGAGAGATGCCTTGCACCCTCTCTCATCTCTCAAGAGTATGAATGATCTCTACCTAGTTCTTTGACAATAGAGTCTCCACTGTGGATATGTCCAAAAGGGGGACTCCATCTCATAGTCCAAATATACCACACTTTGATACTGCCAATCCACTCCCATACGTGGTAGTGTCCCTAGGTGCACTACACTTGCAAGTAATCTAGAGTGGGGATCCTACTAAAGGAAAGTATGCTATTTATAGAGATGGAAGAGCAATCATAGTAGAATGAAGGTCATAATGATGGTATGCAGCCTATGAGAGGTTAAGGATGTCCCCTTATAATTGTAATGGTTCAATGAGACTTTATGCATGTTATTTTGAGGATACTTTTTGTGACATTGATATAGCCATGTATACAAAAACACATCAATGTGTAGATTCTAGATTGCTAGATGTTGTGGGGTACAAATGGAAGAGTGTTTTCAGGCTTCAACCTCGTAGGCCACGAGAAAATAGAGGGTAAGGTGGGGTGGCTATTCTTTATTGTGAGAGCTTCTGACACATGATTTATGTGGTGTCATGAGATGTGCATGCTAGATATATGTGGGTAAGACGACTGAGGATAGGGTGCTTGAGGGATTTACATGTTGTAGTATGTTACTTCCTACCTACCCATTCAACATTTTTTGTTGGGGAGGGATCACCATTTGAAGTAATACATGAGGACATTATGAGGTATGCAAGCATTTGGGACATACTAATAATGGGAGAATTTAATGCTTAAATAGGAAGTGATCAGCTAGTCTTTTATGATAGTTAACATGAGATGTTTAAGGAACTAGCATTGGACTTGACATGACATTTCAAGATAAGGAGATGACATCATATGGATCCCAATATTTTCTAGCATTAGGAAGTGCTCATGGATTAGCTATATTCATTGGCTTATCGAGATGGCCAAGAGAGGATGCTTTCACTTGTTGGAAAAACAAGAAGAGAGCCGGCATTGAGGACTATGTAATGGGGTCGCCAACATTAATTCTAGACATTAAGCATTTTGAGATATCTGAAAAGCCAATCACTATAGCAACGGTCCATGCAATCCTAAAATTCATCCTAGCATGTGGTCAAATACATGGAACATGCACACAGGTGCACACATTTCTACAATGTGAGTTTCTAGAGAAAACCTCACATATCTATAGTGATGCAATACTAGATGGCTTAAGCCAGCTAGACCATCGTGAACCACTAAAGGATGTCACTAAATCTCTTGCAAACCATTGGGGTCCTAGAGGATATGTAGTGGTGTATTTATACATTATATGAGACAGTGACAAGTAGAGTATGAGTGCCTAGAGCCACAATAGACTCAATGTCTAGCATGGTTGGTGTAAATCAAGGCTATTCACTCTCTCCTTTTGTGTTTGAATTATACATTGACGAGATTCCAGATTATGTACAAAGATGGGGTGGTATGGAAGCCATCTTGGCAAGGGTATTGATACTAAGTTTTCTATATGTAGATGATATTGTGCTAATCTCAAATTCACCTAAGGGTCTTCAACGGCATATAGAAGCATTGCATGTGTTTTGTGAAGAGAAAGGTCTCAAGGTTAATCTTAGAAGGACTAAAATTATGGCCTTTAACACCTCAACACTGTGACATGCTTAGAGCTTCACTTTATGTATGATGGTCAATCTATGGAAATAGTTAGAAAATATGTATACCTCGGGGTGACTTTCAAAGGCCATAGTTTTCATGGAAGTAGACTTCAGAGGCTAGGCTTGCACATGAATATGTAGCTTTGGGCACGCTAGAGCAACAATGTGAACACATACAACTCCAAGAGTCCGTACCAAATTGTGACTCTTTGACACTTTAGTTATGCCCACACTACTCTATGGAGCAGCCATTTGGAGCCCAACCCTTTACCATACTAGATGGGTGCCTCTCATGGACTGTAACAAACTTGAGGCACAACATTATGATGGTTGGAAACATATGGAGAAACCCCTATCATGATGATAGCACATATGATAAGGGCAAAAGCCTCAGTACCACAAGAGATCATTTGAGAAGAGTTGGGTGCAGCACCCATGATAGTGGATGCACTATTCTAGGTAATCACTTTCCTCTAGAGGATACAACTACCTAAAGACCAATATCCTAGGCTAGCTTTGGAGTCTTCAAGCCAACTTGTAGTAGAGGGAGATAGATAGTATCAGTATGCACATATGAGCACGTGGCTGAACTTGCATGGCATGAATATAGACAGATTGCCACCATTTGATTATAGCCTTAATTGTCCCACTTTGAGTCTTAGCCATTCAGAGTTGAATAGAGTGATCAAAGTAGACATCACTAAAGTGGAGATAGAGAGAACTTGGTCCAAGCCCCATTTCCCATTAAGCACAAAGATGGCACAATACCAGTGTCACTTCTTGAGCTTTCCCGTGATGGTTTCATAGTGAGGCCGAGATATATGGATGATCAACTTTTTCATGGGCTTCAAGTTTCTATTGGATAGATCCGCACCTCATCACATCAGCCAATGATTGAGATAGGTCGATGGAGTCCTATTGCAAAAAATGAGAGAATATGCTAGCTTTGTGGATGGGAGCCAGAGATACAGGAATACTACATTTGTAGATGTACTGTATACTATGATATCAGAGGCCGTTACCATTGCCACTTTAAGGAGGGATTTGAACCATTGAGATGGGTGATGGACTATGAGGACCAAAGATGTCTGGGTCTTTTCTTATTGGAGCTCCAATGACATAGCCATAGTTTCATTTGTTCTACGTATGGACTAGTTCATTCCATATAGTTTGTACCATACTGTACCGTACGTATCCATACCAATTCATACCAAAAATAGGCTATTTTTGGCCTATGAAGAGTAGTCCACACACACACACACACACACACACACACACACACACACACACACACACACACACACACAAGAATGAAGAGTCTCTTTGTCCATCCACCCTACACTTTGTTCTGTTGTATGATGTATTACATATACACTCCCATATGTGTTCTAGTAGTGCATTAGACATGTTGTGCATGAGGTTTTACCTTGTTACCCTCATGTATTCATCCTATTAACCCAAGTGGCATTGCTATTTTAGCTCTAAACATATATTCTATTATCTATAATCCAAAATAACCAAGTTTTCATTTTTTCTTTTGTACCAATATTGTGTCATACCTTATAACATCATAAGGTACCAATTAGTACCATATTTTATCATATTGTACATTTTTCATCTAACAACCCTAGGCGAAACGTAGCATTGTTATGGGATCAGCGGAGCCAATCCCAGCCACGTCCACCCCTCCAAAGAGTGTTACAGATTTTTTCATTATAGCTAAGTCCTATTGACAGGCGCCATCAAGGGACATCATCAATGGCATCATAGTAGATAGAGCTACAAGATTTTGTGCTCATATGTGACACATTCGTGCCACAATTGCTTGCTATAGATGAAGATTACCATGCTGACTTAGTTGGAGATAGCTGGCAGATTTTTGGTGGATTCCATAGAGACAGAGAGGGAGATACTCTATACCCTTTCCTTATTTTTCGTTTCTCATTTCAGTTTATCATGTAGATCTAGACATAATTTTGTTTTTATTCTCTAAGGAGAGATCATGATACTAATTGTATTGGTTATGGTCTCATAAGCCTTCCTAGGCTTTTAGAAGTGTTAATAGATTTTTCTTTCTTTCTCTCTCACATGCGTAATGAGTTGTTTTATTACATCATGTCACAGTATAAAATAAAAATTACAAAAATTGGGGCAAGGCCACTGAAGAGACTACCCAACACCAAAAAACTAAATCATCTTTGATTAGGATATTAGCATGCCACATAAGATTAGGCTACCATTGGAGAAGTCCCTTAAGCTTCACCACATGACGTAGGACACCTCAAGCGGTATAAAAATGAATGCGTTATGACTAATCCAAATATGCTAACAACCCTAGGATTAGAGAAAGCTAGATAGAATCTTCATATGAGGTTGCATTGGACCCTCGGGGGGCTCACTATAGATGTTGTATGGTATCACATGAGTTTAGGAGGGGGGTTTTTGGAAGGGACACTTAAGTGTATACATTAGAGGTAGACCCCTCTTAATTTCCTATATTGAACTTAAATTTAAGGAGGGGATAAAGGGAAAAAAGAAGGGGAGGATGCACTTGATCACCTCTCTCTATAGATTGGTTTCTTCATGGCATACAAGAGACCTTGACAAGGTTAAAACCCTAAGCCCTCGCATAGTAGGATTATTGAATTAATCATAGTGTGGGAGGGGGAGTTGGCACTCTCCCATGGTTTTGGTAGAGAGATTCAACTCCCCCTCTTCCAAAGAGAGCTTGGTGTCCGCTTGGTGTAGTCACTTTAAGTATAAAGGGTTTCGATTCCCCTACTCTCTCTCCTCATGTGGTAAGGGGGCACAGGCAGTCAAAAACATTGCGACACATACTTCGATGGTATCCAGGTGCCACTACATAAATCACTTTGGAATATGACCATTTTGATACTTTTAATTGGTTAGGATAATTCCAAATTTTAAAAAGAAAGTTAATATATGTTCTATGAAGACTTACATTTAAGAAAGGGGACACATAAAAATTCATACATGTATATATCTTATAAGCTTAAATAGGGGGATATATTAGTCTTACAAGCTTCATAAATAGGGGTTTTTTTAGAAGTCCTTGCACAGAGGTGACATGTCTTCTTTACTATGAGTGAACCCCCCCGTGCATTAGACCACAATAATAAGTGTTACCAAAGACCCAATGAAAAGGAAGCATCCTAGTCCTAACCACATGCCAAATGTAAAAAATGACCCAAATCAATCTCTCTCTCTCTCTCTCTCTCTCTCTCTCTCTCTCTCTCTCTCTCTCTCTCTCTCTCTCTCAAATAGAAGAAATGCTTCCCTAAGCACAATCCGCTAGATAGCCAATTCTATCTATGTCTTGTTCACTACTAACAATGCCTACAGGTTATTGCACCACCTATAGAAGTGCCCCTAGCCAACTATGTCACTATCCCATCTTGTAACACTACTACTCCAAGGCCTTACTTGGATTGATGTGCCACCTAACCATCGCCCAAGCACACTATCAGCACAAATCAACATCTCTCTACCACATGTCAATAACCCATCATCGTCTCACATTTTGTTCACACCACCAACCATATCATCACTAGTCCACATTGACCTCTCCTTCCCATTTACCATTCACTCAACATGCCGCCCATCATCTAGCCTCACCTCATTCTCATTATCATCACCTTCAGCTCAAATACCTATCTCAAAAAATATTTTAATCACATAAAATTTAGGGGAGAATCACATTCTATTTAACTCAAACCACTTACAATTTAAGGTTTTTTCAATTTTGAACTTTCTCCCATTGACATTTAGGGCATTTAACACTAGCAATGCCTTCTATCAAATCACAACCTCTAATGACATGTTGGAGACCCCTTGTGCAGTCTTTGCCTTCACCATCAATCCTAAAATGACCCACTAAAGTGTCTAATGCTTACAATGCCATTGCAAGAAATTGACATCAACTACAACATCCTCAACATCAACATTTAGGCTAGATTTTGATCATGTTAAAACTTTTACAAATTTTAAAAAAGTTATCATATTTTCAAATTTACAATTTACTTAAAACTAAAAGTTGAAAAATATAATGCTATTGAAATTAGAAGTGACCATGTGCATACATATGCTAAGACCTCTCCATCACATATATATTAAACAATTGTGTGGAATCCTTTACCAATTTAAATCCAAAATGAGTTACATTCTCTTTATTTTCTATCTTACGATTCTAGAAGAAGGAATAATCTTTGTCCAGGGAAATTTGCACAGGTTGAGCCCAAGAGTCATACTTGAGTTTAGGGCCCCTATTTATATAATGTGCAAAGTGCCTTTGAGCCTTGCTAGTTGTTGATCACTACATAAATACCTCTAAATCATGCTCCGCTATGTGTCTCTAAATTTGATAGCACTTTATGCCATTAGAAACCAACTCCAAATGCAAAAATCTCCTTATCATGTATATATCCTCTCTCAAATCTTTTGTACAAGATAAGACACTGCCTTGATTGAGATACAATATTCCCATCTTGTTTGATGATCACTCACCCATTACTTGACAAGGCGTTTGTTAGTCATTATTCACCTCCACATGTGAACATACATCATCACGTGTGAGATTGCACATTTAGGAGTGAACACCTTTTACATCACCTATCATTAAATAAAGGTCAAATGTCTAGATGCATACCTTAAGCCCTCTAATTTGTATTTTCATCTCATAGAGTCAATTATTCAGCATCAACTTTGTGTGCTTGAAGCACACTATCCCCCCCCTATGTGTGTGTGTGTGTGTGTGATGTAGACAGATGCATTGGATGTGACACACTTCAGTCCTCTCACAAACTAGATATGATGTACTTCAACTCTCTCTGTCTCTCAAAACTCGATGTGATGACGATTGACTGGATGTGATGCATGTCACTAGAGTGCTTGCCATGGTCTTGACGTGTGTGTGTGTGTGTGTGTGATGTAGACAGATGCATTGGATGTGACACACTTCAACCCTCTCACAAACTAGATATGATGTACTTCAGCTCTCTCTATCTCTCACAACTCGATATGACGACTGACTGACTGGATGTGATGCACTTGATGATACATGATTGTATGACCAAGATGTCGCTGGAGTGCTTGCCATGGTCTTGACATGACTATCTCTCTAGAATGCTCTCACATGACAGTCTGATGTCATTAGCATGCTCATGATGCTCTACCATAACTCCCTCTCAAGCATGATTTGAATGTTTTAACGTGACTAGAATCAACTTGTGATGTTCTAGTGTAACCTCCAACAGCCATTTCTAAAAGTCTGAAATGCAATGGTGACCAAATGGATCACATCTGAAACTCTGAACACAATAGCAACCAATTAATTATATCTAAAACCTTGAATGCAGCTGTAAGGCACTGGATTCTGCCATGAGAGTAATGCAGTGATGTATATCTGTGGTTGGATTCTTTGAAGCAAATTTTGACCTTGGTATTAACATAGTTCTAAATACACTTAATGTACACAACATAGTGGAAAAGTGAAGACAATTGTGAGCTCTGATTACACACCAAAAAAATTTCTCCAACTATAAACTCAATATTGAATGCACCATTAAACACTGAATGTAATAGTGAAGTAGTGCCATATGTAGCAGGAGTATTTGGGAGATGAATCCAATCAAGAACTTGGAAGTAGTGCACCACACCCCTCCTAAGAACAGATGGTACAAGACCTATGGCCATAGAGTCCGTCTACCCAGGATCTGTGAGACAGGCTTGGGAGAACCTCACACACCATGATTGAAAGGAAGTATGAAGACATTCATCTTATGATTCACTCTAAACTATGAATTACGAGGCAAGAATTTCTAAAATGAAATATGAGAGCTGGTCAAGGTCAAATTACTAGAAGAACAAAAGCCACAAATGCAAGATGTGTGGATACAAATTAAGAGTGAATAGCAAGCAAATGTGCCTAAAATACACATGCTGAAACTAAAATGCAGAAAGTGGTGGATGCTTGCAAATCTGAAATATTGGAGCTCAAGGAAGAACTGAATACATTTAAGAATGCAAAAAGAATTACACAAGGAGAAAGAGGCACTGAAGGCATGTGAAAGGGAGGTCCACTCATGGGCAGAAGTGGCAAAGACAACATAGAAGCAGATAGAAGAGGCCAACCCATGGATTGTGGTAAAAAGGTAAAAAAGAAAAAGGGAGCATCAGTGAACAAGACTAAGGTAATGACTTCTACTCTCAAAGAAGAGGCTAGGAGACAAGGTAGGGTATTACATGTACGGGTAGTAGATGGGAGGAGAAAGGCAGCTTACAAGAATATGCTATGATGTATAAGGAACTTAGCAAAAACCGTACATAGATTAGCCATGTATGCATTCCCACACACTCTGCCCCAATGTAGACCCATACTTTCTACTATTCCCTAAAATAGCTAGTATGATGATGAGTGCGAAATTACTCAAGCTAGCTTACAAATAGAAGTGGAGACAGGCACTCAGACACATTGTCAAGCAAGGATATTCTTCAAATGCCTTATGCAGAAGAAGAAGCAAGAGTACTTGGCAAAAGCAAAAGCAAAAAAACAATATTAGAATATTTGGGAAATCTCATATAGTTTGGGAATTCCCAATATAGTTAGTATTTGGCCATATGATCAAATCTTGTCCCCTTACTTGAAAGTGGAATCTACCCTAATTACTATGTAGGTTGTCTTTCCAAGTCCCACTTTGAAGCATGGGTTAAGATTTAGCCACGTATTTGAAAGTGGGACTTGGGAGATTCCCAAATTCTTTAATATGGTGTTCAAAGATATATTGGTTACTTTTGGGACGACATAACAAGAGTTCATGAAAGATGTTTCATGAAAGACAACCCCCCATATAAATTACATCACCAGATGCTTGGCTTGACTATGGAAGACGACTATATGATCTACTAGGACAGCCATTTATGTAGCCCCCACATGCCTATAGGACAACACAATGGTCCTTCTTCACATAGAAAACGGTTAGGGATACAATTTATAGATTATGGTTAGGGATACAGTGGTCCTTCTTCACCCAAAACGGAGCTTAAACAGTGCTCATATGACCCAAAAAGCATCAAAATGTGAGCTTAAAATCGACCAATTTCCTTGCTATTTTTCTACAGTTTTCTATACCAGAAATGAAGTTCTAGTCAAGTTGAAGCTACATAAAATTTTCTGGAATTTTTTTGCAATTTTTTGGCCTCCAAAATGGCATGAAACTAGCCTTCTAGGCCTCCAAAATAACTAGTTCTCTCTGCTTTTGTAGTATGAACCTTCTGCCAATGAACCAGTTCTTAGCATAACTAGTTCATGCCATCCTTCCAGTGTGAAAGTAGCTCCATAAAATAGCCAAATCCTCCAAGTGCCGCCAATGTGAACACAAGACAATTGTGAAGCGAGTATAAGCCGTAGTGTTTAAGACTTAATAAGCCTAAAAAACGAAATCAATAGTGTGAGTTGTTGGTGGCCATTTATGGCACCAATTTCATGCATCACCCTATGGCATGTCCTCTCATGGTACAATGTTCTTGGACTCAATGGTCCTACCATCAATGACATGGGTATCTTCCAAGACCTAGTCATAGATAGACAAGTTTACAAATGTAACAAAGCCAAACCCCCTCAAATGACTAGTCTTTTGATTCTTCATTATTACCAAATCAATAATATCTCCATACTTCTTGAAGTGATCCAGAAGCATCTTTGTGGAAGTGTCCCACGTAAGACCACCGATAAAAATCTTGCCCCTAGTGGGGCTCGTTGCAACCATATCTTTAGTCCTTCCATCCTTGCTTACAATTGCCTCTGTCTCATTCCCAAGTTCTGCCTCTATACTAGAATTGACATTGGGTTCACCTTCCTCCTCTTCCTACTTGTTAGTGGTGGCCACCTCGGCCCGGTACCTTTCTTGTCCTTAGCCCTAATACCAATTGAAAGTAGATGATAGATTCAATGGGGATGCACAATTGAAGGTGGTTGAGACATGGATATGGAGGCTTAAGGTTTCTTCATTCTCTTCTTCTTTATTATTCTCATTCTCTCTTTTTTACCATCCACTTTTTCAAGTATCTTACAAAGTGATAGACACTTTGACCTTTAGGAAACTTTACATAGTCTCTCATACACTTAATACAACCATTGGATAAGGCTTAGGCTATGCCTTATTTCTCAACAAACCATTAATCCCTAGCAACCAAAGGACTATCATGATCGGCCATACTTGGGCGAAGATATATGGATCTATACTAGATCATGAACTTGGTCAGTGGGTTGAGATGCAAGGTGAGAGAGCGCAAGGACCATATCATCATACTCAGAGCCAATACCGAGGAGGGTTAAACAAGAGGATCTATTCCTACTTTCTAGATTTCCACAAAACCTTTAATATAGTGTCGTACACACGTTACATAGAGACTACAAAATATTGGGTTACCAAAAGGTATACAATGGGGTATCTTTGCATTATAATAGACAATTACAAAATATTGGAGTACCAAAAGGTATACAATGGGGTATCTATGCATTGTAATAGACAATGACAGGCACCTAGGGAGCTATCAGAGAGGATTGACAATACCATAAGAGTGAACATCACCTAGATGCTTTGCACATCTTTTGTGAGGATAGAGACCTCATCGTACACCTTGGGAAGACCAAAACCATGGTCTTCAATAGTTCAACAACATGATGACTAGATCTATGTGCCAATTCACATTTGGAGGAGACATAGTAGAGCATGTGAGAAATGCATTTATTCAGGAATCACATTCTCTGGCCCATGATTTACCTTGAAAGAGGGATCAAAGGCACATCTAGCATGAGGTTATGCAACAGTAGGGACACTCAAGAGTCAATCTACTCATATATAGTTCTAGGAGCCTAGCACCAAACTATAGTTGTTTGACACCCTAGTTACACCTACACTACTACATGGAGTAGAGGTATGGGGTTGCAGCTTGTACCATAGGCGTCTCAATCCACTCACTAATCAAACTGAGAAAGAGAGAGACTATTATGATGGCTAGGATAGCATGAAAGGCCACTCATCATGACAATAGCACATATAATTAGGAGTAAGCCCTCCACCCCACTTCCCATTTGTCAGAGTAGTAGACTAAGAGCAGACCTATAGTCATGGAGACACTCTTTAGGGAAGTGAACTTTTGGCATAGATAATGGGATCTCCCACGTTAGAGATCCTCCAAATTGGCACTAACTTCATCTAGACAACTAACTCAAAGGGGCAAGAAGAACTATTGGTTTTCACAAATGACTATCTCCATGAGCCTACATGGTTTGGATATTGACCGGCTTCCACCTTTTGACTACAGCCTTGATTGCCCTACACTTTCTCTTAGCTGACCAGAACCAAGTGATCAAATTTGATATCTTGTGGATTGAGATAGCAAAGACATGGATCCACCCACCACTTCCTCTAGGATGGAGGATGGAATTCTACTGAAGTCACTTCTTGTGTCTCTTTGATGATGGATTCACTATTCCACCAATACACAAGGACACCCCTCTCTCCCGCAACATAAATGCTACTATCAGAAAAATTCACACCTCTCATAGGCTACAAATGGAGAAGGAAGATGGAAAAATACTCTAGCACAAAAAAGGACTTGCCACATTTGTGACTCAGAGCATGACACAAGGAGCATTACATATATAGATATACAATATACTATGACATCTGAGGATGGTACCATTGCCTCTTCCATGATGTTTTTCAACCTCTTTGTCTTATCATGGAGTACGAGGACTAGAGATGCCTAGGACTTCTCCACTTGGAGCTCCAAAGGCACTACACAACACTACTACGAGACAAGAGGCCAAGTCACCTAGAGGGACCCACACACAAAGTAGTGAATTTTTTTTTCACAAATCCAACCCTACTTACACTACTATTCTTGCAAAGAGACACTCAATAGAGCATACATACATCCTGACATACATGTAATACATCAGCCTATAATCAAATTAAGATAGATACATCCATGAAGATGGAATGATAGCCCAAGATACATTGAGGTGATATCTTAGCTTATACACAATTACATATCATGATCTTTGCTAAATCAATCCATATATGGTTGTAGGTATTTTCCTCAACTCCTCATGTTGACATAAAACTAATAATGGTAGATGGCAAAGGTCATCCACGATAACCATAACAAGGAAACTGGTAAACCAAAAGCACTTGCCAAATCCAGGCTAATAGAGCTCATCAGCCCTATTATTTTTGTGTATTTACAAGAGTTAATAAAGAGGAATAAGAAGCTCAAACTCCAAGAAAAATGTGCTCGAAACCATTTAGACTGTGTCTAGTACTATTATAGACCCCTTTTGGGCAAAAAGCTCTTCAAACGAACCACTTTGATGCATCCAAATCAAAAATCATAGCAAGCTGCCTTGATTTTGACTATTTACTACAACCAAGTATAGTACAAATCAAGTCCATACATGGCCAAAAACTCCTCTTTGGTGAAGCATACAAGTGCCCCTGCTCCCTAGGACAATGGAGTAAGCATAAACCACCATAAAATGATCAAAGGGATTGCATGAAAACCATATACAACATTCAACCCTATTTTGCCATGTCATAAACAATCAAAAGAGCCCACAAATGGAACTTGAAGCTTGTAGACCAATTCACCAATGATCCTAAAGGTCAATCTTCCATTGTTAGAGGCTATGTATCCAATAGATGATGACATGGTTGGTTCAAAGAGAGAAGACGATAATCAAAAGTTTGTCTTCAGCCTTGTATGTTTTGTTGTTGGCTAGCAAAAGAGTCCCAAATCAGTCCACAAATGCACTTAGAACTCTCCTTCCATGGGTAAAGATGAATCTTCTATTGGTAAAGTCCAAGATGCAAACATAATAAGCTATAGATAGTGCATAGAGAGAAGAAGATCACAAATCTCACAATTTAGCCTTGGAAACCTTATTCTAAAAATTGTGAATACAGTAGCACACTCTCCCCAAGAGAGAATACATTAGTACACTCTCCCTAAAAGAGCCCCTTTTACATGAATAAAAAGCCATTTTTCCTTGCTCCAATGGTTGAAACCTTTCTCCTCACTTGGCACTTGAGTTGAATGGCCCCCATGAGCTCTCCTCCATCCCTTTTTCTCTAGGATTGGTACAGCACCATGGCACCCATCAAAAGAGGTTGTAAATTGCATTGCAGACCCTAGCCATATTTCACAACTCTTGTCTACTAGTTAACTTTTTGGTGAGTCAATTGAGTGATTAATCAAGGTTTAAGTCAAGCCATGCACTAGCATGACTTGTTAAGTGCTTCCCAAGGCCATAAGATAGGTCACGCTTCTAGTAGACCATAATTATTTGGTGAAATGGACAATAGATTTACTATTGCTACCTCCAGTTAAGTGTCCATTTTCACACTGTGTACTGAGACTCCTTTGACAATCGGGAGTGTGGTATGGGTGGCACAAGAGGGTGGATGGCATAGGATGATTGTATAGGTAGATGAAAGAGAGGAGTGGGAGGAAAAGAGGGGAAAGAAGAAGGAGGAGGAGGAGAGGAGGGGATGGGAAGATGAGAAGAGGAGGAGGGGGGAGGAGATGGAGGTGAGGAGAGAGGTTAAGGGGGTTAGCACGCAGGGAGGTGAGGAAGGGAGAGATAAAGAAGGGGGTGGTTAGATAGAATTTATTTTCAAATAAATTGATTTTGGTTTTTTTCTTTAAACAAAAAAAATAGAAGGAAGAAGCTGGGGGGAAGGTGAGAGGGGTCAATAAGATATTTGAAATAAATAAATCAATAAAAAGAAATAAAGAAGTGGGTGTGCATCTCCTGGCATCATGGGCACATAGGAGCATGGACAAGCAAACATAACGTGTCAAAAATATGACAGTGCACGGCAAAGGTAGAAAACACCATTCATGTCCACAAAAAAGGGGAGGTGAAATCATGTGAGAGCATGGAAAAATCAATTCCAAAAAATGCTGCTATCAGATGAACACACCAACAAATAAAAGAAAAGTGGAAAAGGCCATAGTGAAAACAAGATTGACAACTCAAACAAGGTATCGTGCATCAGAAAGGGATTTTCACATGGAATATAAGTAAAATGTCACGGTAGCACATAAGAATTAATATTAGGAGATTTATCCTTTGAAGAAAAGTGTGTATCTAACATAAAAAAGGGGCATTCATATGGAAAACATGTGAAAAAGGCACATGTGTGAGCACACGAAAATTATCATCCAGAGATTCATCCTTTGGAATAAAGTGTAGTAAAAATGAAAAGGAGCCATGATGACAAGCCATGCATGATTGTCAAGTCAAAACATAAGTTGGTTGTGAAAAGGGCCGGTTCACATGGAAAAATGTGTAAAAATGCTAATGCAAAAGAAATAAAACATTAATTCATGGGAATGCATGAGTCATAATAAAATGCAAAGAAAAGGAAAGATGTCAAAGTTGAAGTGAAAATGAAAGATGTTAAAGTTGGATCAAAACATAGTTCCAAGGGCTAGAGGAGGAGTTCGAATGAAGAAATAGTAAAAATATGTAAGACAATACAATCAAATTTAATAACAAGAAATCTATGTGTTAAAATAGTAGGCACGAAAAAGAAAAAATGTCCAAGTTGATGAGCCACACATGGCTATTAAGTTAGAATACAATTTTGAGGAGAAAAGAGGATATTCACATGGAAAAAGAGAAAAATATATATCCAAAATGAATTTGCAAACATACAAAAAGAATCTGGCATCAAAAAGGGATATTCACATGGAATATATGTAAAAAAGACACACACTAGCATGTAAAACTTAATATTAGGAGATTCATCCTTCAAAACAAAGTGTGTATCTAACATAAAAAGGGGGTATTCATATGGAAAATAGGTGAAAGAGAAACACGCATGAGCACGTAAAAATTAATATTCAAGAGATTCATCATCCGAAATAAAGTGTAGTAAAAATGAAAAGGAGCCATGATGACAAGCCACACATGATTGTCAAGTCAAAACATAAGTTGGTCATGAAGAGGGTTGGTTCACATGGAAAAACTTTAAAAAATGTATATGCAAAAGGAATCAAAAATTAATTTAGGGGCATGTGTGAGTCATAATAAAATGCAATGAAAAGGAAAGATATCAAAGTTGAAGTGCTTGATAGGGCTCTTAGATTACAACACGGTTCTAAGGACTAGGGGACGCAGTGACATGGAGAAATAGTAAAAAGACATAAGACAATACAATCAAAATTAATAACAAGAAATATATGTGTTGAAATAGGAGGCATGAAAAAGGAAAAAGGTCCAACTTGATGAGCCACACATGGCTATTAAGTCACAACATAGTTTTGAGAAGAAAAGAGGATATTCACATGGAAAAATAGCAAAAATCTATATTATTTTTTTTTCCAAACATGCAAAAAGTAATGACACACAATCCATGGGTTGAAATGACATGCTATTAAAAGAAAAACTATCGAAGAGAAGCACAAGGTTGGGACTATTATGTCAAATCTCGGTTTCGATGTAGAAATGATAGGTTTGCATGAAAATAGATTTTTTTCGTATAAAATCTTTGAAATTTTAATAATTAACTTGAAACAAAGAGCTATAAAGGAGAAAAACAACCAGGTGAAAGGAAAAAATAGGAGTATAACGTTAGGTTTTAATTCTGATAAACATCGGAGGTTTTCACCTAGGAAACACACAAAATAAGAAAATGGAAAATATGCAAAGGAAAAAACCCTTAGGTGTGGGGTGTAACATCAAAGATAGGGGACAAGGATCCCAACACGGATTAGAGAAGAAACATTCTCAGTTGATCAAGTGTAAAGGATGTTTGCATGGGTTTATGCAAGATAGACATGGAAGGATGCGTCCCTATACTTATGACCTTACCAAACCAGGTGAATATGACCAATAGGGCCTATGCACAAATAGATGGCTGGACCATGATATCTCCACAATTAAGACATAACATGCATACATATGTACAAGAGTAGGGTTAAGAACACTTGATCTATTTCGTTAGTTATGGAAAATGATTATTGGCATGCATTGAAGGATCAGAGTCGACTATAGTAGGTACCATGACTTGACACAACATACTCCAATCATGGCAAGGACCATGTAATAGCACCCAAGGAGGTAGCACTATCAATTAAGACCGTCAGTTTGTCAAACAAAGAATATATCACTCCATCAAGTGTTTCTCATGTTGGAATGATAGATCAATCTCTCACCCCATGGCTCATGTCACTTGAAGAGGAGTTGAAAAACCCACATTATACACTCAGTTTAAAAATAGACAAGATTGAGGGGCTCAGAGAAAGTATATAAGTGTGTGCAATTGTGCAACACAACTTGACTTGCATAGGTAGAAGGAAGGCCCGGGAGCCTCGTAATGCAATGTATAATATAGAATAGAGTGATATATTATGTTGTGGTTGTAGAGGCCCATCTCATATGTGTAGAGGAAAACAAGAGTGTACCTAATCCCTAGTTATCGTAACATCCCTCAATCCTCTCCTCTTTATTTTGGTCATACGAACCATCACCCTCCTCTCCTCATCATTCATGATGATGGCTCCTGTCCTATCATCTACAAGGTAGGCATACCCCTCTAGGGTATGCCTAAGATGTGTCTCCCACCCATGACCACGCTCCCGAGCATATCCAGGAGACCCCTGTATATCTGGTGTACCTACGGGGGTGGTATCTCTCGGAGTAGCACCCATAGGGGTGCCACCTGTGGACATCTAAGCAAAAGCTAGAGTGACTGGAATAGACGTCCCCACAGGTGCGGCAAATCCTACAAGTGGTGCAACTCTAGTAGAACGATGAGACGGAGACACCATATCGGTACCTCCACAACAACCACCTGAGCCACGCTCTCTCGAATCACCATGAGAGCGAGGAATAGCACATGTATCCCGAGCCGACCACGGGCTCACTACATCCATGTCTCCGCAGCATCCTCCTAAACCACTTCCTTTGTCTGGCTCAAGTCTGGAGCATCGACCTCGTCTGTTGGAAACTAAAGCATTAGAGCGCGCCAAAGTAGATCTAATAGAATTGCATGATGGTGTTTGAGACAGCTCTTGGTCTGCCATATCTCTAAATCTCGCCATCTGATCTGGAAACATACACATGAAGATCTCTTGTAACTCCTCTTCACTCATCTCTTGACTCATTATGATGATCTAAATATCCACAAAGGTCACCTGCAAATACAAAAATTGATATTAGCATAATCAATATAAATCATACAAAGCACGGTAATATAAATCTTTAAAAATGATGTTACTTAAAATGCATAGCTTATGTATCCTTATAAGTGATTCGTCAATAAATTGAGTAGGTGGATGCTCCAAGTATGAAGTACCCTATGGTCCCATGTCAATCTCTTGACACAACTCCGCATACACTGGAAGGTCAATGGACATGTCACCATAAAAGGATGAGTCCACCTCGTTCTCAAAGAATTCTTGGACTCCTGTATTTCCATCATTGTTACCTGATGCTGGCAGGACTACATGCTCCAAGCTTTTGATGGCCTCCACCCCTTGTAATATCGACCCCTCCATTTGCATATTATACTCATCTATGCTGGAACATCACTTTGATCATATACTCTTGCACTTTGGGGAGCTGAAAGTATAACGTACCACCATCGAGGTTGTCGGAGGTTTGATTGAAAATTACCTATTCACAATCACGTACAAGAGAGATTTAACTATTGTGACATGTACCATGTCGTAATACAATTAAAAAATACGAGTTCATGCACATGTTCACAATGGATTAGCAACACAAACATGTCGCGCAAATCCGTCCATTTTTTTCAGAATCTCTTTTGACAAATCCAAATGGACCTCGTCGAATTGTTGCTCCAGTTTCTTCAAGTACCACTTTGAACCACTGCACATAGAATATGATCATGGAGAAGCTACGGTAATCCACTCTGACAATACTTTGCAAGTTTTCAAAATACTCCATCTCATCTATAACCATGTTTGGATCTGTTGCTCGTTCTCAACTCTCTTGCTCGAGCCTTGCCATAATACCACAATCTGTTGTGGAGTGCATTTTGTCAATACGCTCCACATGGAAATGCTGTTCGCGTGACTATGTCCCACTATATATTTTGTATTGGACATTGAAACACTCAATTAGTTGTCACATATGAAATATAAATATAACAAATCCTAAACATGTCATCACCTTTGGACTACATCCCCTTGAGAATTCCCACTCCTTGGTTGAGACCTCCGCCCCTTCGTGAGATACTACGATCAAAGCTCCATGCAACCATTGTGTTGACATAAACCGTGGCATCTCCTCCATGCCCTCAGGATATCGAATTGATTGATGGCACGTACTACGTCGAAATTCAGATCGCGCTTTCTCTTGATCTTTCCTAGCTTGCTGGTACTTAGCGAGCCACGTCTCCATAGAGGCATGGTGCAACATACAAAAGCAATTCACTTTCTCCTCCATTGCAGCATCCATTCTTTTTTCTATTCTATTTCCAACCACCACATCTCCGGTCAGTCTATCATCATCCTTTAGCGACCATAGCATACTATTGTCTGAATCCACCATTGGTAGCCATTGTGAAATATGCACAAACACCTCAGACACCAGCCAACCTTCAACCATGCTACCTTCTGGCTGAGCTCGTTGTTGTACAAAGCCTTTCAGAGTTTTCATGAATCACTCCAAGAAGAACATCAATCACGTATGGATAGGTGCAAGAATCTCTACTTCATCTACAAGATGTACAAGAAGGTGGATTTGTATCGTGAGCATGCTGGTAAACAAGTATTTCTCAAAGAGATAGACCATCTCCACTACTCCCCACCTTGCGGATTCAATAGAGGATGTCTTAATCTCCTTGTATGAATTACAATCCATTTGTAGTAAAAACTTGACATACCTTATGCCAATCATGGGATTTTAGCCCTGATAATTGATCGTCTCAGAAAACGCGGACCTGAGAGAACACATCATATCCGTTCGAGTGCGGATAGTTGACTATTTGCTTCAGAATGCGCTCTTCTTTAGTGGACAAAATCCAAGGAGCACAAGATAGCTGTTGCAAGCAACCATCAGCATTCAATTGTGGCCAAAGCGCCTCCATCTTGCCTATCTCCTTCAAATCCATTTGTGCCCTTATAGATTCTCTCTTTCCTATGATGTGGTTCCATAGTATAAAGGACACTGTCAATTGTGAGATGGGTTGTTCTTATCTGGTCAACATCTTGAGGGGCGTTATTTCTTGAAAGATTGTGACAGTTGGATGGGTGGAGTGGAATTTGATATATTTTCTTCCTATTGAGTATTGAGAGTGGGAGGCTAAGGATTAAAATAATCAAGAAATTTTGTTTACACTTTTCATGACACATGATCACATGTAGATAGGCTAGGCACAATTTCTTCAATACATACATTATTTCTGTGTGTAGCATCTATTGATTGGTTACATACCATGATCCAACATTGCATATGTTTTCAAATCATGAATGATTGGACATAGAGTTCATTTCAAAAAACCATATTTCTACTAGGACACATTGCATAAAAAATAGGTTTATATTCAAAGCATGTTTATTTTGAAGACTCAATTATCAAATGATCATCAGCGAGCATTTCTTAAAGAAAAAGAGGACATGTGTTGAAAATGTGTGCAATTACAAGAACAAAAGGCCAAGGAAGAGAATAACTCGTCCAAGATAAAAGATGGAGAAAAATGATGTGATTTACAAAAATCAATATTTTTTCCTATTTTGATGGATTTACAAATTTTCCTATGTAGACTTGTTGATCAAATGCATTTTGCTCAATTTGAGTACCTGATCGACTATATTCAGAGTTCATATGACAAAGTTATAATCCAAAGAAGTTGCAAATATGCATAGGGCAGAAAAAATGAAAATAGTGAAAAGCAGTAGAAAAGCAAAAGCCAAAAGCTGAAAGCAAAAAGCCTAATATATGTGAGAGAAATTGTGAAAAATATATAGGATGAGGAAGAGAAGGAGCAAGGGGCCTTCCCCCTAAATTCCAATTGTATCTTGTGAGTGAGGAGAGAGGAGGGTCGTATACAGGAGTGCGAACTCTTGTTGTGCTAGTTGTGAAGTCGGAGAATTTGGATGTCGAAGTATCGAGTGTCGGCCAAAGGTTTTCAATGTATGAGAATACTATTCACTTGGTTTTTTTTTTAAATTGTTGGTTTTTTAAAAATTTATATTAGAGTGAGGCTCTGCCTACTTTTGGGTTTTAAGTTGTTTTGAGCTACAAGAGGCATTGTTTGGCATTTAGTTTCCTATGTGTTTCGTATGGTGTTTATCGAAATATTTTAAATTTTTGAGTTGTGTTGTGCATTTAACAAAGTTAATTCCCCCAACAATCGGCACTCCTTAACGCCTTGTTATCAGGTAGTGAATGAGACTTGCTCTTGATCACCACTCACATAACAACGCATGTCTTGATCAAGGCACAACCATGTACCCTTGAGCATCCTCCACCTATGATACTTGAACACTAGGCATAAAGTCTGTCATATAATAAAGTACTTGTAATTGAAAAGGAAAGTTACCAATTCATCCCAAAGTGAAATAATAATCAACTAAGAGAAAAAATTTACTTGAAAGCCATGTCCCTTGTTGTGACCCAACACTCCACAGTGTCAGGACTATGAGTTATTTTTTATTTCCAAGTTTTGCCTAGAATCCTTGTTACATAATCCTTCGATGCACTTTTTATGACGTACGTGCTTTTGGTACATCTCAAACCCTTACATTTGTTGAACATCTGTGAAAAAATTGCAATCGGTATGAACCGGCTTAGATGTATATTCTTTGAGCCGGTGCTTGGCTTCATAGAATTTAGTATGTTTGTTGAAATTTTTATGCTACACATGTGCAAAATGTCGCTTCTACACAATGGCCATTCTATGCTATTGAGATTCGATATGTGTATAGACTCAAGGGTTTCATATTCTCGACCCCCCTTGGGCAGCATGTACTTGGAGTCATAGAAAAAAATTAGATCCTCTGCAAGCTACTTAGCTACATGCCCCTCAAGAGTAATCTACCAATTTCGAGGTGATAACACTTAAAAGAACCTGTGAAACTCTCAACATTTTGCCACTCACAGCAATCCAAAGGGTATACTTTTGTAAATACAAGACAAGTAGTTACATAGATACCATGAAATTTCTCATTCTCAATGAGTTGCAAATACATGTTTTACAATTTCTCATTTCTCATTCTCAATGAATACACGTTTTACAACCGCCTTTGTTACAAGGTGAGAATCAACATTCCTTTATTTGAGAGCTAAAATTTTACCCTTCTAGTGCTTTGATACATTTGCAATTGCAGATGTTTTCACCCTAAAAGCTCCTTGCATACTTGGACGCATATGCACCCAAGACAAGCAATGATACGTACCAGTAATCCAGTTCCCTTCTTCATCTTTTCTATTACATACTTCTATCGAGAGAATTCTTATTCTTCTCTCAGGCATTATAACCTATGCATTAGATGTAAAGAAGTATGTATTAACCCCTAAATAATAAGCATTTTAAGTCTGTCTAATAGTTACCAATATGCCATACAAATCAACATGGCATTAAGAGATGTTTACATTTTTGTAAATAACCATAAACATTGATATTGAAACACATGTGGATATATGCATCGTCACAAAGTATAGATTCAATTACAGGGCATCACTTTAATCATACAATTTACATAAAATATAGTGAAAAGAATAGCACAATAATACTCAGAGAATTTTTCCAAAATAAATTTTATTATAATGAATAGGAGTCTAATTTGACTCAATACATTGTATAAAATATGGATATTATAGAGTAGTTTTTACAAGGATAGTAGCCACATGGCATGCAAATCTTAATAGGCGCATTGGATTGACACCTTAGATATTCTATGACTCAACACATTGTGCGTTACATGGATGATATGATAGAAGAGTTTCATGGATCATTGCCAATTGGCATGGAGATTCGAATGGACACACATGACCAATAAAGCATAGGATTTTTGAACCATTGACTTCTAGCAGATCCATATCATCCAGCACAAAGGAATCACTCACCACATCAAAATAGTCGATCGAGAATTATGTGCTTCACCTAAACCTTGTACAATACCTACATGTACAAAAAAATACTTGCATGAATCTCTTTTAACAAAAAATATCTAGATAACTGCATGAATAGAAGTAATACCAAATAGGGACAATTTACCTATAAGATGATTTGCTGAAGATAAGATTGAATTGTTGCTAATCAAAACCCATTGCAAATGATGGACATAAGGAAACATCAATCCCATCAAACATAAAAGTCACTAATTAAATGAATAAATTTTAGCACCACAAAATATGACAGATTTACCCATCAATTGAGCTATAGAATCTTTGCTCTACCTTGTGTGTTGTGGTGCAACAACAATTGATCCTTAAGTTAGAACTAGCATCAAACCCTATTGTAAAGATAGTAGAAAAGAGATAATGTAGAGAGGAAGAAAGAGAGTGTGTGTGAGTATGTGGTAGAGAGAAAAAAGTGAGCACCTATCCAATCTTGCCCAAATTAATCTCTGCAAAAGGTAATAGCAAGAGTTAGTATTTACAGGAAGGTATATTGAAATAACAATAGAAAAGATGAAAAACATAGAGAGAGAAAGAGAGAGGGAGAGAGAAATGAGTACTTATGCAATGTCACCCAAAATGATCTCTACAATAAAACAACAACAAGGGTTAGAACTAACATCATGTTGTATTGAAAAGATAGCAACAAAAAAAAAAAAACAAAAAAAGAGATTAACACCTTTGTCTCTTGCTCCAAATAAACTCTACAAGAAAACAACAATTAGAATCAACATTAAATTTTATTGAGAACACAACATAAAAGAGAAACAACACATAGAGAGAGGGGTGAAAGAAAGGAGAGAGAGAGAGAGAGAGAGAGAGATGAGCACCTCTTCTTCCTGCCCAAAACAACCTAACAATAATACCATTAAGAAATAAGATCAAACCCTATTAAAAAAATAGCAAACAAGAGAAAATGCAAAGAGAGATGGGCACCTATGTTTTGCCCAAAAATTGAAGTTGAATGGAGAAGAAAGTACAAAGGTAAGCAGAATGCTCAAAACCCTAATTACTCTCAACAGGGAGCTTCAATGGAGACAAAAACTCACGAGTATAGAGAAGAGAGGAAAAGTGGTATGTTGCTCAACTTTTGGGTCAAATTGATTTCATGAGGGAAAAAAAAGGCTGAAATTGAAAATTCTTCAAAAAAAGTGAAAAAATACGAGGTGAGAGAAACTCAAATTTTGTGCACTATTCATTCTCCCTTTTTTAAAATCCCCCACCACCCTTTTTTAAATAGAAAACCCAAGATTTTGAGAGAGAAGATTCACCCTCCATGGATGTCAATATCTAGCCTTCCTATTGACAATCCAAAAGGCCCACATCTTAAACTATAACATTTTTAAGGGCCCATTTGTGAGTTCATTTTTTTCCTAATGGAACAACATCTGAATGGCCCCCCCAAAAAGGAAAGAGAGATTTTTGTTAAAGCTCATAACAAAGATACAATCATTGAAAGATCTATCAATGAAGATGATCCCTCTTAAAAGTTTACTAGTGCTTGAATTTATCCATAGACAGATTTTTATCCACAAAAATCTTGGGAGGATTTTGCAAAAATTCAAAACAATACATTCACTCCACAAGAATGATAAATCTAGTAAGGAAGCAACAAGCATGAAAGTATAGAATATCAAGCTATTGAATATCAATATCCATATTTGGATTGACACACAAATTAGTTATTATCTTTCCATTATCATGGAAAATTTATGCATATAATCCATATACCAAGAAAAACGGGTGGTCAATCTTACTAAAGGATCTTTGCTAATGCATATTTGCAAACTAAAGATAGCTATGATAGGCTTGCACGGAACTATCCAATCTCTTGGAATAATAGGGCAATTAATTTGGGGACTTATTAATGAGCCATTATGGCTCAAATATATTCTCCTTGAGATCTAAGAATCAAACCCTGAATAGCTACTAACCAACAAAGGTAGATTAGGGACAAGGAAACTGAATAGAGGAAGAGGAATAAGGGATATGAGGGATGAGGTAGTGGATAGGCAAAGTCATAAAAGGATGAAAATGATAGTGATGGAGAATTAGAAATAGAAACTAAATTAGACAATAATGTGGTTAATAAATATGGTGATAAGGTAGATAAGATTAGAGGGTAAGAAGGCATAGGATCAGTAGGGATATGTAACGTGTCCACCTGTCCGCTTGTAGGACATGTTTAAGAACCCCATCAGGAAAAGAGTCCAAAAAGCGCCGCCTGGCACTCCCACGGAATGTCACGGGGTTTGCGATATAGGTCTTCTCGAGTTTGCCACGAAGCAAAAGCATTCTGGCCGTTCCCACTTAGGATCGATCTGAGTCAAGGTTTTCCTAATGGTCAAGTTCCTTGAAGGTAACTAGTGTCGAGCCCCAGACGAACTACTTTATGCAAAAACATCAGGGTCGAAGTGGATTTATATTGCACTTGGTTCAAGGAGAATGGAAAATGAGAGGAATGTGAAGCTTGATCTCTCTGCCCATAAGGCATAGTTCCATTCCATTCCCCTAAAATAGTATAAATCGGGACTCTAGCTCTCTAGATTCTAGGTTATCATTACCTTGCTGTCAATCCCGTTGAGAAAAGTTCCCGGCCAACCGGGACCACCCTTCCATAGGACGGACCCATGGTCACATCCATCACACTTTCCTCAGGTTGCTTTAGTTGTCTAATTACCTACCACATTCAATTTGACAAGCAAAAATAGCTTCCTTAAAATTAGCCAATTATTGACTGGTTCCTTCACGTAATCTTAAGCACTGACATAGAAAAACAATGTCAAGCAAGTTCCTTTTCAACATTTGATCTTTATTTATCAGTCTTTGGAATACATCATACAATCCAACGCAAAGGCTGTTCCATAATCCGCCCGAAGGCTAATCCATAATTTACCCGAAGGCAATTCCATAATCCACTCGAAGGCAATTCCAATAATCCTTAGGGATCGCTATTCCAAGTTTCCACATGTAGACTAGTATGCGGGCCTCGAGATCCAATCTCGAGTCACATCGGCCTCTTGTGCAGGACCCGGAGGTAAGGAATTTACGGTCAGAGCCCCCCTGGCACCCAAGCATCCTCCTGCTCCAAGTAGCACCCACGGAGTGACCTCTTGTGGCGGGTTTGATCCAAGTACCCAGCGTGGCTAACAACCCCCTTGGATAGGGTCAGGCATACAGTCGAGGGTAACTGATGCTGCCTCTCCCTCCAGGCTTTTGACCTGAAGTATTAGTTATTTTCTAGCATTAGTTCATTGAGAAAAGAAGTACAAATAGTGCTTCTAAATATACAATCACAATCATTCCAGTGGTCGTTTGTATGGCCAATTGCTAAGGTGTGAATCCTTCTCTCCGAATGCATCCAGCAATCGATCCGGGATTAATTGCGACTTGGCAAGATCCCAAGGGTTTCGTAAGCTAAGTTGCTTGTTTACCCTTTTATCCTTAGGTTAGGGATTATACCCAGTTAACCCAAATTGTTTCCACCTTATATTTCTATTAAAGGCAATAAATCCTGGGCAACCTCACCGCCCTAACTTGATTGGTCAATTGCTTGCTAGGCAATTCGTAATTACCCTACTTGGCAAATCAACGTCATAGAAGGGTGATGTAGCAGGATGTCTACTCATCCTTTAGAAAATTAGACTTGTACTTAGAACTCGCCAAACCTTATGCTAAGGGGTGGCAATACTATTTTGTGATTTAAATGCAAAACCATGCGACGTTGCAACTTGTTGCATAGGTGTCACACCTGACTTGTGGGATTAGTTCTCCCATCAAATAGTATTCCTGGGTCAAGAATACTTTGGTCAAGATGTAGGGTTTGGGAGTGCTCTGCACCCAACCCAACCCTAACCCTGCTAGGCTGATAATGCTTAGCCCTAGGGTTTCTAAATTTCCTTGCGGAAGTCTAGTATTAGGCCAATTGATCCTTAGGGTAAGAACCCTAGATTGCATAGGCATTTAACTAACCCTAACATTCCGTGAATGTGGGTAGTGTTGGGAAACACGGATCTAGAGTTCGTTAGCTATGATGGACGCAAATCATAGAACCGATACATGATAGAGAGAAGAGATTGTAACTCAAGTGAATTAGATTCCAAGATAGATTAGCTTGGACTCATAAAGACAATCTTGAGTAACTCAAACTGATAGTACCATTACATTGAAATGAGTGTCAAGTACATGCTTATATAGCCTTTTTGGATAGTACCACTCTTCCTCTCTGTGCTTATGGGATTTTGGACATCTCATCTAGAGCATACAACTTTTATAATCTCTCTTATACAAAGCCTCTTCTAAGCATACATCATTTGATTTCTCAACACCCCCCCTCAAATGATGAGTCTCTACCCTTGCTGGCTTTTGTCCCCCTTGCATGAAAACGTGGACCAAGAGACTAGCTCTTTGGCAGCCTAGTCAAGTTAAGGCTTGAAACTTTACATCTTTGATAGGGTTTTTACAATATCCACTATGGGAACAAATTCTTTAAAACAGTTTGTCATAGTTGTTGATGGTAGCGGAAGTATCTTTTTATTCTTCTTCATTCATGAGTTGATTTTGGTGGTGATTATTCTGCATCTGCTGTGCTCTTTTCTTGTGGAAGCATTCACTGGCAATATGGCCAGTTTTACCACAATAATGACATGTCATCCGATTTCTATTGTCGGTGTTGAATCCTCGACCTCTTCCTTTGGGTCCAGTAGCTCCTCTAGCGTATAAGAGGTTTTCCCTTGAGCTGGTTTCTTTTACATCTTTGCTTTTAAATTTGCTTTCTCCATCAAGTAGTGAGTGCTCAATATCTTTGAGTGAGAGACTTGAAACATTACTTAGAGTAGACACAAGGTTTTCGTATGGATCCTTGTTTACACTTGCAAGCAGTATGGCTATTGCTTCATCTTCATCAATATTCGTTTTAAGAGTTGCAAGCTGAGTTTTTAAACTCTTAAACTTATTAATGTGTATGGTCATAGAAGCACTGTCTTTGATATCTAGTTTATAAAACTGCATGAGAAGTTTTACCTTGAATGGAGTTGTTTTGAAGAAGGATGTGTAAATGGTCTTTATATTGATTTGGGGTTGAAATGAGGGGAGAGTTTTAACCTTAGTTTAGAAAAGAAAGGATATGGCAACTTTAACCTTAGTAAATAGGGCTTTATATTGATTCCACGGCAGCTTCTGGCTCCATTTTCTGTCTTTTTCTCTCGATTTGATGGCGCGTCATGGAGGCCCCTCGATTCTGTCTCCTCCTCGATTCTGTCTTACCACGAGAACTCTTGGGCAATGTCTATCCTTTTACAAGAAGATTGAGATTTACAAGGGATTCGATAATTGTGCAAGCAAATAATTTCATGCAGGAAGGTCTTACCAATTGGCAATCTTGCTCAATGGCAGTGTCTAATCCCTTACAAGAATGGAAATTCTAATCACAAATAACCACCTCTTAGGATTTTTAATAACTAATTGTCAAGTGTATTAACAATCCGTTCTTTTAGTTCAAGCCGAGTTTAGACACATATAGTGTGAAGGTAATTTGATAATGCAGTGTGAGATGAGTAGGTTGATTTGAATGGAGTTGTTTTGAAGAAGGATGTGTGAATGGTCTTTATATTGATTTGGGGTTGAAATGAGGGGAGAGTTTTAACCTTAGTTTAGAAAAGAAAGGATCTGGCAGCTTTAACCTTAGTAAATAGGGCTTTATATTGATTCCATGGCAGCTTCTGGCTCCATTTTTTGTCTTTTTCTCTCGATCTGATGGCGCGTTGTGGAGGCCCCTTGATTTTGTCTCCTCCTCTCGATCTGATGGCGCATCGTGGATGGAAAGCTTTCTTCTTCCACCCAAGGCAGCAGTAATCGGTGCCAAGCTTCAGAGCTTCAAGCTCTATCTTTCTTCTCTGTCTCTTTAATCCTAAGAAAGCCCAATGTTCTGACTAGCTCGTGTATGTTTTTCAGGATCTGAGCTTGGACATAGACAGTGAGTAAACTACACTGTTACACCAGTGAATCTTTGACACAAAGCCCCATAATGACATGACTCGTGGCCTGTCATTGTACACGATCTGTGCTGTAACCTTTCTCCATTCTTGCATACATCAAATGTACTTCTATGGTGTTTGCAATAGCTCACGGCACCAGTAGACATGAATACACTTCAAAGATGGTCTAAAAACTTCTTCCTTAGAAAAGCGATGCCTCTTTGTAGTAAACTTCGATCTCTTCTCCACGATTTCTTAAACTAGAGCACTTTCAAAAAAAACTTGGCAAAGCCTCAATACTCGAACCTCCTAATCTTGAAATGAGGAACAACCAAACATTGGATGACTTTGAGAGATGGAAAGAATGAGAGAATGGAAGAAAGGAAGATTGAGAAAGTGCCCACCCACTAGCCAACTAGCTCAGCCATGGCTTTGATACCATGTTCAGAAACACGGATCTAGAGTTAGTTAGCTATGGTGGACGCAAATCATAGAACCGATACATGATAGAGAGAAGAGATTGTAACTCAAGTGAGTTAGGTTCCAAGATAGATTAGCTTGGACTCATAAAGACAATCTTGAGTAACTCAAACTGATAGTACCATTACATTGAAATGAGTGTCAAGTACATGCTTATATAGCCTTTTTGGATAGTACCACTCTTCCTCTCTATGGTTATGGGATTTTGAACATCTCTTCTGGAGCATACAACTTTTGTCATCTCTTTTATACAAAGCCTCTTCTAGGCATACATCATTTGATTTCTCAAATAGGTAGGACCTTTGAGGTTGAAAATATTAAGTTGATTTCTTGAGTGTGATATTAGGCATAATTTTATTGTGGCTTAGCTCAACCTATCGCATTGAGGTGATCATCATTTGAGTTACACCATTACAAGCGATTTACCTAATTGATCTAATTGTCTTGTGACAATACTTTTCCTAAAAGATGTAAATAATTGCAAGATATTAAATTCCATGCAAATATGTGATTCATAGACTTTTTCATTCTATGCAGCTATAAGTTCTACAATGATCGTTACTTTCCTTGCCTAAACTATAACGATGCAACAGAATCAAAGCTTTAACATCCTTAATGAAGATGCATTCAAACTTTGATGGAAAGACTCCATGCATGGGTGAATACCATGAGTCCAACATTAAATTAATCCTTCCTTCAACACTTAACCCAACCTAAAATGCAACCATCTTCGCATGCAATTTGCAAAGTTCATAATTCATTTCCATGCATTGCGACAATTTGGACATCATTCAATGGGCGTCTAAGATTATCCTCTATATGAACCACGACAATGAATTTAATTTTTAAGTGCATCATGCGACATAAGCTCTATCCTTCTTAGCAAGATATCATCTTCTAAGTTACTCATTATACGTCAAGAAGATTGCAACTACCCTTGTCCACAAGAGTGCGAGCAACTTCAAATATTCGACATGCACTAAACTTTATAAAACGAATGAATAAATGCATTTCTAACTTCCCTATGAAAATAAAACGTGCCTAATGCATCCTTTCATGCAGAATTAAATTGTAAGAACCTGGGCATTGAGGTTCGGGGTGTTGTCCACACGTGTGCTCGGGGTAGAAGCTCCTGCGTGTGCACCTCGCGTCTTTTGGTTAGGGGCCATTAAATCTCGGTTCAACAACTTCCTCTTGGGTCTCTTACACGTTACGAATTCTCCTTGATCGAGATCTTCCCCTCCACGCAGGACACGGCCTTTGCAGACTTGGTTTTAAAACCCCAAGGGAGCCATGGGTAAATAGGGCCTATGAAAAGATTTTATAGAAGCTTCCAAGCTTCTGGAGTAACTAGAGATGACGTGGAGAGAGAAGAAGATGAGGATGATGAAAATAACAATGTTGATGAGGATGGTCTTGTTGGTGGGAGTGATGATGAAGATGATGATAGCAGGGGCGTGGTGCAACAAGCGATGATGGCGGTAGCTCCCAGGTGGCGTGGCGGTGTCTTCCACGGCAGCGACAGCAGCATGTTACCTTCCTCTCTCCCTTCAAGCTTCAAGTGGGAGGTTTTTATAGGCTAAGGTGGGGGGGTAGCCTCCAAGTGTCAGGCTGCATGCCTACCTCCCCGTGCCTTCCACCACTCCACACAAGTCATGCTCTTCTCACACTCCCTCTCCCCGCCATACATCGGTCAAGGGGGAGGGGGCTATTAAAAAAAATTGCCAAAACTTATCCATTATCCCCTTTTTTTTTCCCCCTTGAGGAGGTATTCCTATGTGGATTACGTGTTTTTAGCCTCGGCCTTCCATACACGATGCGGGCTGGTGTTCGTTGATACACGCGGAGTAAGCTCTTAGCCAAGGGTCTTCTTGTCACGGGGAGGTCACTTGAAATTGCTCTTGCATGGGGTGTATGGGGTCAAAAATCATTCATATTTTGTGAGAAAATATTACATTCTCTCTCCCTTAGAGGAATTGAAATGTCCTCATCTCAAGAAGAAATGGGAGTATTGTTGGTTGAGAGTACTTTCATCCATCCAAGTGGCATCCTCTTCGGGATAATATTTTCACTGGATGAGATATTCTCTCAAGGTTTTGGATCTCAAATGCCTCTCCCTAACATCTAAGATCCTCTCAGCAGGTCGTAGCTCAAGGACTCCTTGGCTAGGCATTACAACTTATTGATAATCAAGCACATGACTAGGGTTAGGTACATATTTCTTTAGTAGACTGATATGGAATACATTATGAAATTTTAGGCTTTTGGGGAGTTGTAATCTATAAGCATTAGGCCCTAGGCACTTGAGAATCTTGTAGGATCCACAATACCTTGGACTTAGCTTTTTGCATTCGCCCAAGGATAGGGAACTCTTCTTTGGACGTACGCGAATGAAGACCATATCACCTTTAACAAAAGATCTGTCTTGATGCGTCAAGTCCACGTAAGCCTTTTGTCTATCCTTGGTGGCTTGGATGTCCTATCTTATTGACTTGATTTGGTCATCCATGTCTTCCAGCATCTGCTTTGAGGCTTCAACCCTCAAGGTTGGATCCGAAAAGCTTAAAGGACTGCAACAATCATGCTCGTACAATGCTTGAAAAGGGGTAATCTGAATGCTTTGTTGGTAAGAAGCATTGTAGGCAAACTCAACCAGTGGCAAATATTGGATCCACTTTTTGGGTTTGTGACAGCAGTGTGCCCTTAGCATATCCTCAATGACTTGGTTGATTCGCTCCATTTGACCATCAGTTTGGGATTGGTAAGTTGTACTGAAACAGAGTTGAGTCCCAATGGCCTCGAAGATAGCCCTCTAGAAGTGTGACGTGAACAGTGAGTCATGATCACTAATGATTCTTCTAGGTAACCCATGTAGTTTGAATATCTCCTTGATGGATAACCTTGTGATGTCTGAGGCTTTATAGTTTGTCTTAACAAGGATAAGGTGTGCAACCTTGGGGAGCATATCTACCACAACCATAACGGAGTTGTATCCTCCCTGAACTTAGGGTAGGCCAACAACAAAGTCCATACTAATGAATTCCCATTTCATTTGGGGAATGTCAAGTGGTTGCAATTTCCGTGGTATTTTGACATGTTCGGCCTTAATGCATTGACAAGACAAACATTCTGTGACATATTTGAGAATGTCACCTTTGAGCCTATCCCAATAATAATAGCTCTTTTTGACTGCATTGAGGGTCTTGGCATAGCCAGGATGTCCTGAAAAAGGGGAGTCATGGGCTTCCCAAAGTATCTTCTGCTTGAGTGATTAACTTGCCAGTATACATAATCTCGTTCTATAGTAGACAAGTCCATTATTGGTAGAGAATTCTTCATACTTTGACTGTAACTTCGGGTCTTGATCCTTGATGGGGATCTCACTTAGATATTTCTAATAGGTTGGGTCATGGCATGTCTCTTCTTTAGCTAGCTCAAGAATTGGGTTGTTTTGCATGGATACCTTCGTGGCTAGAGATCTGGCTGTTGATGGATCTTGCAAAATCAGAGAATTAAAAAATGCCTTGCGACTGAGTGCATCGACAACTACATTCTTCTTTCTAGGCCGGTATTTGATTTCAAAATCATATTCCTCCAGCACTTCAATCCATCGACGTTGCCTCATATTGAGCTCATTCTGGGTAAAAATCCATTTAAGACTTTTATGATCCGTCACTAGGGTAAACTTGTTACCCAACAAGTAGTGTCTCCAAAGCTTGAGAGCATGGATGACAGCTAACATCTCCAGATCGTGGGTAGCATAATTTCTCTCATGGCTCTTCAGTTTCCTTGAAGAGTATGCTACAAGATGACCTTCTTGCATAAGCACACATCCTAAGGTAAGTGTGCTAGCATCACTTAAATGCACACTTCTTCTTTTTGGCATAAAGCTTGTGTGCCCTCATTGTCTCAACGATAATGTGAAGCAAGGGTTCATAATCTTCTTCCTGTTTGGAGTAGACTAGGGTATCGTCAAAGAAGACGAGTACAAAGTCATCAAGATAGGGCCTAAAGATATCCTACATTAGCCGGTTGAAGGTAGCAGGAGCATTTGTCAGCCCGAATGACATGACCAGGAACTCAAAGTATCCATACCTTGTGCTGAATGCCGTCTTTGGGATATCTTCTTCCTTGATCCTTATCTGATAATATCTAGACCTGAGATCAATCTTGGAGAAGATCTTCACACCTTGAAGACGTTCAAAAAGTTCTTGGAATGGGATATTTATTCTTAATGGTTGATTGATTCAACCCTTTGTAGTCAAACTGAAGCGTTCCATCTTTCTTCTTCTGGAGCAACATTAGAGCTCCCCATGGTGAACTACCAGGACGGATGTAGCCTTGGTCTAACAGTTGCTTGAGTTGCTCCTTCAGCTCAATTGCTTTCGGGATGGACATTCTATATGGTCTCTTTGGAATTGGTGCAGCTCTTGGCACTAGCTTGATTTCGTGATCAACTTTCCTTTGAGGAGAAATTTCAGTCGGCTCTTCAAGAAATACATATGCATATTCCTTTAACCATGAAGGTTCTTCCCTAGATTCCTGATTCTGATCTAGCTTTTTTAGCTTAATCAAATAGACAGGTAGCCCCTTTCTAACCCCTTTTATTATCCGAGATGCTTTGGCCAGTTGAATTTTTGGCTTCCCATCCTCTCCTTGAGTTATGATTAATTTCCCTTCAGAATTTCAAAAGGAAACTTGGCCCTTTCCACAGTGAATGTGGGCATCATTAGGTTTAAGCCAATCCAATCCGAGCAAACACTCGTAGACACCTAGGTTCATAACCCTAAATCTGGCCGAAGTCAACTTTCCACCCAGTAGGAATTTACCTTAGTAGTTGCCTGGTACAAGTGACCTCACGACCATTTGCTAATTCCACAAGTAAGGTAGGTGCATCTTTTGTGTCTATTTCTAATCTTCTTGCATAGACTCGTGAAATGAAGGAATCCATACTGCCACAATCAATCAAGGTTTTGAAGCTTTTACCTTGATAATCCGATGGAGTTTGAATCACCAAGAATTGGCGATTCTGGCCTTTCTTGTGAAGGGCGGCATGGATCATTGCCCTCTCAATGTCTGCTTTCATGGATGGGTCTTCTTCATCACACAGCTCCTTGTTGGCAACACTAGAGGTTCTCCCTCTGGCCATGACGGCAACTCCTTGTCCATGGGCAGCACCTTGGGATGCCCCTTGACATTATCCTCTGTTAAGCTTGGGACATTGCCTTCTAAAGTGACCAGGCTCATTGCAATGGAAACAACGAGGATTGCGGCCATTACCTTGTGTAGGAACGAAGTTATTGACAGTGTTGGCCCTGGCTTTCTTCCTTTGTCCTTGATTTTGGCCCTGCTCGCTTAGCCTGGGACCTATACACTCCCTTGTTCTGATCCTTGTAAGACCAAGTCCTGTTATTTCTTGGCTTGGTCTACACATCCTGTATTATCGGTGCAGCTTGAATGAGCGCATCCTGAAGGTCTGTTGGGTGCATTGACTCTAGGTGGGTGTTTATGGGTGGGTTTAATTTAGTCCAAAACTTTGACCCCTGTTGTGTCATATCCATTTGTGGCGTGTACTTCAAAAGAGAGACAAATTTTGAATAGTATGCATCAAGGGATAGACCAAGCTGCTTTAGTTCATAGAATTCATTCATCTTCTGTGTGCGGTAGGCAGGTGGTAGATATCTTCCTCGCACAGCTCTTTTTAGCTTCTCCCAAGTAATTGACCCTTCCGAGATCCCTTGGTCTCTGCACCATTGTTTCCACCAAAGCCTTGCTTTGCCGGTAAGCTTCAGCTTGGCGAGCATAGCTTGGTTAGCGGGTGCAATACCTACTGCTTCAAAATAATCCTCCATGGATTTGATCTAGATCTCGGCATCATTTTGGATGGACCTTCCCTTACCATCGAATTCTGGTGGCTTGATTTGTTTGAGAAGAAACTTCTTGTCTTGAATTATAGCCGTACTTGGTGTAGGGGTCGAACTAGAATCTGCACTTGAGGTTGTGCCTGGGCATTAAAATACTTTACGTTTAAAACTTACTAGACATTTCTCACATTACATTGACATGCCCAGTTTAGCTTTTAGCCAAGTAACCTAATCACTTAACTCCATTACCAACACTTACGGCCAAAACAATCATTGATAAAAAGCCTATTTCATTCATATGGGCATAGCCCTTCCGAGTACAATTATTTTTGGGAAGATGAAACAAGCTAATACATATCAATTTGGCGAGAATAAGATTGTGTTACATTTAGATACGAGAACTGAGTAATAATATGGATTGGGGTCATGGATTTTCAAGAATCGATAGGTCATAGGAAGCTTGGGGTATCCTTTCCTTTGATACCCATTCTTCTCATAACGTCCCAACACCTTGATTCTGTCGGCAGGGAGTATTTGAGTCACTTCCTTGTACACATACTTGTTCTGCTTAACCTTTCGACTATTGACATGTAGGGTTGCGTTTGCGTGAGCCTCAATAAAGATGAAAAACTTCACAATCTTTAAGTCCTCCATCCACTTGATTCTCTTCAAGTTGGTCTTCGGTACGCAAGTTGCTGGGCAGCTACGTAATAAATTCCTAAATCACCCGTCCATCTCCATTCAACGTACAGGGGTGAAGGATTGTAGATACAGTCTAGGATATTCATCATACCTAGCCTTCGTCGATAATCCGAGGCACACATCACAGTCATAAACATAACCTGGAACACCAAGAATTTGTTATATGCTTCGTGACTCTGCAAGCTAGGATCGATAAGTAAGCAAGGAAATGTTCTTAATAACAACATTTGCTCTATTTTCCCTCATTAAGTTTCCTTGTAAATATTAGATCATCGTGGTTCGCTCTAATACCAACTGTAACGTGTCCACCTGTCCGCATATAGGACATGTTTTAGTAGTCCATCGGGAAGAGATCGAGAAAGTACCGCTCGGCATTCCACAGAATGTCACGGGGTTTGCGATCTAGGTCTTCCCGAGTCTGCCACGAAGCGGAAGCATTCCGGTCGTTCCCACTTAGGATCGACCTGAGTCAGGGTTTCCCTAATGGTCAAGTTCATTAGAGGTAACTAGCATTGAGCCCTAGACAAACTACTTTACATAGAAATATTAGGGTTGAAGCGGATTTATACTGCACTTGGTTTAAGGAGAATGGGAAACGAGAGGGATGTGAAGCTCGACCTCTCTACCCATAAGGCATAGTCCTATTCCGTTCTCTTGCAGTAGTCATAGGCATCCTTATGAATGGTCGACCACTAATAACCTGCTAACAGAGCCTTCCTAGCTGTAGCTTCTCCTGCAAAGCGGCCTCCACATGGCTCATCATGGCAAGCTTTCAAAACAATCCCAATCTCATCTCCTGCAACAAATCTTCTGAGCACTTCATCTTTGCCTTTCTTGTACGGTGCACCGCCTAACAAAGTGTAGGGGGCTGATTCTAACATAAGCTTCTTCATTTCTCGACTAGAAATGCCAAGAGGGTACTGTTGGGTTGCTAGCAGGCTGGCAATATCTACATACCAGGGGGTTACAGTTTCTACCAGGAATAGGGAAGCATCAGGGTGGTCTGGATCATCCTGCTCCTCATCTACAATCTGCAGGATACACGACAAATGATCAGCCAGAACATGGGAATGACCAGATTTGGTAATTACCTCAAAGTCGAACTTCTGGAATAGAAGGAGCCATCTCATCATTCGTCCTTTCATGTCTACTTTGTTCATCAAGAAAGACAAGGCCTCATGATCCACATAAAGTTTAAAGTGGGTAGATAGTAGGTAGTGGCAAAACTTCTTTAGGGCAAACACCATTGCCAAGCACTCCAGCTCGATCACTGTATAGTTCCGCTTTGTATTAGTGACTTTTCATCTTGTGTAATATATCGGTTGATCTAATTTCGAGGGGCCCTTTTGACATAGAAAATCACCTAGCCCTTCAACTGATGCATCAGCGTGTACATGAAACTCCTTTGTCCAATCAAGATGTTGCAGGATGATCAAGACTCTAGCTCTCTAGATTCCAGGTCATTGTTACCTTGCTGTCAATTCCGTTGAGAAAAGTTCCCGACCAACTGGGACCACCCTTCCGTAGGACGGACCCATGGTCACATCCACCACACTTTCCTCAGGTTGCTTTAGTTGTCTAATTACCTACTCGGGGGGGGGGGGGGGGGGGGGGGGTCACCTTATAGAAGCCCTCTATATAACGTGCATTCAAAGGATACTTTAAAAACCCCTTTTTAAAAAATTTTCACCATTTTATATACCCCTTTTGTGAATTTTGAAGGCAATAGTTATACCCCCTTTATAAATCTAAAATTTGAATCGAATGTGCATTTTCATGGCCCCTTCTGTATAATTCAAATTACAACATGATACTACAATATTTTAGCCATGGAATTCTCACAATGATCCAAGATGGATATCCAAACACGATGTTAATATTATGAAACTTTTACAATAGCACTGCAACATAGAGCTATACACAAAAGACTCCAGGATCCACATGTCCAAAGAATACATTTGGATTGTGTAGTATGATAAAGGTTGTTTATTATAAAAAAGAATATTACATAAGTATGTTGACTTCATTGCTTCCATGGCTAGCCATCTCCATGCAATATGCTACTTGAGAATCCTAAAAGATTAAAATGCCACAAAATTGGTCTGAAATCAAAACAAAAAAAAAATCCTCTCGTCAAGCACTCACACATCAATAGTGTGTGCAAAGTATATAGTATAATTAAAGTCAAAAGAAAAAGATTAGATATTAATTACAATATATGCACCATATTTCAACCATGATGCAATAGTGATACATCACCTTAATACTTCAACTACAAACTTCTAACAATGTAGCACATTGCCATATGACTAGTTTGAAGATATCTCAAAAGAACTCTTCGGTTGCAATACTTCAACTGCAAAGAGTATACCCCAACATTGCCAAGTTCTAGCTTGAATGTCCATTACCTACAAGAAAGAAGACACTACAATAAAGATAATGACCTTATTTAGAAAGGCAATACAAAGCTTATCATAGATTAAAATCACTTACTTTGAGCATGAAAATGATTACTCAGCGCGCTTGAGAAAGTCATTAAATATCTTATAATCATTCTCATCTAGTTGGTATCTATCATTTGATGCATTGTATATTAAATTTGCCAATGCGATGGCTGACTCTATAGCAATCATATTCAAGTCAGTTAAGTCATACATGAACATGCGTTGTCCTTTTACCCTTTGGTACCAACCAAGCTGAACTTCTATCCCTTGAGGTTGATTTGTCAATTCAAAGCCCCGTTTATAATCCACATATCTACGTCTTACTTTCTTCGTCATCTTTTGGACTTGACCAACATACCATGCGCCACAAGACTTATCCATTTTATTTAAGTTTGTGGCTTTTCCATCTCTCTTTGGATACTTGCTACTACCTTGATCTTGTGTGTCATACACAACCTATCCCAAAGAAATTCACATTGCTTGATGATTGTGATTTTGATTCATGAATGAAATAGACACGTTGCCTCACTCTTGTCAGTCGATCTTTTGACAATGTTGAATTCCCATTCAATTGGCTGACCAATGTGGACTTAAAGATATACTTTCCATCAACTTCTACTATTGGTTTGATCTTCTGTCTCTTTGCAATAGTGTCCGAGTCATGAACTTCATCCAAGAGCCCATCGATTTCATGTCGAATCTCACTAAGAGCAATGATCTCATCATCCCCATCTGGAACCTCTTGTAATTGCTGGTCATCACTACTTGGTTGTGCAAAGTCATCGTACTCATTAGCCTCCCCCATCTCAACATCTAGTTTTGACCATGTCAAATCTGTATCCTCCCAAGGGTGTAACCACCAATTCAAGTTATCTGCTTTGCTAGGTTTCAATCCCAATGACTGACACAACATTTGTGCTTGATGCAAGCCCTCTTTCAAGGCATCCACTATTACATCATTTAAAGACACACATTCATAGTTCCCTAAATCTACTTCTACAATTCCATCTTTTTTGTTCAAGCACTTCCATATATGCTCTTGTTTTTTATGAGCCCTTGAGAAAACCAGCCCATGTGAACTACATTCATGCATGGCAATCTTATTCAAAGTACCAACACTATGCAACAAATCTCCAAAGTCAAAGGCTCTCTCTTGTCCCACGATACCTCCAATTTTACTAAAATAAATTTCAGTTGCATCCAATCCAGTGAGATGTAATGAATACTTGAGAGTAGGATAAAAGTCATGAAAAACCTTTATGAGAAGCACAACAAAATGGCATGAGAGTTGAATATCTGTGTAGGCCTCTCTACTTATGAAATTTATCTTCAAGTTGTACATTGCATGTTGATGTATCCACAACCTCCAAAGCTTGAAGAAGAAACTAACCTTAGCTACCATCACCACATGATCCTTCAAGTTTAGATATGGCGATAGGAAAACATCAATGTAATCAATCACAATATGCAAATATGCCACAGTTCCTTGCATACTTCTCTCTTTCTTCTGTAATTGTCTCATACAACATTGCACTTGTCTACTTGCAATCCTTTGGGTAGCTGCCCAATTTTGACGATTATTTCTTTGTATATCTCCATCGTGTAGCTTGTGTTTATCAATGGAAAATGAGTTATAGACCATTGCAACATGATTGAGTGTAATCCAAACTTTACCAATCGCAAGTTGTCGAGTAGGGCTATCAAATGGACTAACAAGCTTTTTTCCACAATGTAAAAAGTCTTGATCATGTAAACCATACACATGCCCTTCCACAGTTCTCCCTCTTAATTTCCATCCACACCAATTAATAAAGAATTGGTCGCTATGCTCTCCAAGGTAATCTTCAAGCATGAGCTTGCACCGTCTACTATCTCCATCTAAAGAATGCCTAATTATTGGACCTATTGTATCCTTTAGCTTTGCACTCCATAAATGCTCCACAAGATTCCATTTATTTCTAATAAAAACACTATCAAAGCGATTAAATGTGACTTGCACTACCAAAGCTAGTCATGGAAGACTCTCATGAAGAGGATTTACTATCAAAAGTCTTGCACAATTTCCCACCACATGATTTTGAAAGGCATCCACTATCGTATTATAACCATGTGATCCCTCTCCTACAGTAATTGTGTCATCTCTAAGGCATTGGTGATGTTCTCCTTTACTTCCACAGAATCCAATAAGAGTGTCATTCTTTGCATTCCACTTGCATTAAAAAAAGTTTGCTTTAACTTTCAATATCTTATAAACTTCCTTTACATGATTGAAAGTAAAAAACATTGCAAACTACAAGACATTAGATCTATTAAGCTCACCTTATGTGACGTTTGATGGAAGTCTCATCTTCAACAATGATAATCAGCACCATTGACATTACTCCATGTTTACTTTTTGCATCCATGTATATCTTACCCACTGTGTCAAATATATACTCATGCTCTCCAGGCATGAAGTGAATTGCTTTCTTCCCTTGCCTTCTTGTAGTGCACATGGACGGCCCTCCAAGGTTAGTACTCATAAATTCATGCAAGTATGGCCTGCCCCAAAGCTTAATGAGCTCAAACATGTTCTTTGTGGACTCATTGAATCGTTGTGCTTGTTTTGTTCGTACTATATTCTTTGCTACACCTTGAAAAAAGTCCCACAAAGCTTGTTTACCTCCAAATTTACCTTGTCGATGGGCCTCAACTATATTATTACAAAAGCGCCGCACATCCTTCCTGTTAAAGCATTCAAAGTTTGCTTCTTTCAAGGACCTAATCCTCACAGAAAGCACAACAATTCTTACTTCTAACCACCATAGCTTTCTCTTGGATTATTTCAAGTCTTTCTTGGACTTAATTGTCACATTTTTCAACTCTTCACTACTAAGATAATCTAATCACCTTCCTCCTCCTGTATTCCTAACCCCTCTCTTCTCAATAGCGGTACTCTCTCTGTATACTCTCATGCGAAAATCATCATAAGTGGGAATTTTTTACAATACTCACAAGTAAAACTTTCAAAGGGATTTTCACCACATGAAATACGAATGCAATTTATGTGCATGTAGCATCCATCTACCTTAATTTCAAGAGATCTATCATATAAGATAGCTTTTGTATATGGCTCTGGATACCATTCCTTTCCTATTTTAAGGTCGTGTAGAATAGATTTTATATTGACATCACATGCTTTGTAAGGCATGGTCCTTTGCCATAATCCCCAACAGAGCAAATTTAAATCATAAGAAGAAGGCATATATGGGTCACTCGTACAAGTAGAAGGTCCTTCTGAATTTGTTGATACGGTACTTTCTTTGGTTGGGTAAAGAAAAGAGCTCAGTGACTTTTGTTGTGGATCTACATGAAAGAGCTTCTTTGGTCGCCCTCTAGCATTTGTCAAAACTACATGGTTGGTACATGTTTTTTTGGATATAGCCATGATGTGAGACTTTGACTTGATATGCTCTGTGAGAATCGTATGCAAGTCCGATCTTGAAGGGCACAAATGCAACCATTTCTTATCATACTTGCATACAACTCTTACTCTCCCTTTATCTTTGTAGTCATTCAATGTTGCCTCAATAAGCTCAAAATCAAATCCTGTGTGATTTTAAGTCAAGACTCACAAATTAATCTCTAAAATAATTAGAAATTATCCCTAAGATATATATACAAAAGTGATTTTAAAACAAACCCCAACCTTACTAAAGCTCAACTCTTTCATAAACCGGTAATTGTCGTATATGAAAATAACATTTTATTGGAGGTTTCAATGGTTAAAAAGATGTCACTTGCCTTCATGAGTGCTATTAAAAATATCCATCTCCTCTACTACAGCTAAAATCGCAACCATATTATCTTCATTGCTTTTTTCTATGTCTTTTGAGCTAGATGTCTCTCCCACCTTCAACCCTTGATTTGTCAAATATCTTATTTGATGCGCTTGGACTTCTAATATATGGTTCTCATGAAATTAGAAAGACACGAGTAAGCAAATTGCTTGCCAATGACTCCCGATCCATAAGGAGCTTCACATTCATGGCACCATACTCGAGCCAAGGGTGCACCATTAAGATCTTCTGTGGCAAGCTCAAACCTATCATCTATTGGTGGGTTTCTCTCCCTCAACTTATTGCGAGTCTTCTCACATTGGTTTAGCTAACTTTCAAGAGTAGACTTTGAAATCAGTGTGCTCTTGAGCATGCTTTTAACATGTTTTAGGTTGTCACCTGACTTGTGCAAACTATGATCACCTTCTTCGCTTGCATTGAAGTTAGTGTCCTCGAGAGTATCCTTCAAGCCTTCACATATGTGTTTTCTAGGCCTGCTCTCATCCCCAACCTTATTTACCATGCTTGAATCTCTCTTTATACCAATAAACTTGACATTCTCTACATGCCAACATTATTCTTGTACTGGGTTTAGGGTGCAACCACTATCATCATCTTCATCTTCAATTATGAATTTAAAGGGACCAGATATAAGCTCACCTTGTGTAATCTCTTGTCGTATTGCACTATACGTGGAATCAACCATAACTCGGACATAACCCAAAAGTTTCTTCTCGCTAGACCCATAATCAAACACCTTCATGCGAGTTGTTGAAGCCATGAATGATCAACCTTATAACCAAATACAAAAAAAATAGAAAAATTAGTAACTTCTCATATATAAAAAATACACTAATATTTAAAAAATAAATTAGAAGTGTTTCCATCACATAATACAAGCATCAATTTCTACTCACTGGAAAATACACCCCATGTTTTTAGCTTGTAACTATTAAGGCAATGCATCTAGTAAAGACTTAAGTATTTATCTAATAAAGACTATCCATAGAAAATAAAGTACATAGCATTAGAAATGATAACAATATATAAAGTTCACCAATACATTGTGAGCACTTGATCAGGTTGATGACTAACCTTACAAAACTAGGGTATTTCTCACAGGAGAATGTTTACTTGCACTAGTGGAGGTGACAAGTTATTGCATCACTTCAAAAGCAATAGTTTGTCGAGGAAAGTTTAAGAGGTTTGGTATCATCTATAATTGCTAGGTACACTTGGTCATTAGTTTTTTAATCATTCATTTATAATGTATTATTATTTTCTAATCATTAATAATTTAAAATGCAATATGGATACGATGTGAAATCATAGCTTTTTAAACCATTGAAGTAGTTCTCTTTCTTGCACGCTTGTGTGTTTACAACAACAATATATCTCTTTGGCAACTTCAAAAAATCACATGTATACAACATTCCACTTGCACAATCATATTTAGCAAAGAAAATAAGAGAGATTGAAACTTTGTATATGCATTAAATGGTTCGTTAATGTTTCACGTATGCTATCTAGAGACTATTTGTAGATATAAAATCTACACCATGATACTAAATATGAAACAATGTGGTTATTAAATTTCAAAACTTGAGAAAGTCAACCGTGTAAATTGCTGACAAGACACATAAAGACACAAAATCTTGAAATAATTGCTCTTGAAGATGTACATCCACATAACTAACTTAATCTTAAAGCACAAATTATAAGCTGTATTCTATAGAGCATATAACTTTACAAAAAATATACAACTATCCTTGGTTTCATGAGTCATAGAGACTCCAAAATTTGATAGGTTGTTTTACAAAATACAAGGAGAGATTACAAGAGGTGGGTTGTTCAAAAAGGGTGAGCTAGAATAGGGCTAAGCTCTACAAGTGATCTTTGTGCCTTTACAGGATCAGTGCTGTAGTGTGCTCTCAAAAAGTCATCAAGATCTGCAAAGGACATTCGCATGGCCTTATCATCTAACAACATGTGATCCCTTGCCTTGAACTCTATTAAGTGCATGATGAATTCATCTAGGGTATCTCTCGTCTCCCTACGCAATGATAGATGTTGGCCTAAGTGCCAAAACTCAATGAGACAGACGATGAGCCAACCAAGTGCGTATATATCTGACTCCTTGCTGTAAGCAGACTCACACAATGGATCATAGATCTCAGGAGCAATCCATGGCCTTCTTTTCCTTTCCAACACTCCTTTCCGTCGGCACTCATCTATGATGTGCATGGGCTCATTTGGTCCCCTAGATGGGTAGTTGAGAGCTCGTCTTTTCATACCAGAAATAAGCATGAGACCCCAATCTATGATGCCCACCCTGGGGGTGTTATCTCTAGTGAAATCCAACACCATGTTCTTGGCATGTAAGTCCGAATGGACGATACTAGCACTATGCACGGCCTTCATCCCATCCACCGATGCATGAATAATTTTTGGCATATTATTGATGATGCCCATGATCCTAGCCCTCTCCTCTGCAGAAGGCACCCTGTCATGATCAGGTCTGAACCCCATTGATGGCTTGTGGAGGTGCTCGATGGTTCTCATATATTTACATTTTTAAAAAGGGCCCCACATCAATATATCATCTATTGTACCACCATTGAAAAAGGGAAAGAATGTAACCTTAGGGGGCTCATAAGTAAAGGCAATGCATCGTACAATGGATGCATTGACCTTTTGCATCCCACACTCCACTTGGAATTGCTGCAGCTTAACATTGTTGAAGCCCTTGTACATTTTGGCACAATATGTTAACTCTAAAGGAAAATATTATCAATAGTAACTTGGACACACTGTCCAAAGGAACCTTCACCAATGACTCTACCTAGCTTGATGGCATCAAAGGGAATGCCAATCGTTGGTGAGCATTGGTGATTCCTCAATGTGCGCAACATAGTTCATGCCCCTAATGGATTCTCTCTCTACCTTGTCGTACTAAAACTGGGACTTGCATTTATAGTGGTCTTTAGACGTTTTGGTAGAGAGGTCGTCCCGGACAAGTCCTTTGCTCGCTTTAAGCATGCCACCTCTTCTCTCCACTTCATGTTCCACTTCATGTTCCAAAAGACTAACCTCTCCTTCAATGCAGAAACTGGTGCTAACTCCTTAAGATCTTCAACCATCTTGGGTGCATTTCCAAGTAGTGTACGACAAAGATGCAAGTTCTTCTCGGGATCCCAAAGTGCATTAGTGACTAGGTGCGAAAGCCCTTGCTGCTGCAACATGGTTTGCATGGATGTACAAGCTGAATTGTAGAAAGTAACAAAGACAATTTCATTACTATTGATGAGTGATATCTGCTCTTCTGTGCTGGATGATATAGCCTCTATCAAGCAAATGCGTAGTGCTTTGGCAACATTCAAGGCCATCTTCACAAATTGTAAACTCTCTACAATAAAGAAAAGAAGTGTATAAGCATAATGGCCAAGGCTTAAGCTACCAATTGTAAGTTAAGCTACATAACTTTAATATAAATGTATGACATATAATCTTTGATTAAGAATACAATTGTATGATATCAATCTTAATTTATATTGGTGTTGCATATGAACTTCAATTGCATGATACCATCTAAGTATTGAAAGGGTAACACAAATTACATCAAGTCATAACTTATTAAAAACATACAAATGCAAGAACATGATAGATTTAAAAAAAACTACACATAGATCAGGACATTTTTTGGCCGAATAGACGACCTAAATGCCCATCCCATCGAACAATAGCAAACAATTAGTGTATCAGGACATTAAGAAACCGAATGCATGATCAAGTGCCCATCATTTATTTTATGTGTAGCTTGTCAAGACACTATTTAGCTAAATTCAAGACCAAGTGCCCATCTACACCCAGGGGGGGAAGGGAGGGTATCACAACCAAAGTGACACCTCTATGCTGAGTTCACGACAAAGTGCCAAGTCAATTGTGACATACTTATCAAAAGACACTCACTTGCCGAGTTCATGACTAAGTGCCTATTTTTAATAAGCACCTTTTGGCCCTACGAACTCATCACAAGACAAACATATTATGATGCACTCATCCCCCAAGACGCACTCATCCCTTGAGACCCTTATACATAGTGATGATTCTAATCATGTGTGTGTACCTATGTTATGCATTCAAGGAGGCAAGGGAGCATTAAGTGTTAATCATAGAAGTACATATACATAAATACATAAATCTATTAAGATAGAAGTACATATACATAAATACATACATATATCTATTAAGATATTGGTACATAAGCAATCTTTTAAATTATACACGTTACTTTGCACATTTATCATAAAATTCTTTTTCACAATTCTCTTCTTATCCCCCCTTTCTCTTAATCAAAGGGATTCTCATTACAATTTTGAAGCTTTTAAATCATTTTGTAGGTCTTAGGGAGGGTCTAAGCAATAATATCTTATCTTATTTTCAATATTGCAAAAGTAAATCTCCATTCATGCTAATTCAACCAAAATAGGAGAGGTGCATGCTGAATAGAAAGATCAAAACACCAGTACGAGAAAACCATCTATGTTGGAAAGCATTTCTCTGTGACATATATTAGACCAAGCATCTCAAAGTAGATGTCTTAATTATTCTTAAAATAAAAACACAAAGTTGGATTGTTGAAACTACGTATACCTCTTAAAGGGTTTCAAGCATGCCAAGCACATAAAATTTCCCACAGGTTGTGGATAGAAGGGCATGTTCTACTAGCATTGACATTACAAAGCAGGGTTGTAGACGTTTTTGCTACCAACATACATCCAGTTGCCCGCATAGGAAAATGTATTTTGTTAGATCATGCCATAGGGGTTGTTATTGGAGAGACAACATTTGTGGGTTGTCAATGTGGCTATTCTACATCATGCAACCTTAGGTGGGACAGGTAAAGTCGATGGGGACAGGCATCCTAAGATAGGAAATGGGGTTCTGATAGGTGCCACTGCAACCATTCTGGGTGACATGAGGGCGACATCAAGGTGGGGGATGGGGCCAAAATTGGAGCTGGTGTAGTGGTACTCATGGAAGTGCCACAAAGGACTATTACAGCCAGTTGCCCATCAAGGCTGGTAGGCCTAAAGTACCAGCCTACTCTTCTCAAGGAGATGCCTAGTTATACCATGGATCAGACACGGTCTGATTATGTGATTTAAGCTGCTCAAAAATGCATTTTATAACTAAACAAATCTTTATCTTACAAGATAATGATGGTGTACCTACGAGCTGTTGATTATGGATTTATTCTACATGGAGAGAGAAGCTGTGGGTGACAATGAGGCTACAATGGATAGCATCGACAGAGTAGGCAACATCAAACAACGTTGACATAATTATTGATAGCATCGACAGGTGGTAGCATCGAACGTGGGAGGAGGCATCGAACTACGTAGGAGGAAGCAGCATCGTTGGACAACATCGATAGGAGGTGGCATCGACATGAGGCATCAAGGACAACATGTGGGAGGAGTCGTCGATGGACACCATTGATAGGAGTCAACATCCACCACAATATCGAACGTCAGCATCCACAGCATCAAACCCATAGCATCAAACGCTCATCGAATGTCAACATCCACAGCATCAAACGCCAGCATCATCGGCAGCATCCACAGCAAGCATCAAACGTCAGCATCATTGGCAGCATCGGACGTCAGCACGTAGAGGAGGGTGGGAGCAGGTAGAGGAAGGCAGGAGGAGGGCGGGAGCAAGTAGGGGAAGGCGGGAGGAAGGCAGGAGCAGGTAGGAAGGCATGAGAGAGAGAGAGAGAGAGAGAGAGAGAGAGAGAGAGAGAGAGAGAGAGAGAGAGAGAGAGAGAGAGAGAGAGAGAGAGAGAGAGAGAGAGAGAGAGAGAGAGAGAGAGAGAGAGAGAGAGAGAGAGAGAGAGGAGCCGATGGGTAATTATAGAGGGTGGAAAATTATGAGAGAAAGAGAAGGTGGGCATTTATGACAAAAACATCCACATGCATTTGCACTTAGTCCACATTACACCTATAGTACTATGTGCATCAATGTTGCACGTATACCCATGCACTAATGCACATAGTCTTGATATCAACTAACTTGGCTCATAGATCACTACATGCATAGTGACCCACACATCCCTCCCAGGAGTCTTACCCCAATGCATACCCAAACCTTCACCTTTCATACATACTAACATGCACATAGTAGGGCATATAGGTTAGATCACACCATTTCATGTGGAAACATCTTTATGAAGGTGAACTTTTAGGATCAAACATTGAAACAAAATGTGATATGCAAAGAACAAAGTGAATCAAAAGCTAGAGCACAAAAGCCAAGGGAGGCAAAAGGTAACACTCATTTGGACAAGTGAAACAACATTGATTGACTTATTCTTTGATTATCTAGTGTGTTATAAATTGCTTGATTGATGAATTCAAAAGTTGTTGAAAAAGCGCTATAGTTTTCTTACATTCTAAGCACTTGAATGTGCTTGGAATTAAGGAAATGTGCAATCATTTCTTATGATGGTCCATGTATGTTTTGAAAATTGTCATAAAATTCATTGAACTTGATTAGCTAGCAACAAAAAGAATGAGACTTAGAAAGCAAAGATAAGAATAGACTGAAAGACCAAAAAACACTCAAATTATAACAAGAAGGTCTAGGACTTAAAACCCTCATTCTAGATTCAAAATATTGCCCCCCATTGAGAGAAAATACCTAGCCTTAGAAGGAAGCCTTAACCTTCTTCAACACATTGTACAATTAAATATCTCTATTATGACCGAAGAAGCTATGGAACATAACATCATAGAGTTGGAGCATGAAGGTCCAAATCAATTTGCAAATATCAATGATGATACATAGCAATAGATTGCACACATATAAGCTATGATGTCCAACCTCCACAAAATCATTTTGAATGTAGAAGCATTAGGGTTCTTGCGAGATTTGCTTTCAAATCTAGGCTACACACATGAAACTCAAAACCACAAGAATAAAGCCACAAAATGATTTTGTAATTGTCAGGGAAAACTAACTTATTGTTGTAATTGTCCTGCCACAATGAGGGATCTTTAAACTACTGCGTCCATAACGACTCTGTCTCACTTTCTTGATATTTGATTGAATGCAAAGGGCTCGCAAAGGGGAGCTACCAATTGCCAGACCATCTCTCTTATTGAGACTTGTATTGTATTACTATTAATGGTGTCAAAAAAGAATCTTTAAGTTACAAAATTGGAAGTCATTTGGCCTCCATTTGGCTAGCTAACTAGCTTAGCTCATTATTGCTAAAGTGATTCTCCTTACAAAGTCCCCTAAGATATCACCAAACTTTTGGCCATATTGCAGCCTGGACAACTTGCCCATCTCCTTCTCCTAAGAGGGGTTTAATGTGTGGCTACCATATCTCACGTAGTGTAAATCACCTAGTTATGTTAACAACAAAAGTTTTTGGGCTGGGATATAGGATTTTGGGCTGTGAATAGTTAATCACCATTGACTCAATTTGGGAAGAACCTCCCTCCAAATATGGGGGGCATGGAAAGCATCCCAGAATAAGTGTGAAGGTGTGAAATGTTTCACTCCTCCACAGACACATAGACCATCTAATTTTTAACATATAAAAAGAGCACCTGAAATGAGTTTCCAGTTGAATACTCTATCTCTAAGAGGAGCCCTAATGTTCCAAAGATGAACAAGTGCCTCCTCAATCTCAACATTTGACAATTCAATGCCCTAGATTCTGAAAATGTGGCTAAAATCAAGTCAGCACCTTAACAATAGCTTCCTAACATGAGTGGAAGATAATGATTGGCTGATCTTCTTGCCTTCTATGCAGAGAGGGGGGCGTTATCCATACTAAGATGCGATTTACTACTACACCATTGTATCACTTCTATTTTGACCACTATCCATGATAGTTTACAAGGTTGAGTGAGTTGAGCAACCTCTTGATTGCCCTCCTCCAACACTTCTAATCTGCCTTGATGTAGCCAATGCCTAATTTTAATGACTCATTTTTTCCAAGATCCACAACTCTTAAATCATAAAGTGGGCCACTTTACTCAAGATAGTGAGCCACTTAACTTGAGTTAAGTGTGGCTAATTTTTTGGAGCCATGCACTACCTTGCCACACACCATTTTAGTAGCATATGCCCTAAAGGGAAATGCTAATAAAATTGCAAGGAGAGGGAACAACTATGGATGCTTTGCCTCATCCGACAAAGGCATCTATGTTGCCTCTGTGTTGCCTATAATCCTCAAACTTTGAAGTTGTCTAGATCTTAATGTGAATTAATGAAAAGCTATGATAGAATCTGTCCCCCCTCCCCCATGCTAGTTGTAAATATTTGTCTCATGAGAACATATATGCATTTAAGTATTGATTCCCCTTCCCCCATCTTCTCCCCACCCATCCCTTCCCATCCCACACACCCTCCCTGTCCCCCCCCTCCCCCCTCTTGATTCCCTAAAAAAGTGTTCTTCTAAAAAATTTTGAATAAAAAAACTCCTAATGTAAATTTTACATGAGGTGCATTTATAAACCCCTTCTGTTTTTGAAAAACTGTAAGCCCATATAATAAAAATACCCATTCTTTTGAACTCAGGTGGTATATTACATATTCTATAAGGTGACCCCCTCGAGATTACCTACCACATTTAGTTTGACAAGCAAAAACAACTTCCTTAATTAGCCAAGTATTCACTGGTTCCTTCACGTAATCTTAGGCACTAACATAGAAAAACAATGTCAAGCAAGTTCCTTTTCAACATTTGATCTTTATTTATCACTCTTTGGAATACATCATATAATCTAGCCTGAAGGCTATTCCATAATCTGCTCGAAGACAATTCCAGCAATCCTCAGGGATTGCTATTCTAAG